>NC_045544.1:102733849-103058849 GCF_009769535.1 Thamnophis elegans | reverse complement strand
TCTACTCTCTCTCATGCACAAATCCTTTTTAAACGTTAAACAGAAATTGTAGCAGAAACCATGCTTTCTTTGTCCTATTTTCATTGAAATATGCAGCATATAGACAGTTTAGGTTTGTTGTGAGGACAAGAATGATAATGTTCATGTCTTTATATAAAATAAATACAAGATTAATCATAGAAACAGTAATTAAAAGAACATGAATAGAGAACAACTAATTTTTAAAAAGTAGACATTGAATTAGACTGCACTTTCTAGATTTGCCTTTGCTCATCCAAAAGTGTTGAAACAATGAAGCTCTTTAAAAATTATATACAAAGAGAGTGGAAGGGATCAGGTACAGATTGTTCTGGCAGGTGCATGATCAGACAGTCAGATGCAGAAATCCATTCTACTCATTGTTGTGTGTCAGGATCAGGGGAGTCCGTGAAGTGGTCAAAAAAGTCAAAATGGTATCCACATCTGCACAGTCAAAACCCTGACCCTTTTAATGAAAGAGTGGGGTTTTAATTGCATAGCTGCAGCTGCCATCTTGACTTTTATGACCTCCACCCCCACGGACACCCCAGGTCGAGATATTTGCTTGGTTTCATCGCAGTAAATTGTGATCCTAAAGTCCATCAATATGACCGAAAGACATACTGGAGTTGAAAAGGAGTCCTTGTGTGCTGAGTGAAAAATAAAATGAAATGAACGTAAAAAAAATTGAGTACTAGGGGATTCATAGTGATTTGTGGGGAAATGAGTTTCGAAAGGTTTGGGGATCAGGAGAAGCCGAGGTCAGATGATGAGCTTTAGGTATTCCAACACAAGAGTCATTTCGAATGTCTGTCAGAAACATTCAGCTGGAGGAGAACAAAAGGAACGTGGTTGTATATTTGTTTCTGTCTGGTGGAGAGCTGAAATAAGATCTACAGTATATATATAAATATATATATTTAAAAAACTATATTGATCAATATCACAATATATATTTGCAGGAAAATACAACTGCTGTTACCTCTATGGAGGCCTATCTGTTAGTCTGCTTTTTTATTTTTCCTTGTAAAATTATTTTGCCCTTTTTTCTGTGTTACTAACATGCTTAATAACTAACATGTCATTCATGGAATGTTTCATTCTACTAACCGTTACCTGAACCAAAATAATGTACTAACATTGGTAGTGACCATCATATTTTTTAAGTAAACGATCGTTATTCTGTTCACAAGTTTTTAATTTCCTTTCTCCCCCCTTCTCCACAAAGCACTCAGGCATTGGACACGCTATGGTAAACAAACTACATTGTTCGGTAGATATCATTCTAATTGTTTCTTATTTTGGGTTTGCCGTGTGTTTCCTTTCTTTCTTTTAACTGTAGACATCATTAACAAAAGAGGAACTGCGGTTGGTACTCTTCTGCTTACTTTTTTAACCTCCTTGTCATCTGTTGTTGATCTCTTTTCTTTTATTTATCTGTTCCTGTCCGACTCTTTCTCTCTCTTTCTCCTTTCTTTTCTTTTTTTCCTTTTCCTTTATTTTTGGAAGTCACATGTAGAGGGGCATCGTTAACATTTTGCATCAGAAGCTGTGGTTTACTAACAAGGGATTAAGCTGGCCTAACATGCTGCTGGCCTAGCCAGCCTTCTAACCATTCATAATGCATGGCATGTAAGCATGAATGGGGATGATGGAAGTTACACATTCATCCATTGTTACTTCATCAAGGAGCCATTTGATTCTTTCCATTCCTTTCTCTTTTCTTCTCCTTCTCTGAAATCCGCTTTCCTGCATGTGCACATCAAAGTCTGCTGCTGTCACTTGGTTGTTTTTTGCTGGTTTTTTTCCTTTCTTCCCCCCCCCTGCTTTGGCATGGAATTAGGCCCTTGCATGGACAGTTGCTGCTGTATATATATCTATATATAGTGCAAAGAGTGATTGTGCTGCTGGCAATATGGCTTGTGCCTTTTTTCTGTTATCAAAGTGCACGCTATTTTTATTAGTCAATGACAGACTTTAATAAACTTACTAATATGTAACACCAGCTAAACTAACCTAGGAAGCATTCTACTAACACCATTTTTGTGTCTGCTAATCAACCTTTTGAGTTGCAAATAGGGACTGCTGACACTAGCTCAATAATAAGACAACTCTTTTAAATAGTTAGAGCTCCTCGGGATAGAATCCAAGTCTAAACCTCAAACAGACATGAAAATGGGCTCCGCCTTAGGTCTCAAAAATAAAAACAAAATAAAAATAAAAATAAAAACCAGGCATATCCCAGGACATTAGTATGTAGGTCTGAGTATAGCGTGTCCTTTCCCTGTGCTTTGTTATCTAGGTGACTATATCAGTGGATGGAATTCTGACCACGACGGGCTACACACAAGAAGACTACACCATGTTGGGCTCCGATGATTTTTTCTATGTTGGAGGCAGTCCTAGCACAGCAGACTTGCCAGGATCACCTGTCAGTAACAACTTTATGGGTTGTCTCAAAGAGGTAAATAATGTCACCATCATAATTATCATTCCATCATGAATACATAGAGAGTGGTAAGGAGCAGGGGTTAAAAGCTCAATTTATTTTTACATTCTTCTGATCTGAGATTTGATTAATTAGCTTTCTTTACCAATCTAAATCTAAAAAGATAATCTGAGATTTTGTGAATTCACAAAGTTGTAGACTTAGACATTTAAGTCTGCCTCCTTTACCTATCTCTAATATCATGAGTAATCTACTGTATGACTGAATATGCTGTTTTCTGAAAATGCTTAAAATGCTACTGAATAATACATGCTGCCTTTATTAATACAATAGAAATATTAAAATCACTTTGGATGTTATTGAGTGTGACCAGTCTTTGAAAAGTTTAGGAACTCTATGAATTTTTGATCACGCAAAAACAAAAAAGTGAAGAATTTTGTTATGTTAGGTCATGAGTAACACAGCATTGTCACTCAGTACATCAACTTGTATCTGAATCTAATCATACCAGGCTGTTGGTGAAAGCCCTCAAAACCTTTAATCCCGACAAATGAGGTCCTTGCACATAAAATATTAATATGACTGATACTTTAGCCTTAGTATCTCCCTAAAGTGATAGTTTTCAGTTGCAATGGATTTTAATTGAATACAAAATTGTACTATTTGTCAATCAAAGTAGCATGCACTACCTAATAATTATGTATGAATGCTATGTTTCCAAAATAGTTGGTTAATTTTTTCAATTAGGTGTTAGTCATGTTTAATGGGCTATGTTCAATAACTTAAATAAACTTATACATACGTATGTACGTACATACGTACGTACATACATACATACATACATACATACATACATACATACATACATACATATATACATATCCCCTCTCCTCTAACCTGCAGTCTTGGTGCATCTCTGAAATCTGCTCCAAAAGTTATCCAGATATTAAGGGCAGGCAGGGTAACATTTTATTGCAGGAATAAAGTGATTGTGTCCATTGGAGGATGCAGTTGTCATTTAAATATGTAGCACTACTAGGAATAATAATATAAGTGTTTTACCAAGAAACTTTAAAAGATTGGAGGAAATGGCTAATATGTGAAATCTCATATCCTAGTCCAGTAAGTCTTTTCCAGCATGTTTTAGTGCAGAGACTGAGCTTTCCAACTGAATAGATTTTCTAGTACCAATACATAGTTATACAGTACATATTTCATAGGGGAAACTTCTTCTATAAAACGAATAGGAAAGTTTTCCTGTATTATAATATCAGTGGGTCTGAATGTATTTTATATTAGTACTTGGAGATGAGCTATAAATTACATACCAATATGGTAAGAGTGCTCCTTTACATCATTTGCATGTGCAGAAGTGTTGATTAGAAATAATATTTAATTTATGGAGATCAACAGTGACCATCATTTTCACAGGATAGATTAATTGAAACAAAATATATACTTCTAAATATTAGAAGAGGGGGAAAATAAATAATGGGTAATAATAGGTATCATGTATATTTTGTAATCTTCTCAAAGATTTATTCATAACTAAAAATAAGATGATGGATTACTAAATATAGGAAGTATATAAACAGGAGCACCTTAAATCAAGCCTGGTGATAATTTGGTAGTCAGTGCAGATCTTTTAGTAACAGTTTTATATGATTCGTCTATCTTGTTCTGGCTGCCATGTTTTCCTCAAACTTGACTGCCTGTCATTAGTAGGATAATATGAGTGCATAGCAATTATTATATGGTTTCTAAGAACAATGTGGACAATTTCTGCCAATTCTGCACAGAAAGTATCAAGAGCAACTAACAAAAATTTTGCAAATATGTTCTTTGCAAATCCAGTGGGGTCAAAGTGCACAAAGAACACTGAGAAATCTGCTCTTCCTGGGAAAGTATTATTCATTTTTTTTAAAAAAAAAAAAAGCTTTACTTCAGTCCTGCTTACATTTATCCATATCATTTCCATCTTGTCTGGATTTAATTATATCTGTTATTCCTCATCCAGCCCCTTATTAAAAGTAGGCAATATTCAAAGTTGCTGTTTGTTTGAGCCGTGGTGGTGCAGTGGTTAGAATGCAGTACTGCAGGTTAATAGAGTAGAGTACATTATTCTATTCTACCACAGAGTAGAGTTTCAGATGACCCCATCTTTCAACTGTGTAAGGTACAATTTATCACAATAATTTCTCTATTCATTCTCTGGTCTAACCATTGTAGTAGTGCAGTAGTTAGAATATAGTACCTTAGGCTAATTCTGCTGATTGTCAGCAGTTTGACAGTTCAGTTCCCACTGGCGCAAGGTTGAATCAGCCTTCCATCCTTCCAAGGTCAATAAAATGAGGAGCCAGATTGTTGGGGGGCAATACAAATCTGTAAATGGCTTAGAGAGGCTGTAAAGTACTGTGAAGTGGTATATAAGTGCTGTTCCTCTTGTTTCATTGCTGTCAGCTTCCAGTAAAGAAACAATAATATTTAGGTACTATAAGGTTAACTAAAGGGGTCATTTTGCATATTTTACAAATCAGACAGACTTTAACAATATTGTCGATAGATGACACAAGACATTCTACAAGTACCTTTAGGAAAAACAAACATCTGAATTCATCAGATATCTGAGTAAAACAATTTTAACCAGTTGTTCTGACCTAGTCTTCCCAAGAGCATGAAGCAAACTCCTGTTCCCGACAAAAAACCTTTTTTATTAATTTACTGTGAATTCTGCTCATTCACGTACAACATAGTCTTTGAAGAGAAGATTTACAGTCACAGACCTTATCTGATGTAGAGAGCTGCCAGGCTGATATCTGCAAAACTTGGCAAGGAGTCTCAGAGAGCCAAGAGCCAATGAACTGAACTAATTGTCTCCTGCAATTCCACTCCTCTTTCGCTTCTCTTTTATTTTCTCTGGGTGGGGCCATTCATTGTCCACCTCTGCCCTTAATCCCAAGTTGACCCCTGTTCTTTAGCTGTTCCCTTCATCTGGCAACTCTGCTCATACACACAGTGGGAATAGGCTCCAGCTGTTCAACTGCCTCACTGATGTCTGACTCTGAATGCAGCTGATAACTGATGTACAGCTTTTCCCCCCACTCTGTCTCCAACACAGAGCCTTCCCCAGACTCCAGTACTGGCCCATGTTGATTCCAACCTCCCCACTATCTGAATCTGCTGCCAGCTCTGCTGGTCACTGGAGGGCCACAACATCAGTTCCTTGATTGGATATACCCCAATCAAGGAATGTACCCTAATCAAGGAATGTACTCTAATCAAGGAATGCCAAACAAGCTAAGGGTAAATAGTAAATAGCCCAATCGAAGAAACTCCAAGATCACTCCCACCAACACTGACAGGCAAGCCTCTAGAATATAAACTGAGAGAAAATCCCACTCCTAACTACTATAGACCTGATGATGTTGCCTAGTTTGTGAAAAAACAATCAATCTTAGAGAGCACCAAATACCCCCTCATGTCAAACCTGAGATACAAATATCTGGCTTTATTGGAATCTTGTAATATTTAAAATGCTAATAAAAATTTATTTTATTTTTTGTTATTATACCAGCAATGTTATGAGAGAAATATTTTGTTTCATAACTTCATATCTTCTGTTATTATAAGACTTCTGAGATAGTCCAGAAAAGAAGCACACCCAGAAATACTACCTGTACTTTATTGTACAATTACATCAACATAATTTTGCAAGTTTTAAAATACATCTTTCCCCCCTTACCTTTGCAGTCAGACGGAGGATCACTTTGGAAATGTTTGCATACCCATTTTTTTCTGGGGAAATCAACATCCTCTTAGCTGATCATTGTGTCAGCTGTGGCTCTTCCTCCTGTCTCAAGGGGAATCAAAAATATTGTACTTTAGTTACTTAATATGATGCCATCTAAAATATGTCAACAATCTCCACAATTTATGGGGATCATTGTTTTAAAGTATACAATACTGCTATTGTATAAAAGTATTTTTATCAGATACTTCCCATTAATGTGTAATTTTTAAAAAAGAATCTAGTTTAAATCTTTCACCATACTTTTGCATATCTTACTTTCATCATGTACTTATTAGACGCCCCATTGCTCTTTAAATTTTCCATATTTCACTTTTTTAAAAATCCTCATCAACTCCATTCAGCCACAAATTTCTCAGCTTTCCTCTCAACCTAGTTGTATATCTCCAGCCAGAGCAAAATGGTACATGTGTTAAATGTTCTCGCCAGGTTCCTGGAGATTGTCAGGGTCTGGATGAGGAGAATCAGGTGAAGATTCTACCCAAAGAAAAAGGCTCTTAATTCAAAAGTCTACTCTTTCCATTAGTAGACTGGAAATATTTTGAAGAGGTTCTAACAGAGAGAGAACAGGTTTGTGGATGGGAGATCCTTCCGATAAAGGAGCAGATGGAAGCCATAGTTAGACACAGCCTTTTCTTAGCTTTCACTAATGCTCAACTGTAGCCTCTTGTGGAACAGGTTACACTGATAACAATTATTCATGCCCTTGTTAGCTCTCATTTGGATTCTTATAATTCTACATGGAATGTCCTTGTGGACTATCAAGAAAGTGTAGCTCCTCCAGAATGCATCAGCCCACATGTTTTACTATTCATGTTTAATGTTGCCATACTAACCCTTGCTGTGGAACAGTAGTGGGATTCCAAATCTTTTCTTATGAGAGAGTGGTTCACATTCATGCACAGCACTCAAAGACCTCCCTCAGTGTCAGCGCTGGTAAGTCGAGCAGTTTTTTAGTTCAGTTGAGGCATGACAATCCACTCTGCTATGCAAATCAGCTGAGCTAAAAAAAACAAGGGAATATAGGACAGGGAACAATGGTGGTGGGAGGGAGGGCCCAACCAGATGTGGTATTTGTGGGTTCTCCAAACTACTCAAAATTTCCGCTACTGGTTTGCCTGAACCAGTCCGAACTGGCTGAATACCACCTCCGCTGGGGAAGCTGCATTTGTTATCAGTATGTTTCTGGGTTCAGTTCAAGGTGCTGATCATCACCATTCCAACTCTTAATTACTTGGAACCTGAATATCTAAAAAACTAGCTTTCCTTGATGAAATCTGCCTATTCTGCCCAAAAACATATTAGAAGGTGCAGAGAGAGGGCACCCAAATAGAAATACATATAATTGTGACTCATCTCCATAGCATAGCTTATCCTTAAAGAGTAGAACAGCCCTCATTTTTATAGCATCGGGTAAAAACCTGTCTTTTCCAGAAAGTCTTTCACCATTTATTCTCATATCAGTGTTCTAAGATTTAGATTTATTACATTTATCCAAATGGCAAACCTGTTTCTGTAGAATGGTATGATGGATAATGGAGTTGGCAATAAATCAGATGGTTTCCAAACAAACTGTAACTCTATCTTATTCAGTCTATCTATATTTTGTGTGCTCCAATCCTCTAACCACCATATGGAGCCATCGTCAATACAGCCCAAGATACAGACATAGTTGTGTATTAGCACATGTAGATTACACTTTTGCCTAAATCACTGTATTCTCTCTTTGGGATTTCATTGAATAATTATTGAATAACTTTTGGGAGAGAACAAAGCTTCATGGCACCCAGAAAAGAGTTGCTATAAGCTCAACTGCTGTTCCCCAAAGACCTCCGAATGGAAATGTCCACTCAGGAAGGAGCTAAACCATCATAAAGTTGTACCTTCCATCTCCAAGCTTTGCAAGCATATCTCTATGGCCAAGCTTTCCAAGTGGACTAGAAGTGTACCATAGCTAAACAGTCCAACTGAGCCCAGAAAAGAGATCCATAACAACTGTGTCTAAAGTGCTCTTGACTTTTGGCTAACAAAGTGGTGACTGTTTTGACCTGAAATTTTTATTTCAGCTACCTTTCTTTCAATTGTGCAGTTTTTACAGAAATTTTCACTTTATTATAAAGGTTCCTCAGAAAAGTTATATTGATATATTCTGCTGTATGGAATAATCTACACAAAAGTTTCAAAAATGAAGACAATTCTCTAACTTTTGGATAGATGTTATTATTTACCTCCATAGCAATAGTCCATAATATAGATTATTTTACATACATAGAAACTTTCACTTGCGTCCTCTTTCTTTGATGTAACCACATAATACCATTTTTTTCCAAACTCTGTGCCACATGTTCCAGTTCCATATTTATTGACTCACAGTTGTAATCATATTAATTGCCTTAAGTGTAAAATATCAGTGGATATCACCTATCTTCTATTATATCATTTATTTTCTATTATATCACCTAACTTCTTGTGCATTCCTATGATTACATTAGATTAGAACATTTATACAATGCCAGGCAACCTACATGATATTCCTGTTTTCCCATAACAATCCTGTGAGGTGAATTTGGCTGAAAGAGAGTAACTGATCAAAAGTCATCTAGTGAATTCTATGTCTCCTGGTTTCTGGTCATCAACCAATTATGCCTCATTTTCCAGGATGTTGTATTCCAGGATCTCTATATGAAAATATTTTCTCATTTTATTATTCAGTATGTAAAGAGTTGTAATATAATAAATGTATATATTTCCATTTTCCTTTAATTGCATTTGCTTCTATTACATCTTTCACAAACATGTATCTGTACTTAATTGTACATTTTTCTATGATTTTTTTTATCTTAAAAATAATTCTATTTCCTTTCTTTCTTTCTTTCTTTCTTTCTTTCTTTCTTTCTTTCTTTCTCTTTCTCCCTCTTTCTTTGTAGTGTCTTGTTTTATTCTGGAAGTCTGCGTTCAGTCATTATAGATCTTATTTTTGTTTATATCTCTCAGCTTCCTTTGGCTATCATTGTAATTTGTTTTGAAATTGTGGTAATATATCTTTTCACATTGATTTTTACCATATCATATATCTCTCCCTATTGTTGCTCAAGATAAGCAGATTGCATAAAATAAGCAGATTGAATCAATGTATTCCTTACATTGTATTCCTTACATTTA
Source organism: Thamnophis elegans (assembly GCF_009769535.1). Lineage (NCBI taxonomy): Eukaryota > Metazoa > Chordata > Lepidosauria > Squamata > Natricidae > Thamnophis > Thamnophis elegans. Next base: position 103,049,412 of record NC_045544.1, on the reverse strand, counting down.
TTTTGTATTTATATTTTACATGTATTGGTGGACAAAACTTTCTAGCACACTCATTCTTCTACTTTTCTAAGTGTTACCCTTATATTTGACACCAATAATTTATTATCTGATTCATAATCTGCCCCTGTAAGGTTCCTCACTGATTGGATTACACTTTCCCAATTTACAGAATTGATTTGATTCCAGTGTTATCCATCTGGTGATATCCAGCTGTGGAGTTTGTATTTTAAGTTGTATGAAACAAGTGTTGGCAATAAACAAAGTCTTTTCCCAAAAATCTGTTCATTTATCTCTTGTATTGTTTACCAGATCCAAATCTTCATGTAATTTGAAGTTTTATCTTTCTCCAGCTTTAGCATCCCATTCATTCATTAGTAATATGACATATTTTCTTGATATCATATTTAGCATCATTCCCAGTTTCTCTTAGAATTCCTCAATATCTTCCAGATTTATCTGTGGTGGGTATATATGCATTTATGTTCACTGGATATCCATTAATTGCATTAGACATGGTTCTGTTATTTACTAATTTATAATTGAGCACATCCATTACTTTGAAATTTCCTTTGTAAATATAATTGCCTTCATATGGCTTTTCACATTTCTAAAACATCAAATTCAGTATACTTCATTTCTGCATTAATAATTTTAAATTTTTATTGGTATCTCATATTCCAGTTCCAACCATGGTCTTGTAGAATGAGGAACTTTTTCTGTCAGTCCTGGCATGAACTGAATAGATGATCTTATGCTTCTTTGCACAAGATCACCCTGCACTTTGAATCAATTTGATGATTCTTTCCCCCGCCCCCAATTCTGTCCTTGATTGCATTTCTTCAAACAGCTTGCTCTTAGGTGACCAAAAGAAAGACTTTGTTTGATGTTGCCCCAAGTATCATGTTTTTAGTGTTGTAAGTCACTGGCATATTTTATCTTTATCCATTTTTCCCTAAATCTTTGATAGAAATTGATTGGTAGTGATTTTCCTTGCCAGTATTCTATTCATTTTTAATGCATTATTTTGATATTCATGTTTTGTTTCCTGTTCATTCAATACATTCTAGTTTATAACTTGTGCCCATTCTTGACTGTATTTTACATAATTAGCCAATGCAAGTCTTTCTTCTTTGACAGTTTGACTTGAAGTCAAACTTTTGCCTGCATTTTTGCACAGCAGGTGTAATCTATCAATATCACTACAGGGATGAAATCCATAATGAATAGTCATCAGTTTTCTTATTTTCTGGTCCAAACTGTGTTCAACTTGTGTTCAGTTAATAAATCATCAGTATATGATATAATAGGTATGGTCCAGGTATTATTGCCTTCGATGGTGTTTCCACTGTCTAATTTTGTCTTTAACAATATTCTCATTCTTTGATTGTATTCTTTACTAACTATATTTTATCTTGTTCATGCTTTATCATATCCAACTATAAATTACCCAGGTACTTTTAAGTTTCATCCTGATGGCTTGTGATAGTTTGGTCATTTGGCATTTCAATTCCATTACTGTTCATAAATTTACCCTGGTTTATTGGTCCTGTAGCCCATTTCTTTAGGTCAAATTCCATTGCTATATGTGCTAAAAATTCTAATGATATTTACCAAAGACTGGATTTTGATTTTTGATTTCCATAAAGTTCCAGATTATCCATCTAAGACCAATGTGAGATTTTATAGCATTTTTTTCTGTTTGATAGCCAAGATTTGTTTTCTTCAAAAACATAGAAAATGGTATCATAGATATGAGAAATAATAAGAATGATAATGGATCACCCTCAAAGATGCCTGTCCTAATATTGGCAAAGCTATATTTTTCATTTCCAATTACCAATTCTGACGTCCGCCTTATTTTTTCTGAAAACATTTTAATGTTTTTTTTACATCAGTTGTTTCCAAATAGTTGATGTACCCAACAATGTGGTAATAAATCAAATGCCTTTTTATAATCAATCTAGACCATTGTAAAAGTTTATAGTGTAATACTATATAACATATTGTATAATATTTATTTATTTGTCAAACAAGTGCAAGATACAAGTACAGCTATGAACATAAACATGAACAAATGAAGTAAATACAGATAAATGGGGACAGTAAGACAGGGACGGTAGGCACACTGGTGCACTTATGCACGGCCCCTTTAGGGACCTCTTAAGAATGGGGTGATGTCCACAGTAGACAGTTTGAGATTGAAGCTGTGAGGCTTTGAGGCTGTAACAACGGAGTCAGGTAGAACATTCCAGGCATTGACCACTCTGTTGCTGAAGTTGTATTTTCTGCAATCTTGAAGCGGTTTGCCTTCAGTTTGTATTGATTGTTTGCCCATGTATTATTGTGGTTGAAGCTGAAGAAGTCATTGACAGGCAAGACGTTGTAACAGACAATATTGTGTATTATGCTTATACTAGAATATATAATATAATACTATATAACATATGTTATAATACTACAATATGTAACATATTACATAATATGTTATGGTTTGTTACACATTCTAAGATGCTTAGATTGGATTTGGCATTTTTAACCACCTATCAAGTTCTTCCCAAGGACCTGGAATAGGCAAATGTTGTTTCACAGCGTAAAAAGTATCATCACAGGATATAAACTGTTCCAAATAAAGCTGCCTTTTGGAATTGGCTAATGGTGATGCTGTTCAACTTGTGTTGCTGTCCAAATGTTTGGAATTGAACCCATTGGCATTGTATTTGCTCTTTTATTTGCCGCAGTCATTCTACTTCTATTTGCAGGACTTTGAATTTGTTATTTTCTCCAGTTCTTTCTCTTCTGTTCTGCTGTCTCCAGATACTATCCAGTATCTTGCAAGTGTAAATGCACCTCATCCCACATCCTTTTTTTATATGGGAACTAGGGAGGGTCTTGCTTACTCAGGTTACATGTCTGGTCCAGACTCAGTTTTCTTTTATTAGTTTGTTATCTTGGTTGCAGCTTTTCCTCCTCTCCTCTTTCTCAACATTATTCCTCTCCCATTACAGGACTTAATTTTTTATTTCTTTTTATTTAAGAGACTGGTGACTTTTTGGCTTAAATTTGTAGGCTTTTGTACCTATCAGTAACATGTTAATTATTTTCTACATAATGATTTTCACATTTTGCACAGTGGATCATTATGTTTGGATGATATGTATTGGGAATGGGAAATATTGTAGTTAACCTTTCAAGCAGAGGAATAAAACAAAGAAATGAAAATGCATCTGGAACTATTATAATAAAATTCTTCATCAACAAATGCATGTAGTTTACAATATTAACAAATGCATTGACTAGCTACTGTAATTAATCAGTAATAAATATAATAAGAAGTATGGTGCAGCTGCCTTAAAAGAACAGTAATAATTTCCTGTTGTGATAGGCAATGCCACTTTATCTCATACAATGTCAGACATACTCTATGTACACAATTGTAACATATCGAAAGCAAACATGTGGAGGATACGGAATACAAGTTCCAGTACTGAAAATGGTGGAATAGAGACATAATTTAGGTATCTAATCAACATGACTCTAAATGAAAGCTTATACTAGAAAATAGAGACAATTGGACTATATGAAATAATGGGAGGACTTGGGAGAGTCCAACTTATACAAGAACAATATTTCTTTTGCATGTCTGATTGCTGGTAATATTATATAGAGTATTCCCGGGCTAAAAGGTAATCTTAGTTACCAGTCATGACTTATGAGTTAATTTAAAGGACCAGCCATACTTTGATGTCTGAATGATTTAGAAATGTTTTTAAAGCATTAGTCTTAATAGGGTAGAAGTGTTGTTCAGGCTGTTGTCTTTGTGGTAGTCAATGTGTCTTAAATTTTGTATAATTACATGGCACCTTTTTCAGAACGGAGAGAAATTCAGTTCCAGTTAGAAAAAAACTATTGTTTTTAACTACGCAACTTTTTATAAACCTTATAATAGTTGCAGTGAGTTTCCCAGAAAACAGAAATGGATGTTCTTGAGAAGTCATTTCAGAAGAAGAAACTGTCTGTATTTTCAACATGCTTTCCAGTTGTGGAAGTGAAAATTGTGGTATTGTCAGCCTTTGGCTTTTTACAGCATAATTAATTTAGGTATGGAAGATACAGAGCTAAGGGCAGTAACAATCTTTTGTGTATGATTGTTGCATGCATTATTGAAATAGCCCAGTGTTCACAGTGCTTTTGTCCCAAATATGTAGGACAGAGAATCAGTTGAATTTAACTAGGACTTAAACTGTTATTATGTCCCTGACAAAAGGTGGCCTCTACTTATAGAACCTAAGAAAACTTCCCATGTAAAAAAGTTTCTGCTTCTGTCAGCAGTTGGAGATGAAGCTATATTTTATTTCTGTGTCTGTCAGTCTGTCTCTCTCACTCTCTCTCTGTATGTCTGTGTATGCACACAAAATCTATCTAACTTGATCTTCTGTTTACTGGAGGCTTCAGAAAATATAAAAGATTCATATTAAAGTAATAAAGTTGGGGGAAACTATACACCAGATCAATACAATAACACCATAGTTAGCAGCCAAATCTTAACTCAAATTTCTCCCTTGATGATCTTTGCCCATGGTTTATTTTTGCATATATCATTAGATTGCTGCAAAAGCACTACTCAAAAATAAAAATGAAGGGTAGCTATAGCCCATTTCTTTTTTTGGAACCTGTTCAGGAGAGACAAGAAGAAAAGAAACATAAAGATTATAAAGAACTAATGTATTACTGTCTTCCTCTATGAACTATGGTGGCACAGTGGTTAGAGTGCAGTACTGCAGGGCATTTCTGCTGACTTCTAATTGCCAATTTGCCAGTTCAAGTCCCACCCACTCAAGGTTGACTCAGCTTCCATCCTTCCAAGGTCAATAGGGGCAATAGGCTGACTGTAAACCACTTAGTCTTAGAGAGGGCTGTAAAAGCACTGTGAAGTGCTATATAAGTCTAAGTACTATTGCTATTGCTTCTGGGAAGCTGACAGGGAACATTGGAAATCATGTTTACATCACTGCAGCAATGCTGCAACTGCTGGAATTCTGAGGCCTGGTTTTAACTGCTAATTGTTCAGCACTGTTGCAGGTTTGAAAAGTTGCTAAACAGCTGGTCATTAAGGAAAGTCCCCCTTTAATTGTTTTTTGTTAAATAGACCACTGTTGAGTGGCATTGACTATCATAGTAACCATTCTATGAATATTTCAAATAAGATCACAGGGCCCAAGATTTTTCGATCTTTTGCTGCAAAAATATAGCACCACCCCCACCCAACATACATACATACATACACACACACACACACACACACACACCTGTGATTTTCTCTCCATGGAGCAGAAATGCAATATATTTACTTTCTATTTAAATGTAAACTTACACAGTTTAGAATTTCTGAACAAATATGTAAACAAAAAACAGCTGTTTGTCAATAATCATTTTTCCAAATTGTTTTGGTACAATGCTTCTATCCTCTTAAAAAGTGTGATTAAAGTTCATATTTTAGGGAACGGCCTTAAAAAAAATTAATACACACAAAACATACACAGTATATTCTGTGGATATGTACACACAGAGAGAGTGAAGAAAACAAGAGAAAACACACATATAAGAATTATGTACATTGAGGCAGATTTTTATAAGAACAAATTTAAGGTTAAAAATCCAGAAACTTCCATAGTGCAGAGCAAGCCTGATAGGTCAGCAAATGGTTATTGAATCAGGAAGTTCTTGACTCAGCCCAAGATTCACCACTGTACCGTGATGGTGTAGTGGTTAGAATGAAGTATTGCAGGCTAATTCTGCTGATTTCCGACTGCCAGCAAGTCTCACCGGTTCAAAGTTGACTCAGCCTTCCATCCTTCTGAGATGGTAAAATGAGGACCCAGATTGTTAGAGTCAATATGTTTACTCCATAAACCACTTAGAGAGTGGTTGGAGGGGCTGTAAAGTATTATATATCCATATATAAGTCTAAGTGCAAAGTGCTATTGTTATTAACAATAGTCTCGGATCCATTATTAAGCATGCTGGCTAATTCTTCAGCCAGAGGCAAAGCTGTTTTTATTCTGTCAGTTTATTATCCTCTGACTTTGAGCTCATAACTGGAGCCAATTATGGTCCTTATCTCTTTATTCTAAGATTTATTATATAAAAATATTTGTGTGGGTTTAAATTCAAAATATTTAAATAGAAGATTAGTGATGAAATAAGGCAAAGTTTTCCAATCTGGGGGTCTTCTTGCTGCATAGATTTCCACTCTCAAAATTCTACCACATTATTGCTGAGAATTATTGGTGTTGAAATCCACACATCTGGAATGCACCAAAGCTGATAAAGCATGCAGCAAGAGAACCCTAATGCAAACATTCAGATCAGTATACATACATACATACATACATACATACATACATACATGCATGCATGCATGCATGCATACATACATACATACATACATTTATTTAGCTGGCCAAGTCCAAAAAGTGAGTCCAGGTGGTATTTACATTGTGGAGGAACAACATTCTGAAGCTGGTTTTAGGGCCCCATCTCTAACGAAAGCTAAAGAGATTTCACTTGTTAATGCAACATTATTTTTGTCAGTTTTGACACATTATGTAAGAAATTAGACATATAAAGAATGTGTCCCTTTCAACTTCATTATCCCTTTTGCAGAATGATAATGTCACATTATATCCATTTAAAGGAGACATAAAATGGTATCTATTTTCACAGTGCAACAGGTATGTGTGTCTATATGTGTGTTTGTAAGTGTGTGGGTTATATCATCTATCTAATTCATCAGAAAATTGTTCACAAGACAAAGAGAGGTCATAGATCAAGATAAATTAATAATTAAATATTAATTTAAAATTTAAAAGTCTTATACATTATGAATCATACTTGGACAATGCTACTGAAATTAGCACATATTTTATTATTTTAATTTCTGATTTACAGTTAACTATAACTCAACTATAACTCAACTTTGGCTGACAATATATTGTTGCCCACTGCATTTGGTTAAATGGTGATAATCATTTAAAATATGACAAACTTTAAAGTGACAATCTTTAAAGTATATCTGAGAATGTTCTTGGGTATGTTAATGAAGATGCTATGAATTTGGACTGAACCAGTTTCCCGGGATCCTAACTCCTTGGCCACATCTGCATTTCATATAAGAAAATGCTATATGCATGTGTAAAATTCACTGTGAATGGATATTTGGTAATGTAAATGTACAGAGCAGATGTTTTCTAGATGTTTTCTTCTTAATTAGTCTAACATAAATAATTGAAAAAGAGAAGCACAAAACATTCATTACCAACTTTATCAGTCCACATGCTAAATTAAAGTTCTTTCCTTCCTTTGTTGGAGCTCCAAATAACTATTATAACTCCTTTTACTTACTGCGCTTTCCAGAGAATACTCAATGGAAAGAGCTTAAATTCATTGAAATAACCCAGACCAAACAATGGTGGCATTACAAGGATTGCAATTTATTTTAATTGAAATCCCTCACCTTGGTTTTCATTGTCAGCAAGACAAAGAGATTTGATTGAGGGAAAAAACCTTTCAGACAGTGATTATATTGAGGTTATATAGAAAATTTTATACATATACACTTATCTTAATAGCATACCTACCTATAATAGCTTTATTAATAAACTGAAATTTTATAATCATTACTATTGAATTTTCTACTCTAGGCACAATAGTATGAATAATGAATAATACAATCCTCATCATCTTTTTTTTAAAAAAATAGGTGATACTGTACTCAGTACAAAGTATTATCTAGCAGTTAAATTTAGACTACAGGTCATCTCGAGTTTAAGAACAAGTTCTGTTTCCAAGATCCATATTTAAGTTGAATTTCTATGTAATCCAAAAGAGTATTAGTGTATAATACTGTATAAGTAGTACTGTTTAATGAACTTGAACCATTGTATACTTAACTTGAATCCTTGTGTATTTAACTCAAATTTTGCTATAATAGGCTCCATTTTTAACTATGGGTTGTATAAACTGAGATATTCTGAATCCAGGGACTTGCCATATACTATTTCCTAAATGAAATCTTTCCAAGTATCCTCAGGAATGGAAGAATACTTTTTTTAGAAAGTGTGACACCATAACTTCTGAACATTGTCAAATCTATCACTTGATTTATGGGATTGTTTTCAAGTTTGCAGCAAGAATTTCAATTGAAAATACTTCAATTCTTTCAGACACAGCAAAATATATATTTTTGTATTTCCATGAAATGTCCTACTCGTCCATCTTATACCTTACCTTCATTTAGAAATGACACTGGCAGATTCATATAACCTTTGAGCAATGTTGGGCTTCATGGTTTAGATAACAGATTTCCTGATATTGTACTGGTAATTTGCCTTCAGAGACAAGGTGGTCTGCTACAGAGACCCCAGGCAACTGAGCAGGGAGGGATGGGTCTCCTATCTTTATAGCCATCCTGATTTCTGATTTGACTGGGCTGGTTTCTGATTGGCACAGATTGGCTGATGTCTAATTGGTTCTTTGTTTGTGCCAGATCCCAATTGGTCATTTTAGTGGTGTTGATTCTCAATTAGACTTCATTCATACTGGCTTCTGATTGGCCATTTTTGAAGTGCTAATTCCTGATTGGTTTTTGGTTTGTCTTATTTTATACTATCTAACTGCTTGGTACAAAAGATAACCCTAAACATCTTTAGGGTATCTGGCAACATTTGTGATAATTATCTATTCATCAGAATTATCCATAACAATAGCTGAATTAACTATTATTAATAATATCTTTACAACATGCATTATGTGTACTTTGCCCTTTTAAATTTTTTATCAAGGTCCTTGAGGGATGGAGTAGCTTTGCCAGACTTGAAGGAAACAGTGCTATGCCCAATCCTCAAGAAGGCATTGCTGATCCAACTGCTGTAGACAATTTTCATCCAGTCTCCAAATTTCCCTTTCTGGTTGATTGCAACTACAGAGGGCCCTGTACCTTTTCAGTGAAGTATCCGGCCTGGCCTTAATACAGAAATGATATTGGTCATGTTTGCAAATCACATATCACAGAACTAGAATTAGGAACCTGGGTCTCATTAATCTCTCAGGAGCGTTCAATACATTTGATCTTTGTATTCTTCTACATTGCATATGAGAAGTGGAAGCAGGTGGCGCTTTAGATCAATTCCAGTTGCACTGTTGGGGTAAAGAAAGATCAAGTATATAACCTGATTTGGAAGAACTAAAATGCTAAAACCTCTTTCACTCATCCAGTTTAATATCTACATGAGGCCAGTTGGGAGATAAAGCATTGGGTCAGGGTCAGCTCAGGTATCATCAAAATATTTTGATACCATGATACTAAGTAGCATCAATATGCAGATAATTTATTTGTTTAATTTGGATGCCACTCAACTCCAGTCTAGCTATCGGTGGCTTACATTATTCAGTGGAAGGTTATTGGAATCTGAATGTGGAAGAACATCAAACTCAATCCTAGCAAGATCAAGTTATGCTTTGACTTCACAATTTCAGGGACTTTCCACTGTTGGTGAGGAATAGGTGCATTTGAATTGGTGTACTAGCTGAATGTCATCTTGGACTCACATGCTCAAAGGAGCATATGACAACCATGAACAGAAATACTTTAAATAGGTTGTCCCAAATGTGCTTTTTCAAAAGGCAACTGGACTTTGTTTTTCCTTGAAGAACAAGGAACACAACATTATGTTGGGTGGGAACCTTTGCTTCTCACTCAAGAAGCTTCTTCTGTTCAATTTTAATAGGTTCAATTTATTCACCAGTTATACTCATCCGTTTGCTGAGCAACAGTCACTCATGCCTTGGTGACTTTATGGATTATTGAAATGACAGAAACAACAGGCCTTACTGCCCCTTTTTCATTTTATGAGATGTCAGTTACAGTTCAAGATTTTGGTTATTACTTACAGTATAAAACCCTATATGGCAGAGAGTCTAACTAGCTAAGAGACCACCTGTATTATCTCTCTATCCTGTGTATTGACACAGAGTTGTTTATTTTGGTTGCAACACATAGTCATAAAACAACCTATGCACAGATATTAATTTTGAGGCAACTATCATTTTCTAGCAGTTTCCTTTACTAGCTTGTTTCATTATGCAAGAGATGCCAGATGCTTTTATTCCCTTCAACTATTATGAAATTGTACAATTTGCAGCAGCAAACTCCACAGCTAGCTCTTGTGATGGGAGAAAAGCACTTTTTTTCTTTTCCATCCCCTCCTTCAATCACTCTTAAGCCAGAGATTTGCAAATAATTCTTCCAGAAACTACTGAAATATATCTGTTGCTAGCATTATGAATCCAAGATGTCAGGAGAAAACTGAACCATTATTTAAGGCAGTGGTCCCCAACCTTTTTATCGCCGCGGACCAGTCAGCCTTTGATAATTTTACCGTGGCCCGCTGAGCGCGCGCAGGGGTGGGGGGGCGTTGTTCTGCAGCGATCATGGCCCCCAGCCATTAATGTCTAAACTGCTGCAAGATATACTTAAATATTGATAAAATGTGAGGGGGTGTACTCACTTCTGTGATATCTATCCATCCATGTCTGTCTCTGTCTCTGTCTCTCTCTGTGTATGTATGTGTGTATGCGTGTATGTGTATATATCCTCTATCTATCTATCATCTATCTATCTATTTATCTATTTATCCATCCATCCATCCCTCTCTATCTATCAATCACCTATCCACCATCTATCTATCTATTCTAGCTGGCTGGGCAATTTGGGGAGTTGAAGTCCAAAAGTGTTAAAGTTGCTGAGATTGAGAAATGAGGACGAAACAAAAGGGAAGAGAATGAAACAAGGTCGTAGAGAGAGATTGCAAAATGAAAGGGCAACTTCTCTTTTTATTTCCTTCCACCCCCACCACCCCCACCGTGCCTCTCTGGCAATTGGCTGCCCAGGAGGTGGGGAGGGGAAGATGTTTCACAGACAGCTGCCACCCGCCCATCTCTCTCTCTCTTTCTCTCTCTCTCTCTCTCTCCGCCTCCCCATCTGACCTCGGCTGCTCCACGGCGGAGACCCCAGAAGGCAAGCAAAAAAAAAAAAAGGGCTCAGGAGTGGGGGAAGAAAACAAACCCCATCACGTTCCTATCTGTGAAAGCTCCCCGCTCCCTTCCTGGGCAGCCAATTGCCAGAGAGGCAGTGTGTGTACGTGTGTGTGGGGGGGGGGTTGGCAGCCCGCGGCGCGCCTAGTCCGCTGTGGAACGCGCTGCCACCCGCCCAGCGCTCGCTCTCTCGCTCTCTCCCCCCCCTCCAATCTCCCGCTTCTGCTTCGACCGGCCAGCAACTTGTCCCCGCTTGCCTGGGGACTGGCCTCTGATTGGCTGGCGGGGAGAAAGCCTCGCCAGGGAAGGAGGCGAGGACGTCATGGGGATGGCGCCCGCAGGTAGCGGCAAACCGAACGCGCTCCGTCTCCACGGGCTACCAAGGCGGCCGGGCGGGCGGCCGGGGTGGGAGTGGGGTTTGGACCTCAGAGGTGGCTCTCGGATTCGAGTCCCGGGGTTGATCTCAGGCTGCGCGTGTGGGTGAAGAGGCAGCAGCGATCATAGCCCCCGGCCGCTGCGCGGCCCGGTGCCAGGTACTCCGCGGACCGGCACCGGTCCGCGGACCGGGGGTTGGGGATCACTGATTTAAGGAAGGCAAGAGGCATGTATTTTGTCAGAGCATGTGGAACATTCATTTATTTAAGATTTTTCTATTGCCATTATGCTCTCCACCTCTGAATGATATATAATAAAAATATGAAAATTAAAATGGAAACATAAAATGACACACTTTGAAATATATTAAAATATATAAATGTATTAACAAGGGCTTTTAATTATGGAACATTACTAGCATCAGAAGTCAATCCCAAGACAATATAAGTGTTGTCAGGATGCACTTAAATTAAAATAAAGTTAATCAGGACCATCAGTTATCTCTTCTTAATTGGATGTGCATAATGAGTGATTATTGTTAATTATGATGATCCGCATGTTAGTACCAGATCAATGACATTTATTTTTAAAAAAAATAAAACAAAAGGAATTTTTGACTGGCTTTATTGTTCATAGCTATTTTATTGTCAATATTATGGTCAATAAAAGTAAATATTAATCTCTTATTTTAATATTAATATCACATAATTTGCCCCCACAATAGTTCCCCAAACTCACTTCACTAACTGAGCAAAATGGCCCCAAGGCTTTATATTTATATAAATATAATTTATATTTATATTTATATTTATATTTATATTTATATTTATATTTATATTTATATTTATATTTATATTTATATTTATATTTATATTTATATTTATATTTATATTTATATTATTTATATTTATATTTATATTTATATTTATATATTTATATTTATATTTATATTTATATTTATATTTATATTTATATTTATATTTATATTTATATTTATATTTATATTTATATTTATATTTATATTATATTTATATTATTTATATTTATATTTATATTTATATTTATATTTATATTTATATTTATATTTATATTTATATTTATATTTAAAATATACCTTTCACCCTGGCCTGACTGATAAGGAGTCAAGCTCTGTAGCTCAATGGTTAACACATCTGCCTGAGAGGCAATAGAGCACAGGTTCGATTCCCAGCAAGGGTATGGCTAGCTGATGAGAGCTAAATAGCTTGAAATAGATCTATACCAGTCTCCCTTTATTTATTTATCAGCACTAACATAACATAACATTACTTACATACATACATACATACATACATACATACATACATACATACATACATACATACATATATATATATATATATATATATATATATATATATATATATATACACACACACACACATATACATACTAAAAAAAAATTAACACAAGCAAACATTATGATGCAATTAAAAATGGGGGGGGTCAAGATACTCCATTGTGATACTCCACTACTGGATCCCCAAGCTAACTGGCCGAGTCAAGTCTTTAAGTTCATGTGGAAGGTCCTGACCTCACATCAGTAGGGAAGGTGCAACAACAGAGAAGGCCCTTCTCCTGGACCACACCACCCAGAATAATCAGGATGACAGGGCCTGAATCATGCCTCTTCTGCTGGCAGGGGTAAAGTAGATCAATCCCAGTATGATGAGATAGTTCCTCAAGTAGTCTGGACTTATGCTATGAAAGGCTTTAAGGTAATTACCAACACTTTGAATTGCACCTGGTAACAGACTGGCAACTAATGCAGCTCATGGAGAACTGGTATTACATGGGCCAGTCTTCAGGCCCCAAGAACCACCTATATCTCCGCACTCTGCACCAGCTGTAACTTCTGAATATTCTTAAAGTAACCCCATGTAGAGGGCATTGCAATAGTCCAACTGTGGGATGACTAGGGCCTAAATAACTGAATGCAGGGGACCTTGATGCATTTGAAGTTGTACACAGCTCTCCTAGCCATAAGTGTCACCAGCTCTTTGAGCAGGAATCATGTCCAGAAAAAAAAAAAAAAACAGGATTTGATCCATTTCAGGTAAAGCCACCCTATACAGAGTTAAAGGTGACAAATGTCTGGATCTTGGGACCCCATGCTCCCAAAGACATTTGGTCTTGCCAGGATTCAGACAAAGCTTGTTGTTCCCCATCTTGGTTATAACAAACATGACAAAGCCCTGCTATTCTTTCTACCCTGACAAATATGGAATTACTTGACACGGGAACTGGCATGTTCCCAGGCAAACAGGAGTTCAGAGATGGACTGGCAACATATCTGTCATATTAAAGTAGGATGTCAGGTGATGGACTGACAATATCATCCAGTAATGCTTCCATTGTGGGGCTTTAGTCATGGCCCAGCTGCGATGCATGCAGATTTATCTTAACCCCTACACACACCCTACACACACTACAAGCAAGTAATATTCCCAAAATAAAAGGCTGCATTCCTGGAAAATGTTACTGATTGAATCGTAGGGGGTTATTGGGTTTTGTATTGGACTTTTATTTCTGTAAGCCACCCAAAATTACTGAGTAGTCATATACATTTTTGAAATAAAAATAAATAAATTAAATAAATAAATTAAATATTAGAACATGAAAATAGGGAGAAGCAGTGAAGACAGAAGGACAATGTTCTCCTTCAGTTACCTATTGCAGAAGGATATTTTTAAGGTTAGTTTTTCCTTTCCAATTATATTATGTGCTTATCTCTTCATTTTTCAATTTTCTGCAAAATGAAACAAGATCCAGGAGTTTGACAGAACCTGCAGCTTCACATAATAGTTTTCATAAGATATGTCTTAGTAGTTACTGTAAACTGTCCCCATATGATTTTTGTTCACATTGTTACGTATCTCTCCATGCATTCTGTAATCTAGTAAAAGATGGTATTATTCACATCTTCTCCTTAGCTTGTAAACTTAAAGCACATCCCCACAACCAGATCTTTTTAAAAAAATACTTACAAAATGCCCTCAACTAAACATATGTGTCTGCTTCTTGCTAATGCTACTATAACTCCTTGTTTTGTCTATTTATTTTTAATAAATTAAATCTTTCAGTCTTTAGATTATATTTTATTAATCTAAATGAAGTTTCATGGAGTAAAATTGATGGATATATGTAAGGAGATGAAGATGTTGATTTAATTATAAGTAAATGCCTAAAATCACTTCAAAGAGCATGGCTTGATGTATACAGGTTGTTATGTATAAGAGTTAAAGAAGGAATACACAAGTTGCTCATAGTAACGTTTTGCATTCCATGGAATCAGTCTAATAAGAAGATTAAAATGAATTTGGGGAAAATTAATCCAACATTCTAAATGTTTTCCAATTATTATGTTATGTGATATCAAGGTGGACATTAAGATGAGAATTAAATGATTACAAAAAAATGACTGGGACATTTAGAAGTCCAATTTATTTTCACAAATATAACTCGGATTAGGAATTGAATGCATTTGAATCACAAGTTAATCAGATTTGTATATATAAAATAACTCTTCCTGAACTGTAATTGTAGATTTGTTTTATGATGAGTCTATAAGTAAAACTTCATTGGTTGACAGTGGAAATATATAATGCCAAATACTTTGATATTTGTAATGCTGGCTTCTTTATATTACATAAATTTGCAAGGATCACAGCAGGGCTAAATCTATGTTGTGAACATATACAGGTGAAACTCGAAAAATTAGAACATCATGCAAAAGTTCATTTATTTCATTTATTTCAGTAATGCAACTTAAAAGGTAAAACTAATATATGAGATAGACTCATATTTTGCAAAGCAAAATAGTTCAAGCCATGATTTGTCATAATTGTGGTAATTATGGTTTACAGCTCATGAAAACCCCAAATCCACAATCAAAGAAAATTAAAATATTACATGTAATCAATAAAACAAGGCTTCTACATAGAACAATATTGGACGTCTGAAAAGTATAAGCATGCATATGTATTCAGTACTTGGTTTGGGCCCCTTTTGCAGCAATTACTGCCTCAATGCAGCGCAACATGAAAGTTATCAGCCTGTGGCATTGCTGAGGTGTCATGGAAGACCAGGTTGCTTCAATAGCAGCCTTCAGCTCTTCTGCATTGTTTAGTCTTATGTCTATCATCTTTCTCTTGGCAATGCCCCATAGATTCTCTATGGGGTTCAGGTCAGGTGAGTTTGCTGGCCAATCAAGCACAGTAATCCCAGGTCATTGAACCAGGTTTTGGTACTTTTGGCAGTGTGGGCAGGTGCCAGGTTCTGCTGGAAAATGAAGTCAGCATCCCCATAAAGCTCGTCTGCGGAAGGAAGCACGAAGTGGTCCAAAATCTCCTGGTAGACGGTTGCATTGACCCTGGACTAAATGAAGCAAAGTGGACCAACACCAGCAGATGACATGGCTCCCCAAATCAACACAGACTGTGGAAACTTCACACTGAACTTGAAGCATCTTGCAGTGTGTGCCTCTCCATTCTTCCTCCATACTCTGGATCCCTGGTTTCCAAATGAGATGCAAAGGTTGCTCTCATCAGAAAAGAGGATTTTGGACCACTGAGCAACAGACCAGGTCTGTTTTTCTTTAGCCCAAGTAAGATGCTTCTGACATTGTTTGTTGTTCAGGAGTGGCTTGATAAGAGAAATATGACATTTGAAGCCCATATCCAGGATCCGTCTGTGTGTGGTGGCTCTTGATGCACTGACTCCAGCCTCAGTCCACTCCTTGTGAAAGTCCCCAACACTTTTGAATGGCCTTTTCCTGACAATCCTCTCCAGGCTGCGGTCATCCCTACTGTTTGTGTACCTTTTTCTTCCCCACCTTTCCCTTCCACATAATGTTCTATTAAGGTGCTTTGATACAGCACTTTGGAAACATCCAACTTCTTTTGCAATTATCTTTTGACACCCTCCTTGTGGAGGGTGTCAATGATGGTTTTCTGCACAACTGTCAGACTGAGAACCAGACTGAGAGACCATTTAAAGGCTCAGGAACCCTTTGCAGGTGTTATGGCTTAATTAGCTGATTAGAGTGGGACACTTTGCGCCTAGAATATTGCACCTTTTAACAATATTCTAATTTTCTGAAATTGTGGATTTGGGGTTTTCATGAGCTGTAAGCCATAATTATCACAATTATGATAACTTGAACTATTTTACTTTCCATGTAATGAGTCTATCTCATATATTAGTTTCACCTTTTAAGTTGCATTACTGAAATAAATGAACTTTTGCACGATATTCTAATTTTTCGAGTTTCACCTGTATATTACTGCATTGTACAGACTGTATTGTACAATCAATAGATGAGTTCCTATATAGCCAACCCAATTCTTTTCTCATAACTATTTACTTACTAGAAAAGCATCCTTATATACATAGCTAAATTCGTTTGGATGACAGAATGAAAAGAAATTCTGTTTATCTGTGTACCAAACTAAGATTCAGCTCCATTATAAAACCTATTTTAAATCTGTATTTTCCCGCATTGATTTTATTGCATTGGTCCAGCAATATCCTATACAATCTAGCTAAATTAAAGTGTGTGAACTGAAGCCAATTACTCTTAAGGGTCAAAATAGTTTTACATTTAAATCTTAATACAACTTTAAGCTCAAATGGAGGAATGTATTTCAGTAACCAGCACATTTCTTCTTCTTTCCCACATGCATCATTAACATGAATGTCTATTTGGGTGAATCCTTCTAAGTAAATTGTTTATATGAGCTGATGCCTGACTACCCCCATATACTTTGGTTGCATATAAAATTTAGCCATCAAATGTCATTGCTTACTTTTAATTTATAATCACTGGAATCTCAAATAGGTAAATGGATGATTTGGAATGATACATAAAGTTTAATATAGGACTTGGTTGTAGTTTATTTTAGTACTGTTGCCTTCCTTCCCTCCCTCCCTTTAAAAACATCAGTAGAATTATTCTTATTTTCAGATATTAAGTTCTAATCTAACCGGATTTTAAGAACCATTAATAATTTGAATTTGGCAGCATTTCAATTCATTTGAAAATGCTAAATAGGGATACAGCTAATTAGTACTTAGGAAATTGTGAAGAAAATTCAAAGGTGTACATTAAGAAAGGGAAGTCAAAGTAACATCTGAAAAGAAAGGTAAAACAAACAATCTCTGTAATATTAAAAAAAATTACATGAATACTTCCTAATATTCCTCTAGTAAACATTCAGGTGATGAAGGTGTGTTCAGTGATAGGATCCTGTGGACAGGATTACAAAGTTGAATTAAAAACAGTTATTATGGGAAAATAGAGGTGGCAGCATCTTCAATTGCCTTGCTTAAGATTTCATTATGCTAAGCAGAAATATAGATAACATCTTTTTTGCAGCTTATACTTGAGTAATGATAGCTTTAAAACAAATAAAAACAGTACTATCAACATGCTCAGAATATGGTTGCATGTAAATGATACCATAAATAAGTTTGCTTTTTCTGCATGGATTTCCATAATCTAATTAATTTATTAAGTCTGATTTACAATATTAAAAATAAGAAATGCACCTATGGCATGCATTACTTTTTATACTTTTACAGTTTCCATCCTACTTTTCCACTAAAATGCCCTCAAAATATTGAACAAGGACAATAAGAAAATGAAATAATTATTTACATCTAAAATGCTAAGCCCAGGGATCAAAAACATAAACCCACAAATTTATTAAAAACAATCCTGTATTTTCATTTTATTCCTAAAACATGGCAAGAATCAGGGCCAGACCATCTTAAGTAATTTCAGCATTTCCACAAGATTTTGTAAAAAAGAAAATAATAATTTCCTCGTTGCCCCTAATCCTGTCTCAGGAAGGAAATTTGAAATCTTATCTTTGAGGAAGCTAACCAATAGTTCATATAAATGAAACCTGTAGTGGTAGGCAGTCCTTTAGGTATTTTGGGCCAAGTCAGCATTGTCCATTTTTATATAACTCAAATGTGAGTAGACTATCTGTACATACAAGCAGCAAATGGAATTACTTGAATCATGAAAATCCATTCCCTATAATTTGGGTATTTGTATTCTATAGAATTTCCAATTCCAATATAGAGTGGCATCTGAATGAGTCATCTTATGAACTTCTTCCTTGTTACTACTAGACTTCTAAATGCTTCAGGTAGTTTTCATCCTGAAAGTTAAAAAAAAGGTATACAGTCTAATAACAATTATATGACTGTCTTTCAATACATTAAAAACCATAGAAAAACAACTCATTTGATTAACATTTTTATGGCCTGGTTCCAAGTTATGGTCCAAAGAGACACCATATGGCAATGTTGCTGCAGTTAAACTATTTTTGCAGTTAGGGCGATGAGAAATCTATTGAATTTTGGCATTTATGTGAAAAATATGTGCTATAAGAATCAGTGGAATTCAATATTCCTCCACATTAACAGTTTATCTCAATTACATTTTAACATTACTTTTAAAATGAAATATCACTTAATTTACTTTCGAACTGCTGTTAATATTCTCAAATCTAATATTCTGTTGATTCCAATTTTAAGACATAGAGCTAAAATAATTTGCAAAACCATGCACATAGCATACCAGCATGTTACATGAGGATAACTTTGAATTATTCGTTGAATGAAACAAAAGCAAATAGACTCAATCTTTCTTTTTTAAAAATGGCAAAATAAAACAGCAAGCTCCCATTACTAATTTTGCACTACAGGGAAGTGTTTGTTTGTTTGTATAAGTCCTGATCCATATTTCATATGTTTCGATTAACTACTGAAGGTTCAGTTTTCAAAACTATATGTTTAACAATTTGAATAGACATTCACGCATACATCCAATGATTTAAAATGATTCCCTGGTATGACGATATATAGTTTGCTAGAATCACCAGAAAAGCACTTTCAGCCTAGTGAGTTTGTAAAGTTATCATTTTAATTGGGGCTTTGTTCGTTGACATACATGCAATTAGTATCAAGTTCATGCAGTGATGTGGGGCTTTAATGACATTAACTAAGTATAATTTTTTTTAAAAAAAAAGCTTTAACCTTATGACTATTCTGAAGAACATATACATGGGGAGCATAGTAAAAATGAAAACGAAAGAACAGATGCAGAAAATGAAGAAAATTAATGCATTTTGAACTGTATTCATCAACATTGATTATAAAGCAGAATTTTTAACTTCAGTCAAGTGAAAGGAAAGCCAGGTGAAATAATTCTTGAGAGTCCTTTTTGAATGAAGTGTTGATTTTAGAATGGAAGTAATTTACTACAGAAAAATATCTTATATGAAAAACATTCTCTTCTTATAGATTTGAATTGTCCCAGGGAGACAGACATTTTCCCCCAGTGAATGTATTATAGAAAATCAAGTGCGAACAAAATCTAATGAGTTCTCAATGTTTTGAGCAACATTTCCAGATTTCCTTCAGTCAAAACTTTAGTTTGAAAAATAGGCATATTTTCCAAGAAGAATTAGAGCAAAATACCTGTCCCTTACTTCTGTAGTGTAGAAACTTCAGCAATTTCACTTCTCTCCTATGTCAGTTTCGAGTTTCCTCAAATTTCAAATGAGTTGAAATGAGTTTCACCCTTGGTTAACGCAAGGGAGACTAAGATGTAGCATGGAATATGAAATACTAGGTAAGCAATCTTTAAGTAAATAGGTTTTCACTTAACATTGGAGTGTGTATCTTTATTACCGATATTGATATTAGAGAAGATGATGAAGAAAAGTGGGCCAGGACATGTCAAAAGAGGATGAGGATAGGTTTTCTTTCTTTTTTTTTAAGAAGAGGTTTAGGAATTTCATTGTCTAAATTTCATTTAGCCTACTTATGAGTTTTTAAACTCTAAATAAATGCCAGCCATGCCACCACTTCAAAGGTCAAAAGAGGCTCTGCAAAATAAATATTTGCAAAGTACATGCACTCCTAAGCTTTATTGCATTTATTCTTATGCTAGATTCTGTACTTTAAATTTATATGGGAATAGTTAGTTCTTGTTTTATTTTTGTTTTTGCAGTGATAATTTTAGCTAAGTGTGAGACAGTTATTCTGCTTCACCCAATATATTTCATAAAGCTACTGTGAGGATATGTCACATTCACTGCCATAAGTTCCTTTAAGGAAAAGCTGTATATAATTAGATGTTATTAGTCACAATTTAAGTTATCTATTTGTGTTCAGTTTCATTAACCCAGCTCCATGGTAACATCCATTGGATATAAATCTCATAATCATTAAAGTTAACTCTGTGATCCCAATGTTTATTGATTTATTGGATTTGTAAGGCCTTGAAATCATTCTATAATTTGAGAAATGAAACACTTTAATAAGATTGTGATAGCGAATGCATAACACTAAATATCTAGGATGATTTCCATATATGGTGCCTTGAGTTCCAGAAAAAGAATTGGAAAAAGATTGGTTATAAATGCAATATAATTCAGCACAGAATAATGTACTGGAAGAAGCCTCAATATGTTTTGGCAAAGTCTCACTCGCCATCTTCAGGCTGATGTTTTTGGCTTAAAGCATGGTCGGAGCTGCCATCTTTCTATAAATCTTGGTGGGTGGGTGTGGAGTGCTGGCTTTGTTTCAGTAAGTGGATTGATTGTCTTTGTGGATGTATCATGATTGGTAGATTGGTGCTGATTGGTGCTGGCTGTGTGTCCATTGTTGTTTTGTGTTGTAACGGCCTGGGTGGTGGTGATGGGGCTCATTTGTTGACTAGGGCTGGTTGGGAGGTATCGTCATGTTTATTCATGTTGTGGGGGTGTTTCTCTATTTCAATAGCTTCCATAATTATTCTCTTGTTGAAGTGTTCAGTTTTGGAAATTAATTTGGTTCCTTCAAAATTAATTTCATGTCCTGTATCTTTAAGGTGCTGGAAAAGGGAGGACGTGTTTTTGTTTTTTCCCCTTACTGCATTCTTGTGTTCTACGATTCATGCATTTATTCTCCTGTTCATTTGTTCTATGTATGTGGCAGGGCAGATTTTGCATGGTATTTCGTAGACTCCTTGGTTTTCTAGCTAGATTTTGTCTTTGGGGTTTCTTAAGATGTGGGCTATTTTTTGGTCAGTGTTGAAGACTGTCTTGATATTCTGTTTGTGGAGAATTTTGCTGATTTTATCTGTGGTGCCTTTGATGTAAGGGAGGAGGGCGATGCCATTGTCTGTTGTATATATATAATCTAAGAATTATCCAAAGACTCTTTATACAGAAGACAAACATTACATAAATTTTAACTATGGAAAACAAAATATTGTTGAGTAAAGATGCATAAATAAATTGTCTCAGAAAACTGAAGCAAGCTAAATAAAGTGAATATATCTGACCTGGAGCAGAACAATTTAATCTAGGGGTTCGTCTTAATAATTTCATTGGGGTTTACAGGGTATGTATGTACAGGATTGTGGCATTGGAGCCTACATATAGAAAGTGTATAATCACATTAAGATGTTCTGTTTTTATTTTACTAAGCAAAGACTGTCCCAACCATATATACTCTTCCACTCTTCACATCATTGTATGAACAGAAAATTATCCAGTCCAGGGTGCAGTTGTGGGTAATGGGGAACAACAGCAGCAGCAGCAGCATCAACAGGGAATCAATTCTCATTTGTAGAAAAAGAAACAAATCATGAAAAATTAATATCTTTCAGAAATAATGTTGATCTATGCATTATTGAATTAATAAAATTTTGCAGAAAAAATAAGGCAAGCATGTATATTATTAATGATATATTATTAATAAGAGTGGTAGTTAATTCAGAAAGAAAAATCATTTTAATGGTATTTTAAGATATAGTGAAATTGAGCATGATGTACATGCTATGTTTGTAATTTAAGAATCACTTGTATGCATAAATGGAAGCAGTGGTTATACAAAGAACTTCAGAGATCTAAACAGAATACTAGTAAAAGAAAGTACCATATATATATTTATATTTATAAACATGATATACTATTTGATATAGGAACCAACTGTCAGATAAGCCATGTGAGGGGCTTATCCCAGGGTCCTTAGGTCCACAGGCAAAACCATGTCTTCAGGGCCTTTTGAAAGAGTATGAAGATGAGAGCCAATCTCATCTCTGCATGAATGACATTCCACTGGGAGGGAGCCACTGCAGAGAAGGCCATTCTTCATCCCATTAGATGGAACTCCTTAATAGAGGGAACATATCCTGCCTCCCCACTCTTGAAAGACAGTTCTCCAAATACCCTGGCCCCAAGTATATAAGGTTTTAATGGTGACAATCAGGGGTAGGTTCCTTCCAGTTCTAACCTCTTTTATAGAAGAGGTTCCACAAATCTACAGCACTGTTTAGAACCGGTTCCAGCTCCCTCCCCCTGCCCATCCGCACATCATCAAGATGAAGAGTGAGAGGAGGAATTCTGGGAGTTGAAGTCCACAAGTCTTAAAGCTGTCAAGATTGAATACCCCTGGGATTTTTTTTCTAAAGGGTTAGGGGTGCAAGGGTCTTGTAACTTGACAGCTTTAAGACTTGCCTGCTTCAAATGCCAGAGTTTCTGAGCCAACATTTTGGTTGCTAAGCAAGAGCATTGTTAAGTGAGTTTTATCACATTTTACAAGTTGGTCAAGCCCACCCAGTCACATGGCTGGCAAGCCACTCCCACCCAGGCACATGGCCTGCAAGCCACTCCCACCCAGTCACATGGCCGGCAAGTCACTCCCACAAAGCAGGCCACACCTACAGAAGAGGTTCTAAACTTTTTTGAAACCAACCACTGGTGACAATACATGGAATCAAATTATAACACATGCAGCTCCTACAAGAGAAGTGACATATATACAAATCTGGACTTGCATAAAACCAGACAGGCCACCATGTTTTGAACTAATTGAAACTTCTACATATTGTTCAAAAACAGTGCCATCCATGTAGAGAGCATTGCAGCAGTCAAGACAGGAATGTGGATTACTGTGAGAGGGCTTGTTGGTATAGGAAAATGCATAACTAATATACAATGTGCAGTTGTTCAAAAGCCATCCTGGCCATGACTGCCAATTGCTCCTTGAGCAGCAGTTGTGAGTTCAGGAGAACCCGCAGATTATGTATTATCTGGGGTAGTGCAACTCAATCCAAGGTCAAAGTTAGCAAATCTCCATAAACCAATGAACCCCATAGTCAGCATCATTCCATCTTGTCATGGTCCAATTTCAGCTGATTGCTCCCCATTCAGCCCTTAATAGCCTCCAGGTATTGCACAAAGGAGGTCATAATATTGCTTAATTCACCAGGGCTGAAACATAGAACTGAATATCATCAGCATACTAATGATAACTCACCTGTGGTACAGTTCATCTCACCCACTGGCTTCATATATGCTAAACAGAAGTGGAGATGTTTCCAAAACAAAGTAGTTGACTGAAGCACTAAAATAATTCTAAGCAGATAAGTTTAGTCCAAGAAATTTTTGTAAGTCTTTTTCTATATAAATAATAAATCCATATATCACTGTGGTGGTTCCATCTCAATAGTAAAAGCAAACATTCAACATACAATTCATGCCTTTATACGTATCAACATGTTTTATTTTTATATTTCACCAAATATTTTATTCTTATATGATATTTCAAAAATTTCATCATTGACCTTTTATGGTTTCTTACTTTGATCTGTCTCTTCTCATTTATCATTTTCTGGGATATGTTAGAGGTCTTCCTGAAGAGATGTTCTCATAAAATGGGCTCACAAAAGGTTGTGTTGCTCAAGTAATTCCATGACTGGTTGTATATATAGTTACCTAGTGCAAGTATAGAAAGTATACAGAAATAACAAGAAAGAAAGAAAGAAAGAATAAGAAATAATAAAAAATAAAGAAAATACTTCATTACAATTCAAACTGAGAAATTGGTTTAATTTTTAAATAAAAAGTTAGGATATGTGATAGACATTTATAAAATCAAGAGTAATAAGAAGTTAATTTATTCTCTCTCATGTAGTACTTGCGCTTAATTTTCTGAGCTTTAGAAATGCACAATTCTTTTGAAATATCTCACTAACAGATTTTTAAGTCTAAACAGAGGCCACCTTAGGGCTTTGAAGAGAGGAATGATTCTTCCTGTCTTTGGGGATAGAGGAGAAAAAATTTAGCAGATGAAGTACAGTGATGAAACCCTAACCTGGAGGATTGACAATCTCCATAGATATTTGGTTCATTAAGTGGTTAGTATGTTGAACAACCATTCTCCAAAAGGCAAACTAATAATATTCTTTTTTGGTATCCTATCCCCAAGATAGTCCCTATTACCTTCAGATTATTTTGGTTTGGCTTTATTTTTCCTTTCAGGTGAATACCTTTTCAAAAAGAATATTAAAATGAAGCCCACCCACCTGCCTATCTTCTCAGAAAGCCTCTGGGACTTTACTCTTATTTACCAGAAAATAAAGAGTAAAAAATAAGAGTGGTGCTAGAGATTTGTGCTTTGATGTGTAAGCAGACTAGTTTCCTATTTATTTTTAATAAAAAGAATGCATAATATAATTAAATCAGCTTGATGTGTATTAAGGGAAAAGCTAGCATGTTTACACACAAAATCACCACCCTGTAGTAACATGGTACCTGTTTGCCTACATGTGGAGCAGTAATAGCAAACTATTCATGAGAGTACCTCTTTGGAAACAATTTTCCTTTTTTAACAGCAAATGAATTAGATATTCATTTGTGTTCACAATTTCCATGTATCATTTGTAAAAGGAAAGCATTATAAAACCAATTTGTGGGATTGTTTAGTTCTCTGATGACACATTGAGTCAAAAGGATTTATGATAGCTCATCTACAATTATATCTCAAGCATGCTGCTTTTTACAGAAATCTTTTTAAATGTTTAGCGTTTGAACTTTCAGGGGAAAGGACCATTTCTGAGAATGCAGCAAATGTATCGGCCAACTTGCCAGATATACAAAATATGTTAGCTAAGTGACCCATATATCTTTTGTTGTCACTCAAGAAGTGCCTCCTTGACAATTTACGGTGATAAACTGTCATTGCTTCCAAAGTGCCTTTTAAAAGGAAAAAAATACATATTTCAAGATATAGTCCAGTTTGATTTCTCCCTGATCTCTCTTTGTTTTAGCAGTTTAAGTACTTTGGAGCTCTGTTGGATCAGACCAAAAGACTACATAATCCAAGCCATCATTTATAATCACCAAATAGATCTTTAGGGCAAATCCACAGGCACAACTTAAGACCAGTAACAAACCTCTGCTTATCCTCCTTTCCCCTGCCTTGCTTTCCATAACTATCATTTAAATCAGGGTGCCCAAACTTGGCAACTTTAAGACTTGTGGACTTCAACTCCCAGAATTCTCCAGCCAGCTATGAAGTTGAAGTGCACAAGTCTTAAAGTTGACACGTTTGGGCACCCTGATTTAAATGGTATTATCTGTATTATCTCATGTGTTTGTTTGGGTGTGTTTGTGTATAAATAATATGACTAGCAGTTTTTGATAATTTGCCCCACATATATTTTTATAACATCTTTCTATAGGATACATTAGTGAATTACAACTTCATAGAAAATAAAGAGTTACTTTTTCTATCCAAATATTATCTGTTGTTGCAATTCTACAAAAAAATTATCCCAAAATCTACTAGTAGACCATATCTACTTATCATTATCTTCTATTACTGTGCACTATAAAAATAAAATTAACAATAAAATCTGTGTGAAAAGCTGCCCAACCATGTAGATCATTCTGTGATTATCAAACATGTGCAATATATTCAAGCTAAGCCTTCATGGCAGACTTAGATGTGTCACTTGTGGATTGTTCCCACCAGTTCCTCACATTGATATAAAGCTGATGTTAAAAGTTGCACTCTAGATTTCAGTGGTTCAGCAATGGGGTTTAGAATAGTACTTGGACTGCACTCCAATTACTGTGGTTGATTCCTTGCTTCTTCCCCTTCCCATCTGTACTGGGAAAATAAACCTCACTTGTTGGTCACATCTCACCTTGCATCATTGTTGCTTTGATGTGATAATCCTGGAAGCAAAGGAATAAGGTGTTCCTTCATTCCTACTCTTTCTGGCAAGGCCATGGAAACTGTAGGCAGGAAATTGAATACTGAAAATATTTAGATAAATAGCAATAGCACTTAGATTTATATACCACCTCACAGTGTTTTACATCCCTCTCTAAGTGGTTCACCAAGTCAGCATATTGCCCCCAACAATCTGGATCCTCATTTTTACGACCTTGGAAAATGGAAGGCTGAGTCAACCTTCAGCTTAGTGAAACTGACAAATTGCAGGCAGCCAGCAGTCAGCAGAAGTAATCTGCAGTACTGCTTTTTAACCACTGCACCACCTCAGCTCAAATTATTCTGATATAGATGATCTATATAGCTATAGATGATTCATTCTGAAAAAAAATATTATCTTCCTATTATTCACTTCTGTGTTTAGTAGAATTATGGAGAATTATTCTCTAAAGGATATTTGAAAGGATAGGCATTATATTTTCTATGCTGGTGGTATAAAAACATTGAAGGTTCACTGACTCATATGATATGATCATGTGATTATTTAATAAATTTGGGGGATGCTGTATTAATGTATATAAAATCATTTATTGAAAAATCTTAAATTTTAACGTCAGTGTAACATTGAATTGTATATCAAAGTTTTGGATTCTGTTTATCCAGTATTGTGTTTGCATCAAGTGTGTGTTGGGAGGAGAAAGACTGGCTAAAGGAATCATGTTGAGAAATTAGATATATGATCTTATTCCAGATATCAACAAATGATTGTTATGAAAATATATGTTTTCAAAAAGGCAATATTTTCTACTAATCAAAGTTCAGAACAATATGTGTAATTTTGGCAGAGATTCTGTCATAATTTGTAGAAATATTTATATTGACCATATTATATTGATCAACCAGAGACAACTGATAATTATAAAATATAAGGTAGATTTTTTAAAAAAGCTTTATTTTTGTTTGTAATTTGTATAATGGGTTCATTTGGAGTAATCTCTTCTATGCTTTAAAGCTTTGTTTAATTTAATTAAAATATGTACAGTATGTATAAAAGTTTTAGAAAAGGAAAAAGTTCTTAATAAAAAATAAATAATTATATAGGATTATCAAGAAAAGAAATAAATTACATATCCTTCCATCACATTCTGGTTTGAAATCCTATTTACTATGTTATGAACCTATATATTTTCATGAGCAAAAAATTGGGTGCAAATTACCATAAACCTATAGATTTTCAGGTTAGATTAGAAGCAATCCACAGGAAAGTTGTCAGAAAGTCATGCAAAACTAGCAGGCCAAACTTCTACTGAAACTACCAACAATAATGTATTGACTATACTCAGAGCATACAAACATATACCTCAGTACCAGTTAAATGGAAAGTGTATGTGTATTAGTGACTATGTTTAAAGCATCATGGTAGATTCAACTAAAGTTACAAGCAAAATTATTTTCCTAGTACTCTAAACATAAAATTAAATTCTGTCTTAGGATTTATTATTATCTCATCTATGACTTTCATGTAAAATCAGAAACATGCAGGAAGTCTAGAAATTAGGTCTAAGGTAGTCAAAAAATTCATTTGATTTGTATTTTGAAGCAAAACCCACCTGATTTATATACCCTGATTTAATATGCAGAGCTGAACATATATTGTATATACTACATGTTCAGTCTCATGTTGCAAGTTTTAAATCCAGCTACTTGTCAAATGCATGTAAAAGAAAGGGATATACCATAGTTAAACACTGAGAGAAAGAAAAATGCATAATAATTCTCTGGAATGATAATAATATAAGGAATTGAAAACTGGTGACACCAGCTAAAGGTTACAAAGAGAGTCATCTTTGTTAGTTCTATCACTGCAGGTAGCAGTTTAAATATAAGTTTTGTGTAGACATAAAAGCTACATTTATTATGCAGATGTTTTTGTTATGCAGTGATATAGTAGCATCCAAGGCATTATGAAGGATATTTCAAGTCTACTTCAATTGTCCATCTAGTTCAGCATCCTATTTTTCATATAATTAATTCTAATTAGATACCTCAAGAAAGATTTTTTTTTTAAAAACTATGGAAACCTACACCAACTGTTTGAAAAGAAGGATGTATATCATACCAACGGGAAGTTCCACCCATGCTGAACAATTGTCTATGGAGATTCTCAGTCATCCAGGACATGGTTGTCACAAATGTGCTTTTTCAAGACGCAATTGGACTTTCTTGTTTTTCTTTGAAGACATTTCACGTCTGATCCAAGTTCAGAAGAAGCTTCTTGGATGAGAAGAACAAAAAAATCTAGTTGCCTCTCGAAAAAGCACCTTTGAGACAATTGTCCAGATAAAGGAGCAGCTATAGGGAATTTTTCTATAGTGAAAAAAAAATCAGTGCCAATTACCAGAGGAGTATCCAAAAGAAACAGGTTCTAGCCCCTCCATTTGGCTGGAACTTTTCAAAAAGTCTATTGCAAATCCCCCTTCCTTGATTAGAACATGGGAGCTGGTTGAGATGAGAGGCCTTCCCAGTTAGTACCCATTCTGCTCTGGAGTGTGCTTCATCTAGAAGATACCTTTAGTACCTCCCTTTTTGCTTTCCACAAGGCAATAAAAATATTTTGGTTCCATCATGTATTTATCTGATTGAATTATTGACTGTGGGTATTCAATCTTTTTAATGTTTTGTGGTGCTTTAACCTTACACATTTTGTTTAATTCTATGTTCTTTTGTTTATGCCACCCAAATTCTCACAAATGAACAGT
Source organism: Thamnophis elegans (assembly GCF_009769535.1). Taxonomy (NCBI): domain Eukaryota; kingdom Metazoa; phylum Chordata; class Lepidosauria; order Squamata; family Natricidae; genus Thamnophis; species Thamnophis elegans. The sequence continues at coordinate 103,020,121 of NC_045544.1, read as the reverse complement.
TTACAAAAAAAATGAAAAACAAACAAACAAGAATAGCTGGATTATTGGGCATATATGACTCGCCTTTCTTTGTGTCTAATTATTTGTATTATTACGCATTGTTTCTAGGCCATGGTAAGAGTAAAGAATTGGCACACATATCATTAACCTATTCAGTTTTGGCTCCTATTGCTGACTGCAGTTCTGCAGTTCGGCTGTTCAAATCTCACTGGCTCAAGGTTGACTCAGCCTTCCATCCTTCCGAGGTGGGTAAAATGAGGACCCGGATTGTTGTTGGGGGCGATATGCTGACTCTGTAAACCGCTTAGAGAGGGCTGAAAGCCCTATGAAGCGGTATATAAGTCTAACTGCTATTGCTATTGCTATTCAAAAATATAAATATATAAAAAAAGCATCAGGTAATGATTATTTTACTTCCACTATTTAATTTTAATTCTGCAAATGAAAACGTACAATAAGGAAAAAAGCAATCAATCCAGTTCTTAACAAATTAAATTAAATATAACTAGTTAACTACAATATTTTTATTTCTTAATAAAAACAACAAAGCTAGTAAGTAATAGCAGACTTAAATATCTACAGGTGGAGGTCTGTAAGATACGCTAGACAATAGGGAGAGACACTGATTGATGACTAAAGTAGAATATATGCTTAAATTGCTTGTTGATGTGATACCAACTCATCTTCCTTTTCCATGCTTTATTTGGAACCTTTTTCTGTGACTTCCAAAAGCATGCCTATAATGGGAGAATACATTCTGAATTCTGATACTATAATATAAAACATTTTTAATTAAGTTATAAAATATTTTAGCGAGTGTTTTTTAAAAAAAATACAAATGAGATGCTTGATTTTAAAGTATTAGCAATGATACATTTGGGAGAAACCCCCAGTAATATGAATCAAAAGGAAAAATAAAAAATAAACACTAAAAATAAAATAAAAAATACAAACCATCACTTTTCTATGCTCTAGTATAACAATACCTATATTTTATTTATACAAAACATTAGAATTTTTAACCAACATACTGAATTGAGACCATATGAAATTATATCACCTGAACTTGCTTCATTGATAGCCAATTCAAAAACTAACAACTGACTGGTTGAATCCATCATTAGATTTTGGTACACACTTCCTCCATTATCTTTATTTTTTAAAATACCTTTTACTGAAGAATTTTGCAATACTAAAAAACAATAAAATAAGAAATGAAGAAAATAATAAAAAAGAGAAGAAATGCAAATACAAAAAAGAAAATAATTTTTAAAGGACAGAAAAAAAGGAAAAGAAAAGAAAAAAGAATATTTAAAGAAACAACTCCCTGTATTCCTTGAAATAAATAAAAGCAAATTAATAGTTGCCCAACCCATATGTTGGAACATACATGATTCTCTCCTTCCCATAACATCGACCTCCTTCCCTTCTACCCAGATATTGACAAAAAGTTCTGGTTTTCCAGAATTTTATAAAGTTAGATATTTTAACCCTGGATAAATAGAATCATTTTATATTTCTCCTTTTTACCTCTAACAGTGTTAATATTTCATTCATCAGGCTGATGTTTTACAGATAAATTGCCATTGCAACTTTCTACCATTTCAAAGATTTTTTAAAGGATCTAATACCTTTTTTTAGGTCATTTTTATTGATTTGGAGACACCTATCACATTTTCTTCACCTTCAAGTCCATAGTCACATTTAGTCAACTAAAAATCCAATTTTCAGAATACAATTTAGAAATGTAATTTAGCATCCTAAACTTTAATTTTCTGAATCTGGTTCACTATAGTGAGTAATATCTAACAACTAATACTGTAGTAGTAATATCTAACAAAATAAGAAATCTATAAATGGGCAAAAGTGTATTAACTAATAGCAGAAAGAAAAAAAATCAGAGAAAGAAAAACGGAAAATGCAATTATGTAGTAGTTAAAAATGTGAGATTACCTGTTCTTATCATCTTCATATAATATAGGGTAATATAAAATTATACTTACGTATAAAAACAATATTCTCAGCTGATGATAAGCATACTACAAATATGATTCATTAGTCAAACAAACACAAACTGAAACAAATAGGTCACTGGAATTTTAATTTTCCCATTCTTTTACGCTTTGTATCTTAAGTATTTGGTAGAATAATTTATGGCACATAAAATATGAATAATTGAGAACAATAATTTACAATAGGAGTTTCTACTTTTTGCCATCATACCTCCATTCAATATAATGAACAAAACTCCACTAAAATTCAAACACCAAAATGAACACAATGAACCATGAAAGCAACAATGAAAAATTGGGTAAGGTAGATTTATTGTGACAATATAACTAAAATGTTGTTGTTGTTGTTTTGTTTCTGCCCTGAACTCTGCTTGGACCTCCCCAAAGGAGTTCTGTCCCACCTTGTGGGAAAACCTAGTTTGGAACAACAATTCCCCCAACATGGAACCTTTCAGATGCATTAAATTCCCTGTCAGCTTGGTTGTCAACATGCCAGCTGGTAATTCAAGCAGATGTAGTTTACCACATTTGGGGAATACCAGGATCAGAGAGGATTGATTGATTTCCATATATATATATGACCTCCTGTCATTCCTTTGTATAATAGTAGAACTGACTGGCTTGGGAGTGGCTTGTCTGTTCTTTGGATAAAATTCAAGAAACTTGGCTTCTTAATAGCAGACAAATTTACTAGAACTATGCACAAAACCTGCAGAGTGAATCTGTATATTTAGATTATCTGTATACATGCACACACACATTTATATTCTTCCCCAGTCCTTCTAGCCTTTAAAGAATTTATTGCTGCTATAATCAACATATTCCAAGCTATCTTCCCTCATTCCCACGATAAAGAAAAACACATCAAAATTAATCTTTATAAAGATTGGACTAGGTTTTCATATAATACTCTAAACTGTGCCTTATGTATTGAAAATAGAGTTCTATACTGGGCTAATCTGCAGCGTAATATAAACATACACTCTCAACTGCAAACTTTTCTCCTAAATTGGGATACAATAATAATGGGAATTATCTGCAGTAGCTATTATTGTATGTGTGTGTGTATCACAGGTGGGGTTCCTACCGTTTTGGACCTGTTCAGCCAAACCAGGAGTAACTTGGCAGCCTGGGTCGCTGGAACCAGCAGTGACCCAGGCCTGCCACACCCATGAACCAGCCAAACTAGTAGTAACTTGGCAGCCTGGGTCATTGGAACCAGCAGTGACCCAGGCCTGCCACACCCCCGAACCAGTTCTCTCAGTGGCGCCATAGGTGCTGCCATCTTGTTTTTGCCTTCTGAGCATAGGCAGAGCAATTTTTGTTCCAATGTGCATGCGTGCACAGTGCGCATCAAGCACATGTGTGTACATGGCACGTCCCTGAGCGAACCGGCAGTAGTGGCAGCCGGAACCAACCCCTTGTGTGTTTGTGTGTATGAAAATATTATCTGATATAAGCTTATGTAGCCAACCTGCTTGTACACTCTATTTTGGCTCTCTTGTATTACTTGACTTACTTTTTTTTCTTTATTTATTTACTATTCATTTTGATGGCATGTTGTCCTCCTAAGATGAGTTTTTACATTGAACCCATGTCATAAGAGGAAAGCAGAGCACATAAGTTCCATTTTGAATATAAGAAATCTTCCTGATACCTACTTTATTTTACATATTATATTTCGTGTCACATCAAAAAAGGTAATCAGGTTCTGTTGCAATTCATTAAAAAAATGCTTTCTCTATTACTCAAGCTTAATACATGTTTTTGTTTCTCTAATCACTTTTGTATCTTAAGTTATCTCTGTACATTACCACATCTAAATTATAAAAATCTGGATGATCACCAAATACTAGATCAGGTAATACTAACTCTTTGTTGTTATATAATGGCTCAGATTTCTGTAGCAAAGGATAATAATCCAGCATTTATCTTTCAAAAAGAGAAAATAGTCAAAAAGAGACTATTCTGTAAGGAGAATTGATTATATACTTTCATTACTATATAACTAGTAATGGTTACAGTAGTTTCACTTTATTCATCAATTTTAAAGATGTGGATAACAGCTTACAAGAAATTATTAACCCTTGTAAAAACAGTGAAACTGGCAAAGAAAGTGAATACATTCATTTGGAAGATGTGTTTATCTGTAAAAGTAAATTTGATTTAATGGGTTGTTACTGGTGGGCATAATTGTTAAACATTAATCATATTGGCTTTCTTTTAATATATAAAGTCATGGAAACAAATACAATCTACGATTGATCATTCTAATATCAATTTCAGAATCATCCATCTTAATTATATTTACTAACAACCTTTTCAAATGTTTAATCTACTATAGAAAACTTTGTATAAATTTAGAGACAAACCTTCTTATTGACAGTAAAACCCAAACCACTGGGAAGTTGGCTGAGTTTTCAGATTTGTGAAACTGTAAAAAATTACTGCATGCTATATCTTAGGATAAATGATAAGGCAAAAGGATATTTATTTATTTATTTATTTATTTTGGTTTGTCAAATGAGATAACAGGTATACATATAAACATGAACATGGACACAGGAAAGGGGTACAAATAAATGGGGACAGTAGGACAGGGACGGTGGGCACCCTGGTGCGTTTATGCACGTCCCCTTACAGACCTCTTAGGAGTGGGGTGAGGTCCATGGTAGACAGTTTAAGGTTAAAATTATAGAGCTTTGAGGCTCCTCAGATAGTGCATTCCAATGCCTGGAATGCACTATCTGACAACAGAATCAGTAGTGCATTCCAGGCATTGACCACTCTGTTGCTGAAGTCGTATTTTCTGCAATCTAATTTGCAGTGATTTACTTTGAGTTTGCATCTATTGTTTGCCCATGTATTATTGTGGTTGAAGCTGAAGTAGTCATTGACAGAATACAATGACTACATTGACATTGTAGCAGACAATTTTGTGTACTAAGCTTAGGTCAAACCGTATGCGGTATAGTTTTAGGGTGTCCAAGCCTAAAATTTCAAGCCTGGTGGAATAAGATATTCTATTGTGACCAGAAGAGTGGAGTACTCTTCTTGTGAAATACCTCTAAAATTGCTGAATTGTATTAATGTACGATAGACAGTGTTGATTCCAAGCAGACAAGCTGTATTCGAGAATTGGTCTGGTAAAGGTTTTGTATGCCCTAGTTTGCAGTACAATGTTACCAGAGAAGAAGCTTCACAAAATTAGATTAACAACTCTAATAAAACAACTCTCCAAAACTTTCTAGAACTTTCAGCTTGCTAAAACTAAGCCAAGTTTTGACTGAAGATGATATCATGCATATGAATGAAAATTGAAACATAAATAGTAAATTGAAAAATATGCTCCCAGCACTTTTAGAAAATACTGAATTGGAAATACTAATGACAATAAGTAAGCTCAATATGTATTTTCAGTGTTTACAAAAATAGTGGATTATTGCTCGGCTTAATACAAAAGGAAGACATTATGAGTTAAGAATCAGTTAAGTATGAACCCTGTATATGTCAAACAAATTATTTCTGTGTTATTCATGTGCTGATACATTATTTTAACAAGGAATAACGATATAGCCAGGTGGGCTAACAGGATGATGCAACCACCACCGCTTATCTTCATAATTGAAATATAAACAAGGCAAGATGCAGCCACAGGCATCTGTTATAAGGACAAGTGATGGCAAAATAGCAAAGTGTGTGTCATGATGTAATGCAATTTTAGCATTTTCATATTTATGCTGATATCATAACACATGTTTTTTGTCACATGTGCACTGTAAAACTCATCTGTACCTGCCTACGGGAATAACACAGATACAGGGCTATTATAAATAGTATTGAATGCTGCTGAGCAAGCCATGCCAATGATCATCTTTATGTCTAGAAAGTAATATATTAGCAAGCAAGTGAGCCCTTTCCTTCCATTCTTTTTTTTTTTTTTTGGGGGGGGGGGTGTTAAACTACTGTGAAAACATATGACTATCTTTCCAACCCAACTATCACTGTTTCTTTTTATAGCTCCTCTTAAATATAATCTATTTTAAGAAGAGATTGGATAACCCTTTGTCTGAAATTCTATAGTGTTTCCTGCCTGACCAGGGAGTTAGACTAGAAGACCTCCAAGGTCCCTTCCAACTCTGTTATTCTGTTATAACCAGGTGCAAAGGGCAGCAGGGCTCCTGTAATGTTAGTACTCACTGCTGCTGGTGCTGATTGAAGATTATTATTATTTTTTTAAGAAAACCTATTGCAAATTGATATGGGGAACTCTCTACACCTTCCTGCAAAAAAGGTATTTTGTCAACTAATTGCAGGTAGTTTTGGTTCATTACCTCTCATGGGAAAAAAAAGTTAATTAACAAGATGATACATTCTGAGGAGGATAATTTATCCTTACTATTATTGTTGGTGATATTAATAGAAGCCATTTCAGGAGGGTGCATTAAAGGAAAACATTATCCGTAAACAGCACACCAACTCATTAGCATGTAGATAGCCCTTTGATTAGCTAAGGATTCTGCTGGAACAACGTTACATACCTTGCCAACATTGGAAACTATGGACATTTTATAAGCATTTTATGAGTTGCAAAATGCATCTTAACATTCTAGAAGATTTGAGTGATAATGTATAATTGCATTCCGCCCTTACACAAATAATTGCATTCCACCTTACACAAATATTATATGGGTTAATTTGGGTAGAGCATACATTAAAATGTAATCTAAAGAACTGTCTCCATCATTCCTAGCAGCAGATGGGACATCTTATCAGAAAAACATAGCTGGATGAGGCATTTCTTTTCTCAAATTGGAGCTGACAACCATGTGCCTCCTCATTTTCTCAGTCTTATACTCAGTTACAGAAAATGGAAGACATTCTCTGGCAATTCAGAGAAACTTGCAAGTGATGGTAATACAATTCTAGGATGCTAAACACCATCACAAATATATGCCACTTGATCACATGTCTATGCAGATGTTGCAACATCATAAGTGAGGACGAGTCACAAGTCACTTTATGGATGCTGTTGTAAATTTGAATTGTCACTAAATGAAAACTTGTAAGTCAAGGACACCTATACAAAAATTAAATTAAATATATATTTAAAATATATATATATATATGCTTGGAATGTGATGTTTCAAGATAATTGAAAGATTTAATGGCTATCAGGTGAACAAAATGTGCTGAAAACATATCTGAGAATGTTCATTGATTTCACCAAAGGGTTTATTTCCATTTTTCTGCACTTGGACCTGGTGATAGGATAATTTTAAAAATGAATACTTAGGAAGGAAGTAATGAAAGATAAATATCTTTTTTAGACATTGGGCCATATCAAGGTGGCATGTCAAACATGGGCCTGCTAAATAAATGATTGCTGTTCTTTGTGTTCCATTGTTTATGTACATCTTTATTTATACATGAGGCAAAAGTTACCAAATAGGATATTATAATTAGTAGTCAAAAAAAGATTGTAAATTTGGAGACCTCATATAGTGAAAAGAAAAGAAAAGGAAAGAAAAGAAAAGAAAAGTAATTACAATTACTGGAAGGGAGTAAATAGGAGGATAACATAGTGCTATAACTTAGAGTTCTCTAAGGGTTTATACGAGTATATCAGATTCTATACTCAGGAAGGCAGAGAGTTTGCCAGAAGTCCTTTTATTTGGGTAGAACATAATAATCAGCCTGTAATCATAATAATCAGCCTGTAAGAAAAAAAGATGAAATCTTGAGCAAAAGAGAAAGGTAATCCAAACAATAGCTGGGAGAACTAATTTGACTTTTTAATTAATAGGTGGTTTATCCAAGAGAAGAATAAATGGGGATGAATTCAAAATGTGAGTCATCTGACAATGAGAATTATGCAGGAAAAAGATGTCAAACTAACAGCTGGTCAGCAGAAAACAGCTTAGAAAAACAGCAAACTTGTTGTCAGGCAATAATTATTCTGAAGTAATGGGAATAGGCCAACAACTAGCATTCTGTAAATGCTAAAGGGATATATTGAAAGGAAATCTGTTAAAGGAAGCAAATATAAAAAAGTTTCTTCTAGCCAAGAGTAGGAATAAACACAGGAAACAAAATTGAAGTCGCTGTCCTTATCTGAGAATAAGCCTTAGTAAACCACATGTCTACTTATTAGTTGCATTGTACAAGCTGAGATGCTGGAGATTATAACTGTTTTGATTGTCAGTCCAACAAGAGTACCTGGTACAGTTTAGGCTGTATGAATTAGTAAAATCCATTTAGTACAGGGATGTCAAACTCTCATCGTCACAGAGGCATCACATGATGCATTGGGACTTTTTCTTCCCTTTGCTAAACTGGAAGTGGGTGTGGCCAGTGTCTGACGTATCTGGCTCACGGGCCATGAGTTTGACACGCCTGCTTTAGTAATATATCAGTATAAAACACTCAAATGGTTTGAGAATTATCTTAGAATTGAAATAACAATGACAATAATAATATCTTGTAAATTTTGTTTGCAACAGATTATTTTTTGTAATCTCTAAAGTAAATTCTCCACGAGCCATTTTTAAATGCTAAATGCTTGATCTAATGGAATTCAAGGTTCAAGGTGGGTCTGATTCGATCTTAAATACTAAAGCTCAAAGAAAATTTTAGGTTGGCTCTGTATGTAAAATGATACTAAAGATGCTAAAATGAAGTTCTCTTCCAGTAACTAGAAGGAGGATTGCTTCAGGTAATCCCAAATGAATCTTTTGTAGATATGTGTTTAAAGAGGAGATTCAAAAGATTAGTCAGGTTGACATTAATCCAGATTATTTATTCTCCAGTCATGACCAATTGATTACACCAAGCAAAGATTATGGGATAATTTAGTACAGGAATTAATGGCCAAAGCTCAGTATCATGTTCACTTGCAACATTTGGAATTACAGATATATTTTTCAATTCCACAAATATTTGAATAATTTACAATATATTTAAGTAAGTAAAGAATAGTCTTTTTTAAAAAACAGATAAAATATGTTGCCATCAAATATGCTATATGGTAGGTTTTTTTTAAAAAAATCCCAATTTCTCAAAGATTTTATCCCTGTAATGGTACAGGTAGTCTTCAATTTATGACCCATCACTTACCAAGAAAAGTTACTTATGACTTGTCCTCAAAGTTATAAGTTATGCCCTCACAGTCACATGTTCATATTATGGACAGTTGGCAACTGGCTCATATTTACAATTAATGCATTGTCCTGCAATCACATGCTATTTTTTTGGCAAAATATGCCCATTGGATAAGATGGATTTGGATTTACAACTATGTGATCCATTTTATGACCATGTGAATTACTTAACGACCTTGGTGGCTCACTTAACAACTGTCATAAATATGATCATTAAATCAAGCCGGGTTATGTGGTGATTTGATTTACAATCTCAACAACGTACAACAAAAATGCCATACTGATTCTAAAACATGGGTATTTTATTGTATTGTGAATTTCATAAGTCTTTAACAGGAAGTTATCTGACTTATTTTAAAATCTTAACCGGAAAGAAATACTTCTGAGTATGTAAGATTTTTACTAAGATTATGGTGGCAACAGTCAAATTTTTAACTATAACTGTATAAACAAAGCTTTTATAACAAATTAGTGAGCAGGGATTTTAAGACTGTTTTATAATTATTAAATATTTTACTTGTTAAACTGCTGAGTTTAGATTACTGCTGAGTTTATATTTGTAACTTGCTTTTGTGCATTTTGATAGTAAATAAAACTTATAACACAATTATATCATAAAATTCCAGAATACGCGCTTGAGATCATATGAATTTGAGATCATATGAACTTGCTTTCAGTCTTCTTAGTCAAAGAATGTTGGTTGGTGGGTTCTAGAAGGTATACCTTTTTTGCCCTAGCATCTACTTTGTTGAATCTACTTATTCTCCCTCTGGAGATAAGGATTGCACTGACCATGCTGGCCATTCATAAAACTCTAAAGACCCGGTTTTGTACCACAAATATGTTCAATAACTCACTTCTTGGTTCTACTAGTGATTTTGGTTATGCCGTTTCTAATCTGTTTGTATTTTAATTTTTGTAACTGTTTTTATTTTATTTTACTTCTGCCCAGAATCATTTGTTGAGGTGGATAGATGGATGGGTAGATGGATGGGTAGATGGATGGATGGATGGAGATAGACAGATAGACAGATAGACAGATAGATTATATAAAGTATAAAAACTTGGCTTCTTGTTAAATATTTTTTTCTATTTGGACATAATGTTCAGTTTATATAATTTGCCATCTTTGCAATATCACATATGAGTATTTAAAAATCCATACAAGTGTGGACACTTAGTTCTAATTAGGAAGCTCATATAAGAATATAATCAAAAATTTCAGCCATGACTTTGTGTATTATTTTCACAGTAGAACAGTGGAACAGTTTCCTTCAAAGAATAAACCAGCCAAGAGATTGAACTGGAAAGCTGGCTTTTGTCTATGAAAAGGCATGTCCCACAACAACTGATAACTGGATTATTATAGGCCACTGCAAGATATAATTGGTCAATTAATCGTTGATGGTGTCAGTTTTTGGCAGCAATGGAGGAAAATTGAATCAGGAGGGATTTTATATTAAAGACAGAGAACATAAGACAAAAGCTGCAAAGGTTTGTTGGCATTAGCACTACCTCTTGTGGTGTTTGGTCTTTAAAATAAAAATGAACCTCTTTATCTTAGGAGCTCAGAATGGCAAGGCACTTCTTGCCTGACTCAACTATTTTTCAAACAGATTGAATGGGAGAAGCAAATAGAGAATAAGTGAGCTATTTCTGCTAAGTAATTTTTCCACTTGAAATTTCCCAACTCTTTATTCTGTTGGGTAAAATTTTCAAACATCATATTGAGCCTAGTAAATTTTTCTTGTAGGGAAAGTAGCGGATCCTTTTCCTTCTTTGCTGCATCGTTCTCCATAAATGCCACGATTTCTTAAAGTCTAAGTTAAGAGGCTTCTACTGCTCTCATTCTAATAGTATGTGAGTGTATTTAAATTCAATTAACCACAATCACTAAGAAGTCAGATTTACTTATTAGTCTGATCAGCCTTTCCGGCAGCTCCTGTATAAAAATGTTAATGTAAAAAATGTTAATCAATTAAAAGGATAGTATTGTGCAAAAAAGTGCAGAGAGGTAAGCAGCAAAAGTGCATTCATTTATTTATTTATTTATTTATTTATTTATTTATTTATTTATTTATTTATTTATTTATTATTTTCTCACCTTTATTATTTTTTTATAAATAACTCCAGGCAGCAAACATGCCTAATACTCATATCTAACAATCTTTCATCCTCCTATTTTCCTCATAATTACCCTGTGAGGTGAGTTGGTCTGAGAGACTGTGGGTCCAAAATCACCCAACTGAGTTTTTCATGGGCAGCTTTATCTGAAAGTGAATGAAGATTTATTTTAAAATTTGTCTACTTTTTATGGGAGGGAAAAAGTTAACCTGAGTTCTTTAGATTCCCTTTATTCACATACCCCAGTCAATTTTATTTTTCAGCTAATTTTGTTTGTACTTTTTAATTCAGTTGGAGAAAAAAAAAAAAGATCTCCAGCTTGGTTTTTAGCCTCTGATTTCCAGGCTGATGTCAGTAGAATATTTAAGACTGTTGGAAGAAATGTCTTTCTGGGTTTGGCTCCAAGTGGGGAAAAAGACACTGGAGACATGGAGGCTGCTTGGAAAGATGGTTTAATGGTGGACAGGACCACATGGCTTGAGTCCTGAACAGAAAAAGGTGATCACATGCTTCAATGTTGATGGAGAAGAGAAGAAAGGGCTGAGAAGCTTGAGTCCCTCGTTTTATGCCCTCTCTGGCCTTTGATTTTGATCTTGTATTCTGATTGGTTGTCATACTCCCATGGGGTCATGCAGGGGCAACTCTCTAGGCTGTGTTTTGAATCCAGGTTTGGTTGAGTTTTCAGATGCCATGTGGTGAGTTGGGTAAAGGGCCAATATTATCATGCCTTAATCCCATCCCCTGGAGCTGAAGGGGAGAACTCTTTATTATGTAAAGGGACTGGCTTGGCCTTCTTAATGGCCCATTGACGAAATGGGTGGGGACAGGAAGCTGCAGGGAGCTCTTCTCTCTTTAAAACATGTTTTTTCCTTTTCACATCCAGGGAAATGTAATATTCTGCCTTTTCAATATTTCCTAGGATATTTCATTTTTCTGGGAGAGGGCTGGGTGATAACTTCCTACAACTCCTTGTCATGAGAATATACAGATATTTAGTATATACAAGCAGTACACAAGACACTCTTTCTCTCTTCTCCCTCGCTCCTGTTACAGAGTGAACATAGCAACCATAGTAACAATGGCATCTGCAAGTCTAGCAACTTAAACTGCAGGACTTAGCAAAAAAAAATGTATTAGAGTTATGTGTGTATCTGTGAACACATGCTGTAAGCACTTTATTAAAGCACTCGTAGCCACAGCAGGGTGAAACACATTCTGACAAATTTCATGATCAAAGAGATTATTAAAAGCATTGATTTTCAAAATTTAATGTATCTCTAAGAATATTCTGGTTTATAATTGCCCAACAGGAAACAAAATAAGAAACTCTTTTTCAGTATCATAAAAATGAGCTCAGTCCCACAGAGCATGAATTAGGCAATACACAGATGCAATAGAAATTGGAATGTTGGGAGTCAGTCATGAATTTGATAAATATAAAAAAGAACAAGCAAAATGTTTATTATTACCTGAATGAACTTTGGAGGCCGTTTTCTGAATCTAGACAGTAAATCTTACCAAACTCAAATGCATTTCCTAGTCAATGTGTTCCATCCCATCCCATATGTATGACTGTAGTTAGTTTTAAAGAAGACCAAGACTAGCAACCAGATAAAAGATTCCAAGGGTGAATATGTACCATATTTTTCGGAGTATAAGACACACACACACTTTTTCCTCTCCTAAAAGAGACTGAAAATTTGGGTGCGTCTTATACTCCAAAGGTAGCTCCACCCTCCCATTGGCCCCTACCCTTTGGCGTCCGTGCATCCTCTTCCTGGCTGCAGAGATTGCCATCGACAATGGCTTGTGTTTTTGAGCTCTGCATATTGCATTTTCAGCCTCCAAATGCTCAACATGTGGTGCCCAAAATAGCTATCTGGAACAGCTGCTGCCTTCTCTTATGCCTTGCCCACTTTGCCTGCTTTAGTCACTAGAACTCCCTCCGAGGATCAGCTGTGCTTTTGAAGCTGTTTTTCAGCCCAGACACGAGCTAAGCGATCTTCCATGCTTTCCCTGCTTTTCTAATTGTCCTCTAACAATCAACTGTACTTTAGAAGCACAGCCCTCACCATCCCCAACCTCAAAATCAGCGAGCGAATTAATGTGCTGAAGCTTATGCCCATCATCCCCAACCTCAAAACCAGTGAGCAAACTAATGTGCTGAAGCTGACCAGGCTAAGGACTAGCCAGATGAATACCTGGTAAGCAGATTTTTTCTCCCTTATTTTCCTCCCTAACGTGCATCTTATACTCCGAAAAATACGGTACATAATTTTATGACCTTTTCCCACCACTGAGTTAGCAAAATCAGCAAAAAATTATACAGGCATGGAGTTTTATATTCCAATTCTCATCCTGCATCTATTGTACCTCTTTTAGTTTGTGGACAAACAATGCTTTTCAGATTATACATTCTGCAGAGTGTATTAAATGAAATTGTTTGTTTAAGCCTCTAGTTCTACTTCCTTCTGCTCTTCTGAATGCTATTAGCCAGTAGGAAAACATCCATCAATCATAACAATGATGCAAGAATGAGACCATTTTACATCTAAATTGTAAAATGTTCCTGCATCCTTTCTCTTGTTTGTTTGTTGTTTGGATTTATATGCTGTTCTAATCGGACTCCAACAGTCCCACAAATACAGAAAGCACAAAAAAAGTTCACTAGTTTCAGAGCCAAGGAGAGCTATTTACAGATGATTTCAATGTATCCTAATTTCAGCTTTGTGCAAAACCTGCTTCCTCTGTGGAATTAAATCTGAGAATGAGATAAAGCAAGACAGCATGACAACTAGTGTCTTTGTGTAAATTCACAATTCTGCAAAGTCCTTGATGCTGCTGATGGTGGTCTTTTATTGTTCTTTCTACAGCCTGACTTAAGACTGAAGGGATCAGATTACATCAGCCTGAAACAGTCAATAACCCCCCTCCCCCCATTGAGACCCCTAGCTCTAGGACATGGGTGTCAAACTCAAGGCCCGCGGGCCAGATTTGACCAATGGGTGCTTATATCTGGCCTGTAGGTCTGCCCTTGAAACTGCAAAGGACCAGCTTGCAGTTCCTCTGCCAGTGAAACGAAGCTCAGAGGGCTGTGCATACCCCTGCAAGTTCTCTTTTTATTGTTAGAGGGATGCCGGAGGCCATCACGTACAAAAATGGAGCCCAGGGAGCTGCACACAACCCCCTGGCTCTATTTCTGCTGGCAGAGGGCTAGCAAAACAAACTAAAAACAAAACAAAAGGAGAAATGTTTCCCCTTTTGCATTTGAGCATCCAAAAAGGGACAGGAGAGGAGAAAGGGAACGAGGAAAGAGAAAGAAAAAGAAGGGAAGATGGGAAGAGAGCAAGGAAGGAAAAAGAAGGAAAGGGGGGAAGAAAGAAGAAAGGAAAATGAAGAGGGAAGCAAAAGGGAAAGAGGAAAGAGAAAGAAAAATAAGAGAAGATGAGAAGAGAGCAATGAAGGAAAAATAAAGAAAGGGAAGGAAGGAAGGAAGGATGGATGGATGGATGGATGGATGGAAGGAAGGAAGGAGGGAAGGAAGGAAGGAGATTATAATAAGAGGGATGGAGGGTCTGAGGGAAGTCCTGCCGTACCACTTGGCCACCACAAGTGCCCCCAACATGAGTGACATCGAGCTGGCCATGCCCACCCAGGTCACGGGGCCCCCTGCCCCCCAAGCTCAAACACAACCCTGATGCAGCCCTCAATGAAATCAAGTTTGACACCCCTGCTCTAGAACACCTGAGTTCATCACAAATGGAATGGGCAGTGAAGCACATCTAATTTTGCACACCTTGCTACTGCTGTTGTTTGCTGTCAGCCTAAGGGGTAAAATGCTAGTTCGGTTGTGAATGATTTTTGCCAATCTAATTTCATGGGCTCCAGCTGAGATGAAGGATGAATGGCAAAGTAAAGAAATAGCTAGGTAATATTTATATTATTATGAGATAAAGTAGAAAAAGACACTCAAATATTAGCCTAAGGACTGACCAATCCATTTCATATCTGGATTTTCAAATTAGAAAGTGGCTTTATCTTTGTCTTGTAGTGGTGCTGACTAAAATGTTGTTTATTGAGATAATAGTCAGAAAAATGACAAACATATATAACATTTTATTTAACCATTAACTTAAAAAAAAACATAAGTCAAACTTGGGATATATTGCAAAAGGAATGACAAGAGAGATGGAATGGGATAGGAAAGTAGTTCAAAGTTAGATGCACAGTGTTTTTTTTAAACAGTGATTTATTCATTTAATTTATAAAATTAAAATTATATGGTTCTGGGATGGATAGCTTGCTACTCCTCCAAAAGGTTGTATGCAAGGAAAAATAATTTATTTCATCTTGTTTTTGGCTTTAGCTGAAGCTAAATGATGATATTTTTATTATTTTTATAAGAATCTTTAAAATCCATTGTATTGTTTTAATTGTATTGTTATTGTTTTATAATTCACTGCCATAGTCCAGTGGGAGTACATCATCCTAGAAATGATGCAAATATATATTTAAATCTTGCCAGAGTGCTGCATGTACGGTTCCCTGATTATAATTCCATTCAGAGCTACTATTACATTCCAGATTGACAGTTTTGCACACATCAGTAAATTCCTAAAAAAACAATTTATGGTGGCATCTAGAAAACAAGGTTCTTTTATGTGAAGGATTTTGGATCATATAATGAGCTATTGGCAAGGGGTGATTTATGCAGGCATTAGAAGGATTTATTGCACGGTAAATGGTCGTTCAAATAGGTCCACAATCTGGTTGTTTTTTTTGTTTTTTTTTTTTTTATTCAGGCACTTCCTCTTTATAAATAATAGATGGATTCTTTCATATTGATTAAAAAGCCAGTCACATTAAACAACATTGTTGCATTTCAGTGGTAGAGGCTGAGTATACCATTCAGTATGCGGAATAAAAACATTTCAGAAAGTGAAAAAAGATTTACTTGGACATGAGATCTTATCTAATATATTGATCTTGCAGAACATAAATCTGAGTCATTTTTGCATCCCCTTGACCATCATAGCTTAAGCATCACACTGTAGTATATAGAGATTTCATGCAAACTTTAACCATAATCTATCATAACAAGATAAAGCACTTGCCCTGCATTCAGGATTCTGATGTCCAAAATCCTTAGATAAAAAAAGATCAAGGTTCAAACAATGGAAAAAATATATATATCTTCACCTAAGAGATGTAATTTCTATAATTATAATCTATATAATTTCTCAGAGCATCTTTATGGATCACCAAATTATTGTGTTTGAAGATAGTGCTCTGAATATCTTCAAATTGCATATCATCTTTAAAAAAAATTGTTCATGGGTAAGTATCATTCACAGAAATTGCTTTTTGATTAGTAAACCAGAAATATTGATATAACTTTTCATCAATGCTATTTAAAAGCTCTGATGTAAGAAGAAAAGTAAGCCAGTTGCAGTAAATCTTCCATGTAATGGATTTTAGTTTAGCAAACCAGGATTTTACCACAATACAAAGTCTTATCTATAATTATGTGAGAGTAAATTCAATTAAATATTCTGGAGTAAACATATCTTGCTGTGAGAAGGAACTGCATATATGCTTTAAATACTATTAAGGTACTTAAGTATTTTAAGAAGTAGTAAATTATAAAATCATTAAACTGTTATATTAATATAAAATAATAAGCAAAGTAATAACATTATTTTATCACCAAAACAAATGGAAATTTTCAAAATCTTTGAATATGGAATGCATAACATAAAAACCTATTTCATGCAATTTCTTTCCAATTTCTATTTTCATGAAGAGAAAGCCCTGCTTTCTTAACTTTAATCTATCCTAACTAGAAAAACTAGGAGTTTCAATCTAATCCATCTGAAAGATGCCAGTCCGACTCTCATCCCATAAAAAGCTCACATTCCAATAACTATGATCTGGATGTATGTTAGATATTCTGCTTCCTTTTGTGTTAGGTTGTTCAAATAAACAAATGCATTTTAAGATATATTAATAAATGCACAAGAGCTAGTTCAGTGTAGTGGTTAAACCATCAGCCTAGAAACTGGGAGACCCTGAAATTTAATCTTGCCTTGGCCATGAAACTCCCTGGGTAATCTTGGCCGGTCACATTCTCTTAGCCCTAGGAAGTGGCAAACCACTTCTGTAAAACCTTCCAAGAAAATTGCAAGACTATGTCCAGATAATCTCTGAGCATAAATTATGTTAGAACAGAAGATAGATAAATAGATAGATAGATAGATAGATAGATAGATAGATAGATAGATGCTTATATATTGTTTGTATTAATTACTTGCATTTATTGGCATTTTTAGAAGAACATGTTTGAAATAGGTATGCTGTGAATATTCTCTGCAGAATTTCAACAGATGAGGTTTTTTTAGAAACAACATATATTGCCTTTACTTAACACTTCTTCATATAATTAGTTGTAACAGATGAGTGTATCATCATAGGCTTTCAACTATGCATGAAGTTTCACTTTTATAGAAAGCTGCTTAAAATATTGGTTAATCTCTTGCTTAAAAATATTAAAAAATGGAACAGTCAAAGGGGCCTATTTGGTTTTGCATTGAACACAGAAGAACAAAAGTTTTATTCAAAATAAAAACTCTGATTATAAGCACACCCATGGCAATCAAACACCTGCATTTTATAAGACTAACTTGTGAAAAAATGCTTTGAAAAGAGAATCATAAATCTATTCGGTTGGCTAACCATACTTTTATTATTCAGTTTAAAAGTGGTTAGATGAATGGGAACAGTAAAGAAGATAGTAGTAGGAACTGAATGCAAAAGCAATTGGGAAGATGGTAAGGAGGATACATTGCATTCAAATCCTGTCTTTTCAGTAGCCCTATTTGGTTGCTGCTCTACTTTTTGGATGTCATCCCAGCCTTTCCTTGAAAGCCTTTTGTTGAAAGCAATTTCAGACCTACTATTGGACAATAACAAGGCATGCCTAGAATGATCTGGGGTGAAACACAAGGGCAGCAGCTTTTAGATCATTGAATTGATCAGCTAAAGTAATATTTTTCCAGAGAAGGTTCTTGTCAAATTCACTTAGCTGCTAAAATATCTTGGCCTGCCAAATGGGGGGAATAAGCTATTTACTTCTAAGGCAATAAAATGGCACTGATGATGCTATCTAGTTTGGTAATGAAATGTCTGCAAGAAAATCACCAAGCTCAGACAGCACCAAGGATAACTATGTATTATCCTACAAAACTAAGTTTTGTAGGATATGGTGATGTCCTACAAAACACTAGGACTCAAGAGCAATATATATTAAAAGTGAGCCAATTTGGTCTAGTATTTTCTGGTTTGGTGGCCTGGTTAGGGTTGGGCGGCCATGAGCATGTGGAACTCCATTTGTGTGAGTGGCAGGCATGCATACCCTCTGCTCGCCTCAAGGGCAGCTCCACGTGTGAGTGCAAGTGACTGCCACTCACAGGAGAGGAGCTTTGTGTATGAGGGCAAATAGCTACCACTCACACGAGGGGAGCTTCACATGCAAGTGCAAAATGGCAGCTGCTTGCGCAAGGGAAGCTTTGCATATGATGGTAAGCTGCTTGCACTAGGGGAACTTCATGTGTGACTGAAGGCTGCCACTTGCACAAGGGAAGCTTTGCACTCAAGGTCATGCTCATCCTCTGCTTGTGTAACCCAGTTTGGAACAGGCCACAGTCCAATAGTGGGGACTCCTAGTGTAGTGGTTACTGTCAGGGTTCTGATCGATGCCCTAATTAGGCATAATTTTAGCACAAGCTAGAAATCAGGATCACAAGACCACTGGTTGAAGCTAAGAAGAAAAATATTGAAACGTTGCAAAAGGAGTTGATTGACTGCTTGTCCTGGAGCCTGACATCATGGGATTAGAAAGAGTGACTGACCCAAAGTTACTCAGCCAGTTTTCATGTATAAGGCACGCTTGAACTCACAATCTGCTAGGTTTCTAGGCAGGTGAGGTAAGTGTATATTAAGCACTGCATCAAATTGAATCAGATTGCCCAATTTATGCTAGATCCAAGCCATGAGGTGGATAGAAGACAATGTGATGCGTTTCTGCCCTTAAAAAATATTAATGGCCTTTACTTGTGCTGCAGCAACCTGTTCCTACAGATCAGCTTGTTAGTCACTGAATATACAGTAAATACACATAAATACATACCGGAATCAGAATATCCTCCCAACACTGCTAATTAAGAGCATTTCTATAGCAACATTTTAAACATTAACATTCAGTTAACATCTACTCTCTTTTGTGCTTTTTGTGCTTTTCTTTACATTTTAACAATATATTTTATATATTTATTGTTTTAATTAATTATTGTACACAACCCACATTTATGTTTTGTGAAATGGGTAGCCATGTACTCTGTTTCCCTGAAAATAAGACCTCCCCGGATAATAAGCCCAATCGGGCTTTTGAGCGCATGTGCTAAAATAAGCCCTCCCTGAAAATATTGCAACACAGCAGCAGCCATGAGGTAACCACGCTCGCCACCTTCTGTACCTCAAAAATAATAAGAACTCCCCAGAAATAAGGCCAGATGTTTATTTCATGGGTCAAAAGAAAATAAGACCGTGTCTTATTTTTGGGTAAACACAGTAAATAAATAAATATTTTTCAACCCTTTGGGATCAATTCTGGATCTTATCGAATCCATGATGTCTGCTTTAAAGTTGAGGCAATTCATTTTTTGCTCTGCTTTGTTTTATTTCAAATTCAAGTAAAGCTGATAGTTTCTTTTAGATTACTACATATGGATGATCTGTTTTCACATTGATGGGAATTCTTGCTTCATCCTGCCCCAAACCTCCTAAGTTAAAACAAGCCATTGCTCCAGCTCCCAAGAACATTCATGCTCCTGTAACTTGTTTAGTGGATATGATTTATCTGCTAATATGTATTTATTTTCTATTTTGGGCACATTGAAATTACAATTGAATCACAACTTTTGTAGAGTCTGGTGAGAGCATACCTAAAGTTCTGCTTTATAGTATAAAAATAACTTGAATATGCTGATTATGTGCTAACAAGTTGGTATCAACTTTTAGTGATCACATATATTTTCTTTGTGATGCTCTTCCCTTAAACTGAACTTTTAGGCCTTCAGTATTACACCCATTGCCACTGTGACTGAATCCATTTATCTGATAACTGGTTGTCATCTTCTTGTCTTTCTTTTCACCTTTCTCATTAGCATCTTCTCTAGAGAGCTAGGTTTTCACATAAAGTAGGATAATTTGAGCCAGGTCATTTTTGCTTTGAGTGGGAACTCTGGGAAGACTTGTTCAATGGTCTGTTGTTGGGTTGTTATTGTTGTTTTGGCTATCCACAATACTCTTTTCCAACACCAATGGTCAATTCATACATATTCTTCTTCAAAAATTCAACTTTTGCCTCCATAGAGTGTCATTGTAAATACAATTTATTGCAACGGTTTGATCTTTGTAAATATTTATTTACATAAATATGTATGTATATATGTATGAATGCATGCAGGCATAAAATCTTACAGCTTGGAATATCTTTTCCAATAACTTTATGGTTGTTCTGTCATGTGCCAGTCTGTGGGATATTTTGGGATTAACAAGTCTTCCCAGAGTTTTTTCCACTCATAATGTTTGATCTGAAAAGGAAGAAGCTATTCAGTATCATTTTATCCATCATTTCAATATTTTATTTGGCAATTCAATGGGTGATTGTAGTTATACCAATTGTTGTTAGTTGGTCTTCTTTATATTTAATTTTAGTCCCATTTGTTCACTATGGCCCTTGAGTTTTATTAGTAGAGTTTTAAGCTTCTTTGTATTTTGAGGTTATTGACACAAATATAGCTGATGTTTTGTCATTCAGTTTTAAAATCGCATTCTCTTCCAAATCAGTTTTCTTAATATATATTCAGCATGTAGGTTGAACAAATATGGGAGAGTATATAGCATTAGCAACCTTACTTATTGTTTTACTGTAGCCATGCATATTTCAACTAATATGTTTAGTTTCCTTGGTGATTATGAGGAAAAGTACCTTCACTATGATCCAATATTCAGAGACACATATTTTTGTCCCTACAAAAATAATAATATCTCATATAGGGATATGGACACCCTATGACTTCCATATTATATAATGTATTTGTCCAGCTTGAAATAGTTACTATAATGCATAGTTCTCCAGGTTAGTTGTTTGGGAATATGCTTGAATGCCAATGATAAGATTTCTATACTTTCTAAGTGCTATAATTTCAATAAATGTAAAAAAGTATAAAATGAATAATTTAACCATGAAAAAGCAACCTTCATCTTTACAGTAATGATATTTTTGTTCGGAATAACTAAGCAAGACATTGGTCTGTAGTCTCAGTGGACAAATCAATTAGAATGTCAATCCAGTGTGCAACTGACATAAAAAAACATATAAAAAAACATGTTTGGAATCTTAGAAAGGGAATTGAAAAAGAACATCACAATACCATTATATATACCTATAGGAGGAGATGGATGGATGGATGGATGGATGGATGGATGGATGGATAGGTAGGTAGCTAGATAGGTAGATAGATGATAAATACTACAATTCTAATCACTATCTTAAAAAGAAAAGTATAAAGTATAAAATATGCACACGCATACAGAAAAGGTCAGTGATGGAGTAATTCTCCTAAAAGGAAAGAATACAGAAATCAAAGCCTTTTAGGCTGGACTAAAGGAGAGAAAGGGTAGGCATGATAATGGTATTTAAAATCATAAGCAGTATTTGTCAGGTGGATCAAAAAGAAATTCTCAGTTTCCTAGAACTGAAAGTCATCCATTGAAACAAAACATAGTGAAATTCAGGACATGTGGTCAATAGCTACCCCCCCCCCCGGCCGCCATAGCTACTAGTAAAAATGGTTGTTTATAGGAGTGCATATTAACCATAAAATATATATTTAAGTCTAGAATAAACTGTTGCATTTTGGAAATTCTGATGAACAGTTTTCTTTTAGCTATGGACTGCGGTGGTGGTGGTGGAGGGAATTGTAATATTTTGAATGTTTTGAATTTTGGCTAAAATAACATTTTAGGGATGCTAAGAAAGATTTTATAGATGAATGGCTCTAGGCTGGGATAAATCAACCAGTGATGATTGTCCTAGTAAACTCCCTTCTCCTTTCTGGCAATTTTCCTCTCTGTTAGAGGTACCAAAATAATACAGACAATGTAAGGTTTCCTGCCGCAGCAGGGGGTTGGACTAGATAACCTCTGAATAGTCTTCTAGCCCTAAATTGCTGTGCTGTTTTCCTTCCTTCCTTCCTTCCTTCCTTCCTCCCTCCCTCCCTCCCTTCTGTGGGAAGCAACAACCCCCCCCCCCCCCGTAGAATATTACTCCCAGAAAGGCTCATTCCACATGTCTGCCAGATGGATAATGAGATAATGAGGCTATAGAAAGTTTGGCTCCCTTCACAAGCAGGGAATGATCCAAACCCTTTTAGAAACATAAAGCCCATATTGCACAAACCCCAAAACTTAGAACCATATAAGAATCCTACCTTTTATCCAGTTTGTTGTTCAGTTGACCCAGAAACAATTTACTGAATTTCACATTGCAAACTTCCTTTTTCAATTTAAAGCAGGTTTCAATTTAAAGTTTTCCACCTTAAAACTTGTGGACTTCAACTCCCAGAATTCCACAGCCAGGCATGCTCAGTTGCGATTTAAAGCAACAGCATTTATTTCTACTTTGCTGAATCCTGGTTAAAAAGTGAGATTCCTTCTTTCTTTTTATTTCTCCTTTCCTTCCTCCCTCCCTCCTCCCCTCTCTTTTAGTTTTTGAAACCTCTTTTCCCTTTCCTGAACCAGCAGGGAAAAAGGGTTTAAAAAAAAAAAAAGCTTCTGACGGAGGTTCGGGGGCATGGCCATGCCACCATTACTACTGGTCCAGTTCGGTACGCCAAATTTTCACTACCTCTTCTGGCGTACCGGACAGGACCGAGAGGAACCCACCTCTGAAATCAACCCAGATTCAAACTGCAGAGTTTAATTATAGAAATTAAGAGGAAATCTTTAAATTATTCACCCATTAATTGATATTATTTTTTTCATTGTGCTATTTTTTCCTAGAGTGTATTTATGTCTTAATTCTTGTACCTAATGAAGTATGTATGTACCTAAGGAAGTATGTATGCCATGTATTTGTATAGATGTGATATTGTGTCCGTGGAACTTTACAATTTACTATTATTATATTGGCATATTATTCCATATTAAATAGAAAGTTGTAATCTTTAATAGAGAGATGGGATAAAGAATTAAAGCCCCAGCCCCACAAATGCATTTAGCTATTGTTTAGTTCAATACTTAATAAAATGAACTGGAGAAACCAAATTTTACTAAAATTTTGTTGTCATTTAATTTTCACAGTTTAAATTGCAGAATGAATTCCAATTAGAGATGAAATTCAGGTTCAGGACTTGGCTTCAGAGAGAAAGAGGGACATGCTCTAATTTATGTGAAATTTACAAAATGTGTTATTTAACCTGATAACATGAAACTTTATAAAAAGTAAGAATGTAATTAATATCCAAACTGATTTATACAGTTTAATCCATTCTGGTAATTACTGTGCTTTGCTTGTAGGTTGTTTATAAAAACAATGATGTAAGACTGGAATTGTCTCGACTGGCCAAACAAGGAGATCCTAAGATGAAGATCCATGGTGTCGTGGCATTTAAGTGTGAAAATGTGGCAACCTTGGATCCAATCACTTTTGAAACACCAGAATCCTTTATTTCTTTGCCTAAATGGAATGCCAAAAAAACAGGCTCAATATCCTTTGACTTTCGCACTACTGAACCCAATGGGCTGATTCTCTTCAGCCATGGCAAACCACGACATCAGAAAGATGCCAAACATCCACAAATGGTTAAAGTTGACTTCTTTGCCATTGAAATGCTTGATGGGCACCTCTATCTGCTTTTAGACATGGGATCGGGAACAATTAAAATAAAAGCTTTGCAGAAAAAAGTGAATGATGGAGAGTGGTACCATGTTGACTTTCAAAGAGACGGACGATCTGGTAAGTTTTGACAAAAATGCTCCTGACCTTTAAATCCTTCATAGTATAAAAAATAAAGAGAAAAATGTGTACTGTGTTCAGTATTATTCTAGAACAGCAAAGCAATTTATATTTTGAAATAGTTAATTAGTATTTTTAATTGTCTTCCAAATTGGAAAGTTTGAACAATACTCAGCAGATAATCAAATGATACTTACTTTGTGAGTATTTTCAGTAATTACTAAATGTAATTCCCATATACAGCCCCAACACAAGAGTTATGGAGAATAATATAAAAATAATAATTAAAAAAAATAACATAAAAGACCTGTGAACTATTAGTATCCTTCACATCACACATGAAATGATTCTATTTTTTTTCAGGTACAGAACTCATCCATTAGTAGTTGTTCACTATTCATATTTTTTTTTCAAAAATCTTAGCTTTGTTGAAAAAAGAAATGATCAATTGCACTGATTGAATCATAATGCATCAAGGAAATGCATCTATATATGAATAAAACATTAGAAAATATCATTGATGTAATTGTATGTATGATAAAATACAGTTACATTTTGATTGCTGTTAGTTGTACTATTAAGTTCTTCATATATTGTATGGATTAATCTCTGATGAGGAAAAAAAATCAAATCAGAGTTGAATCAGAGTTTCATAGGAATAGTTTTCCCCAACAAATATTACATTATGAGATGTGCACAATTTATTTTGTGGGATGCTTCTACTAAAATATAACCAGTAAAAATAAAATAGCACATAAATTTTACATCTAAGCATTCCACACTTCTTGGCACATCAGTTTTCTGGGGGAGAAAAAGGTATAACTCAGGGGTGAGTTGCTTCCAGCATTACTACCAGTTTGGCACACACACACAAAAAAAAATGTTATCACTGGAGAAATGCTAAAATGTGGATATGGTTTGTTTATGGAGTGGCTGTGTAACTTGTA
Source organism: Thamnophis elegans (assembly GCF_009769535.1). NCBI lineage: Eukaryota > Metazoa > Chordata > Lepidosauria > Squamata > Natricidae > Thamnophis > Thamnophis elegans. The sequence goes on along the minus strand of NC_045544.1, from coordinate 102,994,800 downwards.
GTCTTGAATTGTGAAACTTTTTGTATGAATATGGAGTTGAAGACTGGTTGCAAAAGGCAATCACTGAAATATATAGTTGAAACTTTTATTGAACCAGATCTGATTTAATGTGACATTGGCCACAGAATGTCATATTGCATAAAAATAAAGTTACAAGATTATGTGTATGGATCTCTGTATTACTTTTTGGTGGAAAATAATAGGCAGCTTTATTATCAGGATCATAGATGTTAGTATATATTATTTTCCAAAGTACACCTTATTATTTAAAAGTAATATAAAAAGGGCTTTCTAGCTGTCAGAGAGTAAAAGTCCTATATTTTAATCTTAAGCCTGTTTATTTCATATGTGAAATCATACTGTGTGCTTCCTCTATTAACACTCAACAACATTTTAGTGCCTTATTTTTTAAATCTTAAGCTTATCTCACTGTTGGTTAGCTTTCCAGCCGAAGTGCAAAACAAGAAATATATGTTAGAAATCGATTTCATTTTCATCTCATTGCACTTATTTTGCTTGAATTTGAAACTACAGGCAATTGGAAATAGTTTCTATGAACAAGTTAGGATTAAACCAGATTGCCATATTTTTTGGAGTACAAGATGCACCTTTTTCCCTCAAAAAAGAGGCTGAAAAACTGGGTGTGTCTTATACATTGAATACAGCATTTATTTAGCCTCCCAAAACCCTGCTCTCAGGAACAGAGTGAAACGAGTGAAAAACAGGCCATTTTTTGCTCAATTTTGCCCCCCCCCAGCCCCCAAGAGCACTCTATAAGCCTCCTAAAGGTTATGCATACCCTTTTTTGTCAAAAAAATGGGCCCATTTTCTCAAAAACTGTACTGTTTTTGCTTGCCCCCCTCCCCCTTCCTGGAGCATTCTACAAGCCTCCTAAAGCCATTTTTGGAAGGTCTGCAGAGTGCAAAAACTTTTTTTTAATTTGCCTCTTCAAAATCTTGGTGCGTCTTATACTCCAGTGCATCTTATACTCCGAAAAATATGTTACATTACAAGAAACTTAACTTGTTTCAGATGAAGCAACAAATTGCAGGTAATCACAAATGAAAGCATGCTCAGCATCAGAGACATGCGGTGAGCCTCATGGCCAGTGAGGCAAGAGCAAAAGTCCCGCTGAAGCCCCAGCGCCGCATCCGCCATAGAGCGGAACCAGGACCCGCTCTATGGTGACGCAGGCGCCGGGACATTAAAGCCCTGCTGCCGGGGCTTTAAAGTAGTGGCAGGGCCCCAGTGGTGTCCGCCATAGAGCGGGACCGGGTCGGGACTTTAAAGTCCTCCCGCCAGGGCCCTGAAGTGGAGGCCCGCTCATCTTGCCGGCTGGCGCGTGCACACTTCATGAGGGAGAAGAGGGCGAGCGTTCAGGTCCTCCCCAGGGAGCGGCTGCAGTGGCTCCTGTGGTCCCCTGGCTGAGGAAGCGCTCACTCGGTGGCCAGTCCGATTGGGCAGGGAAGCCCCCTCCCCACGCTGGCTCCCCTTGGCGCACTTGAATGCTGCTCCTGCCGGCCCAGGCATTGCCCTTCCCCAGGCGCCAGGCCAGGTGTTGCAGAGTTAAAGTCCCCCGCCGCCAGGGAGATCGTCCATCTCCCTCCGGGGAAGAGGCGCAGCCATGGAACTCATCTCGACGCACAGGGCGCAGGGAGGGGCGCAGGCCTTCTGACACGCCCTGCTGGCGGGCGACGGCTGCACCCTTCTCTGCTGCCTGAGCAACCCCGAGAGCGGCGTGGGCCCCAACTCCATCTTCGACACTAGCGATTCCCACGAGTAGCAGCAGTATCGCTCCAGACACGCACCTGCTGCTTTCTCCCAGAGCTCTGGCAGGTCTGCCGAGGAGGAGCCCAGACAAGGGTGGAGCGAGAGCCATCGAGGCAAAAGGCTGGCCACTCGGGGCTTGGAAGAGGGAGCAGAATGCTGTCCTCCACTGCCAGAAAGTCCGGGGAGGGAAGCGGGGCTGACCCGTTTCCTCCTGGGGCTGCTGTGAGATGGAACCGGGGCTACAGAGACTTGCCCAGCTGGCTTCTCTGGAGCGGGGGGGGGGCGATAGAAGCAGAGCGGATCCTCTTGCCGCTGCAGGCCTGGCTTGCGGAGTTCCAAAAGGGTAGGGGGCCTCTTGGAACACCCCCCACACCTCTTTGCTGTTTCCTCCTGGGGCTGCTGGGAGATGGAACCAGGGCTGCAAACACCCCCCCTCACCCCTCTTCGCCTTTCGCCTCCGCGGTTCCTCCTCGCCCCCCACCTCCTCCATCCCCACCTCTGTGTCTGCCAGGCATCTCACGTTTATGCCCGCCATAAACGCGAGACGCCTGGCGGACACAGCGGGGGGGACGGAGGAGGCGGAGGGGGCGAAGTGGCAGCCGGTGAAGAAAGGGGAGAGGAGGAGGAGGAGGAAAGGAAGAGGGGAGCAGGATGGGGGGGAGAGGGCTGCCCCTCTCTTCTCAAACAAACAAGGCTCCCCTCCCTGCGTCTGGTCCTTCCCTCTTTTCTCAATCAAACTCTCTCTCAAATTGAGAGCGTTTGTTTGAGTGAAGTTAAGAAAGAAACACACACACACACACAATAAAAACAAATTACAATTAATTAAATTACAAATAAATTGAATTCCTCTCCCCTCCCTCTGACCCACATACCTTCCAGTTACGCCAAAATTCCAGATTCGGTCTAGCTAGGCTCCAGGGCCAGGCAGGCTAGGATAGTGGCTCCTAGAGCCACCATGTGCCCTCTGCAGGAAGGGGCCCGAGAACTATGGGCCTCATTTGCATATTTTTTTTTTTGCTTTTTAACCCTTGGTTAACCCTTAAAAGGCAAAAAAATCCTTATGCAAAGGAAGCCCGAGTTCTCTGGCCTCCTCCTATACTTAAACACTATATACACTCCAAATCACTGTGAGTTGAAGTCCGGTAGCAACTAGCTTGGCCTTAATTATTTTTTAAAAATCTTTAAAATTCCTTCCTTTCCTGAGGAGACTGGTGAGGCCCCGCCTCCCCTGATTCTAGTGAGTGCACGTCCTGCTCAGCATCATACCTTCATTTAAAGTTGTAAGCCAGGGCTGTCAAGCTCCCAGAACTCAGGCTGGGCTGGCCATGCCCATACCCGGTTTAACAAAGGTGACAAAAGTCCCAATACATCACATGATGCTGACGTGAGTTTGACACCCCTGTTTGGTGACTGATTATTCTACCAGTATAGTAAGGAAAAGGACATACACAGCAGCCAAAGTAAGCCATCCCTCCCCTTCTTCCTTCTGCTGAAGTATGGTGGTAGATAGTGGAAATGCTAATGACTGTCGGATAAGCAATGGAAGAGGGACAATTCAGACAAAAGTGGCATCTTAACAGAGCTGACATTGTCCCTATTTCCTTTCATTTCCTCTGCTACTGCCTAATGTAATGTCACTGCCAAGTCTCAATTTTAGAAAGCAGACTTGTTAAAATGAAATTGCTGAGATAATGAATATAATTGAAGAGGCTCATTAACTCATACCTATGGGAAATGTTTGTCTGTTGCTGCATTGCCAACCTTGCAGGTAAAGCAGAGGGGAGGAGGTGAAAGTAAGAGGTTAGAAATCCCACAAAAGCATTCGGCAAAGCTTTGCTGTCTGTGGCTTTTGCAACCTGTTAAAATAGCACCAATCATTGTGTTATGAGGCTACTTGAGCACTTCAATGTTTTGTTCAACTCTTCAGAATGTTAAAAGAAAAAAGAAGGAAACCCTTCACAAGGGTTTCCTTAACCAAACTGCTGTTCAAACATCTGGAAAATCATGATTGTGTTTTTGAATCAGACAAGAAATTTAATATGGTCAAATTCTACTTGTACATGCCAGTGTAAGCCAGACTATATAAACAGTTTGTTTTCACTGCTAAGCATACATTTAACAGCTAAAATGTCAGTGCATTTTTGAATTAAAATCTGAATTCCAGTTTAAGTGCTAGAAATTATAGGGTGGAAAGAGGCTCATGGCTTTTTTTCGGAGTATACAATTAGAGGCCTGGAATAATCACAATCTCAATCAAAGTAGCATTTTTCATAGATCCATTGCATTGTTGAAAGTATTTCTTTCCTTTTCTCTATCCCCTCACGCCATCTAGGAAGGTTGTTTTTTTATGTCTCCCTCTGTATTTCTTCTTCTCTTTCTCCTTCTCCTCCTCCTCCTTCTTCTTCCTTCACTTTCTTCTATTCTATCTACACACACAAATACAAAAGTATATTGATTGCATTTGCACTTTAGCAGCAATTTCTGGAAAAAAAGGTGTATTTGGAAAAACACCTCCCCTTATTTCACCTCCCCTTTTATAATGCATAAAAATAAAACACAATCAGGAAAAACCGCCTATTTCTTCACATCTAGAAATAGCTAGGTTCACTCATGGATATGTGCTTTATTCCTAATCACTGCTCAAATAGAGGTAGTCCTTGTCTTAGAACAGTTCATTTAGTGACCGTTCAAAGTTACAATGGCGTTGAAAAAGTGACATGACCATTTTTCACGATTCTAACCTTTTCAGCATCCCCATAATCATGTGATCAAAATTCAGATGTTTGATAACTGGTTCATACTTAAGATCGCTGTTGTGTCCCCTGATAATGTGATCTCCTTTTGCAAACTTCTTACAAGCAAAGTCAATGGGAAAGCTAGATTCACTTAATAACCAGGTTACTAAATTACCAACTGCAATGATTAACAACTGTGGCAAGAGAAATGGGGGGAAAATGGGGCAAAACTCACTTAACAAATGTTTCACTTAACAACAGAAATTTTGGACTCAATTGTCATCATAAATTGAGGATTACCTTTAATAAACCCAATTCAAAGGGGATAGCTATTCCTAAACTGAAAATGGGAAACAGCTTCTAATCCCTTGTTAACTCATCCCAATACGGCATTTAGAAACAGGGGTGGGCTTCAAAAATTTCACCCACAGATTTGCTGCCTCGTTGCTGGTAGGCATGGCTATGGTGGGCATGGCCTAGTGGTCTGCTAGGGGTAGTTTTCCTCGAGCTTCTGAGAGGGCAAAAACTGCTTCCCCCAGGCTTCAGAGGCCCTCCAGAGTCCAGAAACAGGCTCATTTTTAGACTTCTGGAACCTCCTGTATGCCCATTTCCCTCCCTCCCTGAGTCTCTGTGCGAGCCCTGCACTTACCTGGCATGATAAACAGGCCATGTGGAGAATCCTGGGAGGGGAAGGAAGGGAAGGGCATGGCCAGCCAGGGGTGGCATTAGGGGGTTCACAAAATTGGGCACAATCCTAGCTAGAGGATTGCCTGAACCCATGCAAACTCCCAGCAGCCTACCCCTGTTTGAAGGCAGCATGTCCTAAATGCTAGAACATCCACCTCTTCTAGATTTAGATGTTGGGGGACAAATACATAATCACCACCTGATTTTTGAGAGGCAGGAAATTTGAAGGGATGAATGTATAGATAAAGAGGAAGATAAACTGAAATCACTGTAGAAAAGGGCCTCAGATCCCCAGCCTTCTCTGGCATTTCAGAAGGATAAATGATATCAAAGGTCATAGACCAGAAGATTATACTTCCTTTATCCAGGCCCTAACCAACATCATCTGCCAGACCATCTAATGCCATTTTTGTCAGAAGCCCAGAAATGAATTGTTAATGGAAATAGCAGCTTCACCCAAATTTGCTGTAATGTATGTCTTACAACCTTCTTCAACATTTGAAATTGTCAAAGCAAAAGTTGGGGATAAGACAGAAATTATCCAGAATAGCCAATTCAGGAGACAACATCCAAAGTAACTTGGGAATGTCTTCACAGAACAGGAATTGCCTCTCCTGTGCAATCAACTTGGAAAAGATTCTCAACTTCCCTTTTTTAGATCTTGGAGCGAAGGGAAGGACGCGACAAGAAGTATGAGGAAAGTGACTTTTATTCAGCTCATAGTGGAAACGATTCAACGAGGCGTATTTCGCGCCCTACATTTATACCCCCAGGTTTGAGCGAGGGACCAATGGGGCGTCGAGTAGCTCGACCAATCAGGGCGAGGATTGGACCGGCTCTGCCCGGGAACCAATCAGGAAGAGTCCTTTGTAGCTCGACCAATCAGGGCGAGGATTGAGCCGGCTCTGCCCGGGAGCCAATCAGGAAGAGTCCTTGTTCGCGCGCTTGTATTTCCCGCGCTAGTATTCAACACCCCTCCCCCCCCAGTCATAGAGTTCCTTTAGGAGGGGCAAACATAGTCTTGTAGGTAGGCGGGACGGTGGCGTTCTCGTCCCGATCTCCGTGGTTCCCCGGCGGTCGTCGACGGGGGGGGAACCGCTGGCGGAGGCGTGTCCGTGGTGGGGGCTTGAGCCGACGGCGCGGCCCCGCGAGAGGGCATTGGCTCCGGGTCCCGTGCCCGATGTCCGTCCGCCTGGGGTGGCGTCTCTGTGGCCAACGGGGTGTCTGGTAGGGGCCCCGTGCAGTCCGGTTGGGGTGTAGGTTCAGAGTCTCGAGAAGGGCTCCGCGGAAAGGAGTAGCCAGCTGGGGTGCGCCTGCCCGGAAGGTTCGCGACGGCTTGACCCCCGTTCGCCGGGTGGAAACGGTCCGTGGGGAAAGGAGTCAATGGGGGTGGCTCCTGTTGAGAGCAGATTTCTGGGGAGCTGGGGCCGTCTCTTTCCGCAGGAAGGCGACGCCTTAACTGGTCCACGTGTCGCCTCCATTGTGTCCCGTCGGCCAGGCCGACCCTGAAGGAACAGGGGCCGGTCAGAGCTGTGATGGTTGCGGGAACCCACCGTGGATCCCCGGAAAAGGAACGGGCCCATACAGGATTCCCTAACTTAAACGCGTGGGACGGAAGGGCCCCCAGGTTGCTTGGCGGATCTCCTGCGTAAAGTGGATGGAGCCTGTCTAGGGGGGTTCGCAATCTCCTACCCATCAAGAGCTCCGCGGGACTTTTGTTGGTCGTTGGGCAGGGTATGGAGTGCTGGCTCAAGAGATAGGCCGCTACTCTTTCTTGCCAGTCGCCCTGGTCCATGCGGCCCAAGGCTTCTTTTGCTGAGCAAACTGCGCGCTCCGCCCGGCCGTTGCTAGCTGGGTGATAGGGGGCTGTGGCCGCGTGTCTGATCCCCTGTTCGGCCAGGAATTCTTGGAACGTGGTGGAGGTAAACTGGGGCCCGTTATCGGAGACTATCACATCCGGTAACCCATGGGTAGCGAACATCTTACGGAGGGCCCTTACTGTACTCTCTGCTGTGGTGGAGGTCATGATTACTAGCTCCACCCACTTGGAGTAAGCATCGACCACTATCATGAAGTTCCGGCCGTGGAAGGGGCCGGCAAAGTCGATGTGTAAACGGGACCATGGGCCTCTAGGGATCTCCCACTCTCGAGGGGCGGCTATGGGGGGATTCGGCCTAGAGTTTTGGCAGATCCTGCATCGGCCTACGTAGTCTGCGATTTCTGTGTCTAACAAGGGCCACCATACGTAGCTACGGGCTAAGGCTTTCATTCGTGCTATGCCTGGGTGGTTTTTGTGGAGTGCGGGCAGGATTCGTGCTCGTAGGGCTGTAGGGATCACTACCCTATCCCCCCAGACAAGGCAACCCCCGTGAAGGGCGAGTTCGGCCTGTCGCACTTTGAATGGGCGGAAGTGTTCCGCTACCTTTTCCGTGGGCCACCCCCTCAAAACCCATGAAGCGACCTGAGATAGGACGGGGTCAGCCTTTGTGCAGGCTGCCACGTCCGTGGCAGAAACGGGGAGGTCGGATTCGGCAATGGACAGAACAGAGAGCGCGGGCACGTGGGCTGTGTCCGTCTCTGGCAGGGGGCAGCGGCTCAGGGCGTCTGCGTGTCCTAGCTGTTTGCCCGGACGGTATAACAGCGTATACGAGTACGCCGTTAGGAACTCTGTCCAGCGTGTCATGCGGGGGGACAAGATGGGGGGAGTCGGCTTGTCACCCGCCAGTAGCCCCAGGAGGGGCTTGTGATCCGTGACTAGGGTGAACTTTCTACCATAAAGGTAGTCATGGAACCGCTTAATGCCGGACACTGCAGCCAGGGCTTCTTTATCGATTTGGCTGTAGTTCCGCTCCGTGGAGGAGAGTGTCCGGGAATAGAAGGCTATGGGGGCTTCTGAGCCGTTTGGGAGGACGTGGCTCAGCACCGCCCCTACGCCATAGGGGGAGGCATCGCAAGTCAGAATTAGAGGCATCCTATCGCTGTACTGGATTAGGACTGCCGATGAAGTTAAAATATCCTTTATAGCCGCGAACGCGTGCGCTTCACGGCTACCCCATTTCCAGGCTGCTGACCGGTCAAGTAGACGGTGTAGCGGCTCAGCTAGTGACGCCTTGTGGGGGATAAAAGGGGCGTAGAAATTTAAGAGCCCCAGGAATGCTTGTAACTCCGCCCTAGAGGTGGGTGCGGGTGCGTTTTTGATGGCGGCAACTTTGGAAGGAGTGGGGTGGATGCCTTGGGCATCAATGAGGAACCCCAGGAATTCAACCTTGGGAACTGCAATTTCGCATTTGCTGCGCTTTAATTTCAGTCCCGCCTCCCTGAAACGTGTGAGGACCTCCCGCAGCGTTTTCAGGAGCTCCGAGTGGCTGGGGGCTGCGACCAGGACGTCGTCGAAGTAGGGAACGACGCCTGGGAGCCCGTGGAGCAACCGCTCCATGAGGCTCTGGAAAATCCCAGGGGCGACCGAGACGCCGAATTGCAGACGGCGGCAACGGAAAGCTCCGCGGTGGGTGACGATAGTCTGGGCTGTAGCCGCATCGTCGTCTACGGGAAGCTGCTGGTAGGCCTGTGCCATGTCTAGCTTAGCGAAAATGCGGCCCTGTCCTAAGGAGTGGAGTAGGTGCTGTACTACGGGAACCGGATACGGGTTTGCCTGTAGGGCCAAATTGATGGTCGACTTGTAGTCGGCACATATCCTCACCGATCCGTCGGGCTTGACCGGAAGGACTATGGGGGTTTCCCAGCGGGCGTGATCTACGGGCTCGAGTACCCCTTGTTCAATTAACTTATCGAGTTCCGCATCTACCTTTGCTCTCAATGCGAAAGGGACCCTGCGTGCCTTTAGCCTAACGGGGGCGACCTGAGGATCGAGGCAGAGAGAAATGGGGGTACCCTTGTAACAACCCAATTTCCCGTCGAACACATCTGAGAACTCGTCTAGGACGCTATCTACGGGGAGGGAAACTACCCTGTGTACCCCTTCTATGGTGAGGCCCAAAGCGGAGAACCATTCTAACCCCAGGAGAGCGGGCAGGTTGTTCCTTACGACTAAAACTGGGAGTTTCCCTTTAAAATTTCCATATTCCACCCGGATGTGGTATAACCCAGCTGTGGGAATCCCATTTCCCTGGTAATCTAGGAGGGAGACCCTGGCGGGGCGCAGCTTTCTCTGGGGGACCCCGGGGCAAAGGCGGGAGAACAAAGCCCAAGATAGGAGAGAACGGGATGAACCGGAGTCCACCTCCATTTGGCAAAGCTGACCTTCGAGACGGACGGCGGTGCTTATTTTCCGGTGGCCGGCGGGAACGGGGGATGCCTGGTAGACCACGCAGTCGGCGCTGGGGGGCTGGTAGGTTGAGTGGCAGTCCTCAGTGCGCCTCGCGGGACGTGGCTGCAGGCGGCGTGGTGGTGCCGGGCGCTGGTCGCTGGGCTGCATAAACGACGGGGCTGGCAGGGGAGCCCGGCATACTCTGGCGAGGTGTCCTTCTCCTTGGCAACGGCGGCAGACGGCGGAACGGTACGGGCAGGCTGTGCGGCTGTGGCGGCCGCCGCATCCGCGGCAAGGTGCGTTTGAGGCCGGCTGAACGGGTGCCGGTGGTTGCTGGGGTGGCCTCCGTTTGGGCTGCAGCCTCATCTGGCCGACGATTTCCTCCTCCTCCTCCTCCTCGTTTTCGGCAGGGGAGAGATCGTCGACGAGGTTCGTCTGGGCGAGCGGCCCCGCGACGGTTTGTGCGGGGGGGTTTAGCTGGAGGCGTTCCATGTCGGCCGTGGATTGCTCGGAGAGTTCGGCGGCTCGCGCTATTTCCACGGCTTGCATCAGGGTAATCTTGTGATTCCGGAGCAATCGGCCGCGTAAGTGTGCGTCGCGGACTCCGCACACAAACTGCTCCGCAAGGTTTTCCTCCAGGTCTGCAAAATCGCACTGGGCGGCCACAGTGCGCAAGGCCTCCAGAAAATGGCTAATGGATTCATTAGCCCTTTGTACTCGGCGGCGGAAAGCGAAACGGCGTGCAAATAAAGAGGGTGAGGGAGCGTAGTGGTTCCTCAGCCTGGACATCAGCTCGGCCCACCCAAGTTTGTATGCTGGCCTCGGGGCGGCCAGGGCTCTCGCAGAGGCGAACATGGACGGCTCACAGCAGGACAGGAAGAAGCTGCATTTCTCCTCATCGGTCTGAGCCTGGTTTTTCGAAGCGATCAGGTAACACTCGAACCGCTCCATGAATCCGTCCCATGATTCTCCGGTGGCTCCGCCGAATGGCGCGAAAGGAGGAAGCGATGACGCCATCGTGGTGTGGGGCCGGAGAGGGGAGAGGAAGGACGAAGAAAAATTCGCGTTCGCTGCCGGAGTTCTCGGTCTGACGATAGCGTTCTGGCTGGTTCAGACGCGGTGGCAGCTGGCTGTTCTTCTTCGTGGTCGCGGGAATCGGGATCCCACCTTCGTCGCCAGTTTTAGATCTTGGAGCGAAGGGAAGGACGCGACAAGAAGTATGAGGAAAGTGACTTTTATTCAGCTCATAGTGGAAACGATTCAACGAGGCGTATTTCGCGCCCTACATTTATACCCCCAGGTTTGAGCGAGGGACCAATGGGGCGTCGAGTAGCTCGACCAATCAGGGCGAGGATTGGACCGGCTCTGCCCGGGAACCAATCAGGAAGAGTCCTTTGTAGCTCGACCAATCAGGGCGAGGATTGAGCCGGCTCTGCCCGGGAGCCAATCAGGAAGAGTCCTTGTTCGCGCGCTTGTATTTCCCGCGCTAGTATTCAACACCCTTCACTTCAAAATATTAAATAGGACCCAGGAAGGAGAGCTCTTCTATAGCTGGCTTAGTTTATTTATTTACTTTTCATTCATTTGGGTTTTTTATCCCATCTTTATTACTTTATAAGTAACTCAAGGCAGCAAATAGTCCTTCCTCCTCCTATTTTCCCCACAACAATTCTGTGATGTTAATTGTATTGAGAATGAATGACTGGTATAAAGTGACCCAGCCAGCTTTTGTTTATTAATTAAAATTGTATAGCTACTCATTTCACTAAATGTAACTCTGGGAAGCATACTATGATAATTACAGATGTTAATGTATTGCTACCTTGTCTGCTGAACGATATTAGGAATTAGTTGGGCAGCAAATAAATATCAAGACATCTTTGTCCTTAATTAGTTACTGCTGATGTGATGATGATCATCATCATCATTGTCTTGTTCCACCATTGGAAAAGTAGGCATTGAATATCCAGAGAAAACTCCGCAGGGAGAAAACAGATAATATAAAGTAAACCTAAAGAGAGCAATATGAATTTACTGCATCTGTGCTGCAAAAATCTGGATTGCCACAAGTTGTAAAAGATAGAGAAAACTGCCATTTAGATTTATTATGCCTAACTGCAACTGTTTAATGATTTCAAATCTCTGTTTTAAGTTTCGAATCATTTATTAATTTCACTTGTATAGCTACTTTCACTTCTTTGGAATTCTAGAGCTTTTGCTCTGATGACACTTAAAAACATGGTGGTGCTGTTAAATTTGTGATGAATACTTATGCAGATGAATTTTTGATAAATGCCATAACCTGGTGAAATAAGTAATACACTGGTAAAGGGTGGTTGTTGTTGTTTTGACAATATTAATTAAACACAGCAGTATTTAAAAAAAACAGGTAAATGTTTAGATTCAGTATAAGGCAGTTAATTTTGCCTAGATATGATTTATAAAATTGCATGTCAACTCTCTCCCTCAATACTTTCAAATTATGGTGCTGAAGAAGCTTCTTGAGATTTCCTTAGACTGCAAGGAGATCAAATCAGCCTTTGAAAGGACAGTTTCTGAAGCTGAAGCTCAAATACTTTGCCCAGCTAATGAGAAGAGAGAACTCATTGGCAAAGACCCTGATGTTGGGAAAGGAGAAGGGGATGGCAGAGGATGTGATGGTTAGATAGTGTCATTAACTCAATGAAAGTAAATTTGAGCAAACTCTGGAAAATAATGGAGAACTGAGGGAGGAAGAGCTGGCATGCTATGGTCCATGAGGTCGCAAAGAAACAGACATGACTTAGCGACTAAACAAATTTTCTCAAAGCCTTGGGCATGGCTACCCAAAACCCTGAAGTTCCTTGGAAAATATAAAAAGTACTCACATTAAGTATATTGCTTTAATTTTGAAGTAAATCAAAAATTTCTATTCTGATCCCAACAATTTATTTGTCTTGGCTTCACCTATTTTTTTGTAGTGCATCCACTAATATATCACTCAAAGATCAGATGTAGCCCTAAGCCTAAAATAAATAAAAGTATGTTCTGATATACAAGACCTTGTCCCAGATGAATTGCTAGTCCCAGAAAATAATTAATGAGAACTGCATTTTACTGCTGTGCACTTTCACAGAGCTTAAAAGGACCACTAAGAGCTTTTGATTAACCTGTTGGGCTTTCCTTTTTGTCCTTTAGCACTGCACTGCATTTCTTGTTTTTACATTTTTTTTCTGGCATCCCAGAATCCATTATTGATCAAACTCCAGGAGAGCAAGAATAATATTCATGTATCTGCATCCTGCAAAATGTTGCAATATGATCCACTAGTAGAGATAGATGCACAAACACACAAACATAGACCACACACACAGATGCACACACACAGGACACACACACACCCCTACGTTAAAAGCATACAAAAAAGACATCACCTTTATGTCTAACTAAGTATAGATTTTATATTTCAAAGAGAACTTTAAATTAGCTTATATTCCATTAAAGAAGCATGGTAAATATTTCCAAGTCTTAAGCTTCCTCCCATCTAAATGTAGGAACAGAAGAAAGATTGTTGTTTTACTAATAACAGATCCACAAACAATGGACAACTAAATTGTTTTCCGGTAACTATCTCATTGTGATTCTGATATAGATGGTTTTGAATAATGTATTACTGACCTGTTACCTTACTTTCAGCTTTGGTCCTTTCACATCCAGCATTTGTTACAACCAGGAACTGGTAAAATGCTGTCCCCCCCTCCCCGCCATGATAAGATAAATCTTTGGTGTAGTCTCTGTTTTTTCTGACAGCCTAGACACCTCAATGCATTTTTCTTGGCAACAATGTAGAAGCGGTCCTTGATTACTAATAGTGTTTCCCACTATACCTCTAGGATTTCCTGGAGGCCTCCCATCCAAGCACTTGCCAAGCCTAACCTTACTTAAGTTCTCAGTTTAGACCAGATCAGTGAAGTATTGCTCCTGCTACCTAGTTCTTTAAGTAGATGAGCCAAGACTGCAACATTTCTGTTTGCTAGTGCTCTTCAGGGCTTTTCCCCCCTTTCCCCCTTCTTGTTTTTCTCTGCCTCCCTGCCTTCTGAGTTCAAATGAGCCATAGCTTTCTCCCTACTTCTCCCCCCAATACATACATACATACATACATACATACATACATACATACATACATACATACATACATACATATTTCTGTTTGGTTGCAGCTGTTGGGAGAGCATCTGTTGCAAAAGCATGGTATTATGCCATCATCACAGTTTTGCATGAGAAATAATAAGCAAAAATATTGATACTTTGATAAATAGCTTTGTTCTTACACCAATTTTGTTTGCTTTTTTATTCAAAGTGGCCAAATAAGCATATTTCATTGTACAGGTTCTTGACTAACAACCATTCATTTTGTTGACTATTCAAAGTTGCAAGGTGCTAAAAAAGCAACAACAGGTTCTTGCACATGACTTTGCTGCATCCCCATGAACACATGATTGCTATCTGAAGTGCTTGGCAATCAGCTTGCATTTATGATGATTGCAGATCACATAATTGCCATTGTAACTTTCCTAGCCACCTTCTGACAAGCAAAGTCAACGAAGAAGCAGGCAAGGAATGTAGCAAGTTAGAGTCACATGATACCTCGCTTAATAGCTACACGGCTTAACAATGAATTTTCCAGTCCAATTATGGTCAGAAGTCAATAACTACTTGTGTTTTGTAAACACAGGGGAAGGAATACTATAAATTATTGTTCCCTTCTATGTGAGATATAGATGGGAAGATTTTGACTACTCCAAGAGTGGCTGTAGCTTAAGGCACTAAATTGACTGAATGATGATTTTTGCACTCTCCAATTTATGGGCAGAAGAGAAAAATAATTACCTCATAGTATTCTCTCTCTCTCTTCTTACCGTTATAAAGTTGGCAGAAATGAAAATGAGTTTACAGAAGGTCTCGAACACTTTAGTGGGGTTATGAAATAAATATGGAATTATATGGAACATGCCTTTTATATATTAAAAGTGCCTATTTATATATAGAGTTATATATTGCATTTCATGGTTCATGCCTAAAACTGACTTTTTCTAGGAGAATGAAAAAGAGCTGGAGACAAATATTATTTCAAAATTCTCCATCAAAGTTGTAGGCAATGAAATTAAATTAGTGATTCTTCAGGGAAAAAAAGGATTCTCCAATTTGTCAGAGATCTATAATGGAAGAGGAAGTTTCCCTCAGGCCATTGGAGATGTGATTGCACAAGAAAAGGCAGGTGTCAGGGTTCCAAATAGCATCCAAAAGTAAATCAGAGTCCGAGGCAAAGTATTGCTCAAAGTTCCAATTTATGTTGGCACATCTGGGAAAACCCGAATCTGAAAGTGGTTTTCCCCACCCATTTGAACGTTCAAGAACTTGCCCCCATACTCACAAGTCCATCACATGGTCAAATCTCCTACTGCCATGCTGGCAGTTCTACCCATCCAATTCTGGTCAGGTGCAGAGGTGCAGAGACAAAGGATGACCATGGCTTTTTTAGAAATAGTTTTGTTGTGACTACATAATATGTGACTTCTTACAATCCCCCCCTCCCATTTCCCCACAGTAGAAAATGCATAGCAGAATAATAGAAAGTATGGCAGGCTAAAGACCCAAAAGAAAAGATGGCTGCAGGCCTGATAGCAGGACTTAACCCACTTTTACTTCAGAGGCTCATATTTAATATGTGCAAGGACACCATTCTCCAGATATTAAGATTTTGTCCACAATTTTCCTTTGCGTCAATTTCTAATGCAACTTTTGCTTTTTCAGGTAAAATTATAATGACTAGAAAAGTGTGTTTTGTGTGTGTGTGTGTGTGTGTGTGTGTGTGTGTTAGCATGGCCAAAGTTTGCAAACAGGATATAAAAGACCTCTTGGAGGAAAGCTCCAGCTGGCAGTACTGTATTATATAATTAACAATGTCAGTTATTGACTGATCTATGTTTAAACACCAGGACAAATCTGAGTTAAAATGTATACTTTGAAAATTTAGACTTAGATCCTGCTTCTTTCATTTTTCTCAACTTTGTAAACTTTTTTTTATGAATTTGGCATAATTTGCTGGCGAGAGTCTAGTGCTAATCAACAGTTCTATTCTATTGCAGCCTTATGCATATCTCCTAAGAAATTACATCCTGTTTAGTTCTAAAGTTTACTTTTATGAAAGCAAATTTTTGAAAAACTGCCTATACAATTGGCAATATTTAGGTTTGCAATTGTGATTTAGGAAAATGTTACAAATTTGAATAAATTGCTAGAGTAACTAACTTTTTGCAGCATGGTTACTCTGGCTTAAGGCATAACTTTAAACAAATATCCTTCAACTGACACTCCTAATATTTAAGAAACTTTGATGAAAATGAAACTTTTCAAATATTTTTAAAAAGTTTAGGGGAAAGGAGTTGGATCCATTTAGATATCTCATTTTTTAATTAGGTCTTATTTGTCTCAGTATTTTAGGAGGAACAGTCTGTGTCACAAATGTTAAATAACTAAAATAACAGATTATGATGGTTCTAAATGGCAATGTCGGTCAAAGATTGTTCATCTACTGCTGCTCCATAAACCCCAAGAACAGGACTTTATGCACATGTGCTTAGAGAAGAATACTTAATCTAAATTCATATTTAATGTTTAAAATCAAATTATTTCAATATAAGAAACAGTTGGAAACTCTCTGATCATGTTTTGATCCTAGCACTGTTTTCTTTTCACATGTATCTTGAAAATATCAGGGGAGGCCCTGGTTTGGATACCATCTGATAAGAAAACAAATTGTGGATTCTTCAATTGGCTTTCCATGGTGTCCTTTTTCATACTCATACTAGTTACTTTTTAAGTTGTTTTTAATTATTCTGGATTGTTCTTTGGCCATTTTTCATTCAAGTTATTTTATGTAGTAGTGGAAACATTTCACTATTATGATATGTAGTTCCTCAAACATATGAAGAAACATTTACCTAATTTTTCAGCTATTTTTTTTTACATCTGTTTTATTTTTTGTTTTCAATTCATAAAATTACAGTCACCCATTACTAAAAATGATCCTTCAAGAAGTTTGCTGGTTATAATTTTTGTCTCCTATTCACATGGTGTTTATATTCATGCATTGATTGACTGACTGATTGACTGATTGATTAATGTTCTTACACTTCTTAGAAGAAAAAAAGCATCAAATATGGTGCTAGCCTGTTACAAAATGTGCCATCTTGATACTAATGAATACAGATGATCAAATTATATGCTATAAAGGAATTAAATTGGTTTCATTACACAATCTTGTGTAGTATCTACCATGTTAGAAAATCAATATACCTTCTTGCAAATATATCGTAGAAAATTGCCTTGTTTTTTTATCAGCAAATGAAACAAATGAACATAGAACTATAATTCTTCCACATGATTAATTCTTGTAATAACAATTGAATGAGTTATTTCTATTCCTTTTAAAAATAATTTATTCAAGTTTCCATTTTTCTCCAAATAAATGCATGTGGCCTTAAGAAATATTTATTATAATTACTGGGGGGGGGTGACTTTAACTGGGAAACAGAAAATACTAATAATAAATAGTTAAAACATGTTGTCTCAAATGAATTACTTATGTTTTGTTCCTAAATAGGTACTATTTCTGTCAACACAATGCGTACTCCATATACTGCACCAGGAGAAAGTGAGATCTTGGACCTTGATGATGATTTATACCTTGGAGGTTTGCCAGAAAATAAAGCTGGCCTTGTCTTTCCAACGGAAGTCTGGACAGCCCTTCTAAATTATGGCTATGTGGGCTGTATTCGAGACTTGTTTATTGATGGACAAAGTAAAGACATCCGTCAAATGGCAGAAATCCAGAGCACATCTGGGGTGAAACCCTCCTGTTCAAGAGAAACAGCAAAGCCATGTCTAAGCAACCCATGTAAAAACAATGGTGTATGTAGAGATGGCTGGAACAGATATGTCTGTGATTGCTCTGGTACAGGCTACCTGGGCAGGTCATGTGAACGAGGTAAGTCACTGTCTTGAGATCTTTGGTTTGCATAATGAGGACAGAATGGAATGAAACAGTCACATACATTCTACCCTGTTTCCCTGAAAATAAGACCTCCCCAGATAATAAGCTTAATCAGGCTTTTGAGCGCATGTGCTAAAATAAGCCCTCCCCGAAAATAAGCCCTCCCTGAAAATATTACAACACAGCAGCAGCCATGAGGTGATCACATTCGCTGCCTCCTGTACCTCAAAAATAATAAGACCTTCCTGAAAATAAGGTCAAGTGGTTACTTCATGGTCAAAAGGGAAACACAATACTGATTTAATGTGTGTGTTTTTTTCTGCATACAATTATATGGATCAATCATTTGGTTAATAATAAACATTATTAATCTATAAAGCACTGAATGAAGCAGTGGACAAAATATTCCTCTGAGAAAGGAAAACTTCCATGAAAATGATCTAATCTTTAAATGCAAATTATTACTGAACAGAGCAAACTGATATAGAAATTGTTCAAAAAGTGGTATCTAAGGATATAATCCTCCCAATCTATTGTTGGGAGGATTATATTGTTAATGCAATATATATAACAATAATAATACAATATTGTTCATTGCCTTCTAAGATTTTGGAACAATTTACTTGGTTTATTTTGCTGGATATAAAAATCAGGAAGATGCCAAATAGACCTTGCAGTATTGGTTAAATAGATAATGAAATTTATGAATGATATTTGATCAACACTATAACTTTAAAGCTGTCAACAATAAAAAGCTTTACAAGTGTAGTTTGCTTCAAAGGTAATGAAATCTGAATGAGGTGCTGCTTCAATGTGGCTTCATGAATATCACCCGCTGCCTCTAAACCAGCAGTGTTAAACTCGCAATGACACATTGTCATCACGTGACATATTACAACTTTTTCCCCTTTGCTAAAATGGTGGTAGGAGTGGCCAGCGCATAATGCATCTGGCCCATGGACTGCAAGTTTGACATCCCTTCTCTAAACAAGTGGATGTGCTGTGTTCTTTTATTTAATGCCAATTTGGGGGCCTGTTCCAGAATGTCCAGGAATTAGAAGAGGCTTCTGTGTATGGAAATGCCAGATAAAGCCCAGAATCAAAATGAAATGTCTCAATAAGAACAATTACACTGCCATTGCCTTATCCTTACATATACTTCACTATAAAGGCCTAAATGCAAGACACATTGCATAGCCCTAGTGACTAGTAATTTTTCACACGAGAGCTTTGGCTGACCACCACACTCATTTTCAAAGCAGGTAACTCACAATGAGATTATGGTTTTCACAATATACCAAAAAAGAGAATATGTAAGAGAATTTATAGATTATAGGTATCAGAGTTGGTATTTAGCAGGTTCTGACCAGTTCTGGAGAACTAGTAGCAGAAATTTTGAGTAGTTCAGAGAACCGGTAAATACCACCTCTGACTGGCCCCGCCTCCATCTATTGTCTGGCTCCCAAGTTCCAGCTGATTGGGAGGGAATGGGGATTTTGTAGTATCCTTCACCTGGAAATTGAGATTTTACAATATCCTTCCCCTGCCATGGCCACCAAGCCACACCCACAGAACCGGTAATAAAAATAATTGAATCCCACAACTGATCAGTACCAAACAGAGAACAGGGTTTCAGTCCGAAATTTTTCAGGAAACAAGATGTTTTCTTGGCCCACAAAGTGAAAGAAAGATTTCACTAGACAAATGAAATTATATGGTTGGTAGGGAAAAGAAGTAGAGATTTCTAGTTCTGGAAACAGGAGCAAAATAGAATCAGCTATATAACCACCATGAAGAATAGTTTACAATAGTTAATGCAAGAAGCCTCTTCTTAGGCAAAGGGGAAAAAAATAACAATTGCTATCCTAACCAATGGATGATAATATAATTTCAGAAAAACATTACTAAAGAAAAAGTCTACTAAAGAAAGAATAATTTGACAGGGACGTTTAGGAATGGTCCAAACAAAGAAGGCAGAAATCCCTTCTGAGCAGTATAAAGAAATTCTATATCAATTTTTAGAGTAGTTCGTTATTCTTAGATCTGTGAATCAACACCAGGCTTCAAGAGTCATAAGACAGATACTTCACATAGTGTCATAAGATTTTTCTGTAACATTGCTTTTATCTTTAGTATTTCCCAGTTTGGCAGTTTTCAGGCATGTGGCCTTCACCTCTCCAGCTACATTACCCAGTTTGGTTAAGTCATTGTCAGAGAGGATTGAGCTATTTTCTTGGCAGCACTTTAAATTCAATTCAATCATTGTACCACAGGCCACAAAGAAGGGTTACAATCTGATAAGCGTTGCCAGATACCAGCATTTAGATAAGAGTAGCCTGTAACAGAAAGAGTATATGTCTTTCCTTAACTCTATAAACTCTAACTCTATAAAAGGTCCATCAGCAGAAACCTTATTAATGCTGAGTTGATAGATCTCTTGTGTCTAAATGTTTCTCAAATATTTTTCTTTGCTATGGCATCGGAATAGAGTCTATAGGAAATAAAAAGTGTAAATTAATCACGGACAGAGATCCAACACCTCTGAAGTCCTCTGTTGTAGTTCTTATTGGTAATTGATCATGTTTGCAAGACATTTTCTGACATCTATACTCTAGCTGTTGTCCCAAATGTTTCATTAACGTAGCTCCCCAGTATACCAAGGAGCTGAGACAGGCTTTATGGTTTAATCAAAGACATTTGGGAGTGATCATCTCCAATCTTTCTGGTGGAGATGGAGATCTTATTAAGGCTACTACCTGCAACAAATTCCCTGAAAAGACTCCGAAAATGTTCTGGATTCACAGTTCCAGAGAAAATCAGTCACATTTATTTTCTACTCTAGCTGAGGTTATAGGTAGTTTTAAGGTTCAACTTCTTCAAGTAGTGATTTGTCTATGACAGTGGTGTCTGAGAAAATGAAACTGAGCATCCCTAAAAATATAGCTTGGGAAGATAAGTGAAGCATGATTTTAAGTTTAATTGAAAAACAAGAAAGAAAATGCATGAAGGGGAAAGACTGAGCTAAATAGTTAGCTAGTTACTCTCTCCTAGAAGGAGAATCAAGTATAAAGGGTCCATGCATATGTGAATTAGGATTAAAGAGCCTGTATTAGCAATGTGCTTGACCATAGATCTCACTTGCCCTGACCTTAAGATCATAACTGAGAAAAGAGTCACTGGTGCCTCTATCTTGGGGCCAGCTTTGTTTATTTAACAATCAAATTTGCATGCCACCTAACATCCGAAAGTCACTGTAATGGTGAAATGAGCAGCATATATTGCAATGTGCTCTACATGGGGCTGCCCTTGAAGAGCATCCAGAAACTTCAGTTGGTGCAAAATGCAGCAGCCCACATGGTTTTGTACAGATCCCTGGTGTACATGTATTGGTTGGCGATTTGCTTCCAGGTGCAATTCAAGGTGCTGTTTTTCATCTTTAAGCCCTTCGTGGCTTGGGACCGAGTTATCTGAGGGACCATCTCTTGTCAGCCACATCTACCTGACCCATCATAGTGGGAAGACAGGGAATGTTGAGGGTCCCATCCCCAAGGGAGATGCACCTGGTGGAACCCAGAAGAAGAGCTGTTGTGGCTCCCTCTCTCTGGAACATCATTCCCCCAGAGATTAGAATGGCCCCCATTCTAATACTCTTTCGGAAGTCTCTGGTTCTGCCAGAGAGCCTGGGGAACCATTGAATGGTTCATGTGATCTGCTGACACCAGGACAGAAGATTGGAGATGGGGGTGATTTTGTTATATTGTACTATATTAATTTATTTGATTCTTTTTGTTAGTTTTTTATTGTTTTTAATATGGTTTTATATTCTGCAAGCCTCCTTGAGTCA
Source organism: Thamnophis elegans (assembly GCF_009769535.1). Lineage (NCBI taxonomy): Eukaryota > Metazoa > Chordata > Lepidosauria > Squamata > Natricidae > Thamnophis > Thamnophis elegans. Next base: position 102,973,462 of record NC_045544.1, on the reverse strand, counting down.
CCATGAGTGAATAGGCAGCAATATCAATTCAATAAATGAATAAATACATGAATATAGTTTTTTTAAAAAAATAATGAACTCTAATGATTTTGGGCAGCTTCTGACAGAAAAAAGGACACCTTCCTCTATTCTGATTCTTTTGGAGAAAGAACCTAGAAAAGGAACCTGCAGAGCTCCAATGGATCCTTCTCTTCTAGTCATGGGTTTCTGTGATCATTTCCCCTTTTCCTGTCAGAGAAAACAGAGCCTTCCTAGGCAGTGTAGGTTGTTGTTGTTGTTTCTTTGACTCCAACAGGAAGGCATTCCAGAGACTGATATTTCTATGTGATTGCAATGCTTTCCACTATGGATTATATAACCATACTTGACTAGTGCACAGTTGTGGTCTTTCACACAAAGAGGAACTCTGTGCAATCAGATTTCTCAGCATGTGGAATACTGTCAATTTCAATTCTTTTGCACAACCTATGGTAACATTGACTACATGACACTACAAAGTCTTATAATATATTACTAACATATCACCTACCATACCTAGAAAATGAGAATTGAACATGATTGAAATGAAAAACTACTTCAGTCTTTATGGGGAAAAGAGATCATGTTTCATTATGCTTAATTCTCAATAAAATGTCCTTATTATTGCATTTTCATAATGTGAAATAGTGACCATAGTGCAATAATGCATTAAATTCAACATTCAGACATGAGATAACTTACATAGCAAGTCCTGCAGAGTTATATTTCACTTCAAAGAAGGGAAATTCTCCGAACGGAATAGACTGATGAAAAGAAAACTCAAATGGGAAGCCAAAAAGGCAATCCCACTCTAGAAAGCTTTGTGGTTGTTTAAAATCACAATAATAGAAGCTCTGACATAATCAAAGGTTGATTCTGAGTAATTTTAATAGCCATAGAATAAAAGGGTGGGCCCTCTTGGATAAGCAACTAGGTAAAGAATAGAAAACAAAGAATAAAAGTAAACACTCATTTGTCACAATGAAAGAGGTTACTCTAGGATTCTGTCTAGGATCAGAATAAAATAGAATAACAGGGACCTTGTTCAGGCAAGAAACCCTACACCACTTCAGACAAATGGTTATCCAATATCTTCTTTAAAACTTCCAGTGTTGGAGCATTCACAACTTTTGGAGGCAAGTTGTTCCACTGATTAATTGTTCTAACTGTCAGAAAATTTCTCCTTAGTTCTAAGTTGATTCTCTCCTTGATTAGTTTCCACCCATTGCTTCTTGTTCTACCCTCAGGTGCTTTGGGGAATAGTTTGTCTCCCCCCCCCCCTTTTTTTGAACTGTGAGCCGCCCTGAGTCCCCCCAGGGAAAAGGGCGGCATACAAATAAAGGGAAAACTAAAAACTAAAACTAGTTTGACTCCATCTTCTTTGTGGCAACCCCTGAGATATTGGAACACTGCTATCATGTCATCCCTAGTCCTTCTTTTCATTAAACTAGACATACCCAGTTCCTGCAACCATTCCTCATATGTTTTAGCCTCCAGTCCCCTAATCATCTTTGTTGCTCTTCTCTTCACACTTTCTAGAGTCTCCACATCTTTTTTACATCAGTGCTTTTTAAACATATTTATAAATGACCTGGAATCACCTGTGTTTGTAGAATAGCCAAGTTTGCTGATGACACTAAATTGTTCTGAATGGTAAAAACAATAAGAGAGTCTGAAAAGCTCCAAAAGGATCCTTGCACATTGGGGGAGTAGGTATCAAAATGGAAGATGCCATTCAATGTGAGTAAGTGTATAATGATGCAAGTTGGTGCCAAAAGCCCCAACTGTTTATAAAAAACTGATGGGATCAGAAGTTATAAGGAAAGAGTTCATGCAATGAAGATGTTAACATAGTGCACATCTGTTGTAAAAAAAAAGGTCAAAAGCTTGTTAGAGACAATAGAAAATAATATTGGAAATATTGGAAATAGTCATGCCAATATTATAATGCCTTTATATAAATCCCTGGTGCAACTACATCTGGAACAGAGGCTTCCAAACTTGGCAACTTTAAGCAAAGCTGGCTGGGCAATTCTGGGAGTTGGCTTAAAGGCTTAAAGGCTTAAAGTTTTCAAGTCTGGAGATCCCTGATCTAGAATATTGTGTGCAGCTCTGTTTGCCATACCTCAAAAAGGATGTAGTAAAGCTACAAGGATGTAGAAAGAATCCCTTCTTTCAAGACTTTGGGGGTCTAGAAATGAGGCAGAGGAGAGGATATGATTCAGGAATTCGAAATTATGCATAGTATGGATAAAATGGACAAGAAAAACAATTTTTCCCCTTCTCAAAGTACTATAACGTCTTGTTATTAGTTGCAGTCATGCCCAACCCATTATAACCCCATGGACAATGTTCCTCCAGGCCTTCCTGTCTTCTACCGTCCTCTGGAGTTCATTTAAGTTCACACCGACTGCTTCAGTGACTCCATCCAGCCACCTCATTCTCTGTCGTCCCCTTCTTCTTTTGCCCTCAATCTTTCCCAGCATTAGACTCTTCTCCAATGAGTCCTTCCTTCTCATTAGGTGGCCAAAGTATTTGAGTTTCATTTTCCGGCTCTCACCTTCTAAAGAGCAGTCAGGGTTGATCTCCTCTAGGACTGCCCAGTTTGATCGGCTTGCAGTGCAAGAGACTCACACACATTTTTACTATACAAGAATTGCTTTTTAGATAAAAAATACTCTTAGTTCTGCACCTATAGCTGTGAATGGCTATACAACAACCCTTTTAACAACATTACACTCCCTAAATTGAGATTATTTACATTCTACTGGTTTGTGATCATTTTGCTATGATCTCAGGCAATTAGAAATCATATTGATGTGATTATGTCAGATTGTATGCAATTCTTACAAGCATTGATGATATTTTATCTTGTTCTTCCCTCCCACAGTCCTTTCTCTTTTCTTGTAACTCTCAGATCTGTTTTATATGAAGAAAATCCTACTGCACAAATGCATGTTCACTTGTATAACAATGACAGTAGTTTATCATTATACTAAGTAGTCAATCAAATGTAGTTATGGTATGTTGCAGAATAAATTTGCCACAAAGATTTTGAACTGACAAGCGCATTTGCCCTGCACTTGATTTGCACCCCACCCCTCCCAATTAGCTTTAAAAAAGTCAGTGAAACCCCCACTTTCTCTCTTTAGGACCAGTTGAGGCAGAGCAACCTATTTGTACTGTTAAAAATAAAATCACATCCTCTGAAGAACCTCCTTATTTCTTGTTTTAGAATATGAAACTTTTTGGCAGAAATCCAAGTATCCCGTTGTCTCTTGACTTTTCTATTACTAGTAGACAATGCTGAAAGGGGCTTGGGGTGGTGGAAGTGGGGGCTGTAACTTGACATCAACTGAATTAGAAAACTCTTCAGTTAAATAGACATGGTGTACCACCCTGTGGCAAAGTCCTGCTATTACAGAGGCAGGCACTTTCAACGACAAAAGCAGGGAGAGCAAAGAAAGGACTGTGAACAGACAAAGTGTGCAGCTTTAAAAATCAAAAACTAAAGAATTCATGCAGGTTATGCAGTTATTGAAAAGAGGATAACTAAGCATGTGCAAGGCTATAAAATGTGAAAAACTCTTCAAGTTTAATAAAATGCCTCAAAGCGTGTTTGCGTGCACACACACACATTAAGATTTTTTTCAGTAATTCATCAATTTAATAATTTCTTAGTTCAAGTTGTCTGTCTTTTTTAATCCTGTTTTTATTTTTTTATTTTTATAAATAACTCAAGGCAACTAATACAGCACGATTTAATCATTTTCCACAATTTAATTTTCTGAAACATAGACCTTGAGCTGCTGGGACCAATGCTAATCTGATGTACTCACAATGTTATCTGGCTATTTTTCCTGCAGATATCTGTAGTATTTATTCAGCACATGGGATATTGAATGTTACCCTAGAGCTTCCCTAACTGGAGGAAGTTATGCTCACAGCATTCCCCCCCCACCTTCTTCAATAATAATTGTATCCCAAATGGCCATGCATTGATATGATTACAACTTTTGGGATTCCAAAATACAATACATCCATCCTCTTCTACAGCATTGTTATACTACCCATGTGTGCCTGCTGACAAAAACTTCTAGCCAATAAGTATAATACCATTACAGTTGTTGCATGAGATAAAAGAAAAGGGTAGCAGAAGTACATGTTTACTTCAGTGAATAAAACTCCTTCTGGAGAAATAAAGGAGAAGCATGTTGAATGGAATGAGGAATTTTGTAATATAAGAACCAAGGGTTATAGCAAATGCTCATTAACTCTTATATTTTAACTTAAATCAGGAGCAAAGCAACATGCCACCTTGATCAAAGAAGTAGTTTGGTCTAGTGGGTCAAGTTGGAAACTAGGAGACCATGGGCTCTAGACCTCCCTTAGGCATTAAAAGAAGTTGGGGAACTTTGGGCGTGTCACACTCTCTCAGCCCACCATGTCAGGCTCAGGAGACAAACAGATCAGTCAAATTCTTGTCCCAACCAAATGGATCAATATTTTGTTGATTTGAAAAAAAAAAAAAGTGGATCCTGAACTTGCAAGAAAAGTGCTAGGAAACAAAATAATTGTCCCCTTTTCAATATTGGATCAAAGCAAAAGATAGTCTTTTTCATTCAGGATCCTACAGTAGCCAATCTAATGTTCCTAAAATCAAAACCATGAGCACTATGCCTAATTTTTATAATTTTCACAAGTTTCAGCCCTTTGCTGCCTATTTCCACACAGTATCCAACATTCAAAGATACACTGCTTTTACGACTTTGAAAAAAAGGAAGACTTATTTAGCTAATTTAACTAATATTACATAGGGTAAGAGGAACAGATAATTTTTCTAATGTACCTTCCTATTCTCTGAAAAGGAATGAAATATCACAAGGGAATATTATTTCTTGTCTATCCTCCCCTTCTAATTTGTCTGATGTCGAGCACAGCAAACAATATCCTGTTGTTCTATTCATGCTCACTCTTTCTTGGCAAGCTCCATTCTTCCAAGTGATTCCGTGGGAATAATAAGTGATGGCATTTTCATTCTCGGCATTTGCACAGAATTAAACATTTGGCTTGACATCCAGGAGCTGCAATATTTATGCAGGAAAAATAGACTATCAGTGATTACCCTGCTTTATTTGGTCTTTGAGAAATGCTCTGCAATAGAATCTTCCCTAGAATTAGCTACAAGCCTTAGAGGACAGTTAGAAAGCTGTCTTCCTAAAAACTTCTTCAATATCACCATGTTTGGTTTTGTAGCTGGTGCTATAATGAAATGGCTCCTACTGATTGCCATTCACTTTATGGATTTCTCACTTAGATTGTGCTTTCATATTGCTGGTAAATTCATGCCATTTGTTTGCTGTAATTTTTAGATGCTCCCTGAAGCCTTGAAACAGGAGATTCAGATATCTTGCATTAGCTGTAATTGAGTATAAGTAGTCTCTGTGTTTCAAGTTTAATTTTATTTTATAATTGGAAGCTAGAAAGAATTTTCCTTTTCTTGTAAGAGAGTTCATAAAAGGTGTGGGCCATGGGGAGAGTAGAGAGAAGGAAGATATTGCTGTGTGTGTTTGTTTGTGTGTGTGTGTTTCATCCCTGAAGGTGGTTATATTCTCAGATGGGCTAAAGGCAATACTCTTAGAAGTTATAGTGTTCTACACTTATTTTGCTACTGTGAGTTTTGGCTGATTATGCTGAAAGTATAAACATCAAAGTAATCAGTGGATGGGCTTTGTTTGTTTATGGTAAGACTAGCAGATGGCAAGACAGATGTCATGGCAGCATAATTTTGGCTTCTCTCTTTATATTTTATCAGGGTTTGGAGTACATGATTACCTTTTGGCAATGGCTTTCATAGGTGTTCATTTTCAACAGGGCAGCAGCAGCAATAAAAAAAGGGCAATATGAATGAAATGATTACAAAGATGCTAAGATGCAGATTTTTATTTCAGTTTGCCCTAAACCCTTTTATTACCTGTATTAGATGAAAAGAGGGGAGAAGCCAAACCGTTAGCATGTCTTCAGCTAAATGAAACAAGTATCAATAAATATTCAGTGTGATCATGTGGTCACTGTAATATACCAACGAGTTTATAAAGAGTAGACAAAAATGGGGAATCAGGCATTTAAATTGATATGCACAGCCCAAGTACCTAAACAGCCCTTCAAATTGGATTTCAAGCGATAAAACCCATGTGCAAACCAGTGTACATACTAAAGGGGTATCCTCCTAGCTTTGTAGTCTTAATACCGGTATGTGTTTATTTATTTGCAAAAATAAAAGTATGTAGCATTCATTTCTGGTATATTCTATTTGAAATAAAATAAAATTTGAAAGAACATAAGTGTTTTTTTTAAAAAATGATGCATTTTGCAGAACAGAATTAATATTTGAATGAATTTATTTCCAGAGAAATAAAATTATTAGTGCAGTGTTTCTCAACCTTGGCAACGTGAAGATGTCCGGACTTCAACTCCCAGAATTCCCCAGCCAGCGAATGCTGGCTGGGGAATTCTGGGAGTTGAAGTCAGGACATCTTCAAGTTGTCAAGGTTGAGAAACACTGTATTAGTGCCTATTACCACATTATTTAAACTAATGAACACTCCAAGAACCCACCATTTTTACCTCAACACAAGTGTGCACATGCACATGCACGCGGGCGGACATTCATTCATTTAGAATTAGACTGTAAAATCTCAGATACTGCCATCTAGTGATCAACCATATTTTTTCATTCCAGAATTGGCAGCTCTAATAATTACAAAGTCAGAACCCGCACATGGCTAGAAATGTTTGATGGACAAGACTTCTGACACTAAACCTCAGACAACTTTGCCCAGTTATTAATAAGCTGAACTGATTATATCCAATCAGGAGGAAGACTGTAATTATCAAGAATTAGCGAAAGGAAACATACTAGTATTCCATATAGGCAACATACAAATTCCATATAGACAAGTTTGTAGAAATAAGTTAAAAACAAAACTGCCAATAATGGTTTGCCTGCATGTAAAAGGATGCTGGCAGCTACCTAAACTACTATTTCAGTTCTGGTCATGGCATCTTGAAAGGAATGCTGTGGAGCAATGTGCAAAAGGAATCAAACAGCTGAAACAGCTAAACAGCCCACCTAAAAGGGGAAAAATACATTTGAATATAATCTTTAATATATAAAAAAGTGAATAAAGAGAATGGGTGGATTTGTTTCAAAAAGTGCAAGGTATAGAAGTAGTGAAGAAGAAATCATTTTGATCACATAAACCTAGAATCCAGTCCCATCCAGTAAAGCTGAATGAATAGAGATTCTGAAAAAAGGCAACATCTTCTCAAAAGAAATTGTAATAGCTATCGAGTTGAACTCTTGTAGAATGTAAGGAATGTAAGAAATCCATATATGTTACTATCATCTAGCAGTCATTATGCACATATTCTCTGTAATAACTAAGAAAGAATTGATATGGGAATTATTATGTAAACTGGCTATGGCAGGAATAGATTGCAAACCAGAGAACTTGTTGCTCTGGTCCAGAACACCTCTTATTACTGCTTAATGTTGTTCATGTACATTGTCCAACTTGGGTGCCCTATCAGATACATTCCAAAATCTTCGACAGGCAATTTTAGATGGATACTCAGTGACAGATCTATGTGCATCATGAAGCATATGGATATCAATATTGTGTGAAAATTCTTCTGTGCATTAGCAAATTCATTAGCAAACCCATATCTCCATTTTCCATGAAATTACTATTATTTACTTTCAGGATAAAGCTTCTGAAAACTTACAATGATAATTACTTCTGCCTTTTCTACCCCAGCCCTTAAGGAACAATTGCTCTCTTGTGTACTTTAATAAAGCCATTTCCTCCCTTTATAACTGTTGCATTACTAATGCAGAAATGATGGTAAAAACTTTTATTCCCTGCCCTACATGCTGCAAGCTGCCTAATGAGCAAGATATTATTAAACATTTTTTCCTGTTGTTTGGAGCATAACTTTCTGCTCCATTGCTGTTGGCTTTCCATTCTCTTTGGAATTGAGACTAAGAGTGACAATAGGCCTAAACTATATATAATCTGATCTGAATGAAGTATAAAAGCTGGTCCACCTATATCTGTGATGGTGAACCCATGGCACATATGCCACAGGTGGCATGCAGACCCCCCCCCCCCCACAGGCATGGCAGCCATTGCCCAGCCCAGCTCCACTGCGCATGTGGATACACCCAGCTGGCCTTTGGGTCTCTGCCATGTATTCACGGGGGGCAGTGCTTCCCTGATCTCTGCAGGTTTCCCCCACAGTGTGCTCTAGCTTTTTCCTTCATTTCTGCTAGCCGTGCCTTCCCTGATCTCCGCAGGTTCCCCCTCCGCAGGTGCCTCTCCATGGCAGAAATGGAGGAGAAAGCTAGGGCGCACTGGGGGGAAGAAACTGTGGAGATCAGGGAAGGCATGTGTGGTAGAAATGCAGGAGAAATCTAGGGCATGCTGGGGGGAGAAACTGCAGAGATTGGGTAAGCCAAAATGGGGTGCGGGGCTGTTGCACAAGGCCCCCGGGGCCTCATTTTGGGCCTGGAAAGCCTCTTGCACCAATCTGGAAACCAAAACGGGGGGCAGGGATGGGGCACATGCAAATGCGCTTGCATTACATTTTGGGGATTTAGACACTCGGCTCCAAAAAGATTAATCATCACTGACCTATATTGTTTAGGGGCGGACCAAAACCCAAATCCAAAGCCATTTCAAGACATTGTAATAAACTACAATATTATTACTGATGCAGTGAAAACATGTGGCAGAGCATAAACTAATGCCTTGGCCAAAAGAGGGGAAAATCCACACAAGAACAAAACAAGAAAAAGCAAATATATCACCACCATTTGATTGACCATTATACATAATTCTTTAACAAAAAAGTAGGATTGTCATATTGTCCAGATCTGAAAGACTGTATAACATGATTTATAACCTGGTTTTCGATAAAACCAGGTTATACCCATGCCAAATCATGCTGTGACATCCCCATATCTCTGGATATACTTTGTTGCCATTGATGTCCAGAATTTTATAAGAAATAAAAATGGTGTTGTCCATAATAAAATTTGCCTGTTCCGAAGACTGTATAAAGCCTGTTCACCAAGCTACCAGGAATAGATAATACCAAGTTAGCAGGAATAGTCAACATGCTGGAAGATAGGCTTAAGATACAGAAGGATCTTGACAGACTTCAACATTGGGCACTATCTAACAAAATGAAATTTAATGGTGAAAAAAGTAAAGTTGTTCATTTAGACAATAAAAAACAAAATGCACACATACATTTTATGTGGTACCTTGCTCAATAGTGGTGATTGTGAGAAGGATCTTGGAGTCCTAGTAGACAATCACTTCAATATGAGCCAGCAGTGTGCAGCAGCTGCCCCAAAAGCCAACACTGTTCTAGGTTGCATAAACAGAGGGATAGAATCAAGATCACATGAAGTATTTATACCATTTTATAATACCTTGGTAAGGCCACACTTGGAGTACTGCATCCAATTTTGGTTGCCACAATGTAAAAAATATGTTGAGACTTTAGAAAGAGTGCAGAGAAGAGCAATAAAGATGATTAGGGGACTGGAGGCTAAAACATATGAAGAACAGTTTCAGGAACTGGGTATGTCTAGTTTAATGAAAAGAAGGACCAGGGGTGACATGATAGCAGAGTTCCAATATCTCAGGGGTTACCCCAAAGAAGAGAAAGTCAAGCTATTCTCCAAAGCACTTGAGAGTAGGACAAGAAGCAATGGGTGGAAACTAATCAAGGAGAAATTTCCTGACAGTTAGAACAATTAATCAGTGGAACAAGTTGCCTCCGGAAGTTGTAAATGCTCCAACACTGGAAGTTTTAAATAAGAGATTAGATAACCATTTGTCTGAAGTGGTATAGGGTTTCCTGCCCAAGCAGGGGGTTGGACTAGAAGACCTCCAAGGTCCCTTCCAACTCTGTTATTCTATTCTGTTATTTGGGGGGAGGGAATGGTTATCCTTGTTAACCAGTCTTTGGAGTTTAGTAAGTCAAATGATATTTTTAAATATATGTTTTGGGGGAGGCTAATACATGAAGATAAAGGGCCATATTATGCATACAGTATATAATATTGTTAAGTAGACATTTGAAGTGAAAATGTAAGCATATCTTTTATTTGATAATTTGATATTACAGCTGTTGTTATTTTCTGTGAAGTTATTGGTGTTAACAATTATTCTTTAGATTCTGAGCAGAGTTTAATGAATAGAAACAGCAATCCATCAGATTAATCAAAGCTTGCCATTTTTATAATACAGACTGCCCAGTTCTTGTCACATCTCCTGTTTACAGTATTTAGGAATGCAGTTGGAAACAGAGATTGATAATGCCTTTGTGTTTGTCTATAGTTGGTAGGGTATGTTCACCGTGGTGCAGAACAAGATTTGTAAACCTGGCTTAATATATCAGGATGCAACTCTTGGCATCCCCCCTCCCCCCAATGGCTTTTCACCTTGCAGAAATCCAAGAGGGTAAATTTCTTATCATTTTCCTGCTTCTCCACTTTCAGAGGCAACTGTTCTAAGCTATGATGGAAGCATGTTTATGAAAATTCAACTCCCTATGGTGATGCACACAGAAGCAGAAGATGTGTCCTTACGGTTCAGGTCTCAGAGAGCATATGGCATTCTGATGGCCACAACTTCAAGAGAATCTGCTGACACATTGCGTTTAGAGCTGGATGCAGGACGAGTTAAGCTAACAGTCAACCTAGGTAACATTCTCCCCCCCTCCCATCCTAAAATTTACATTTCAAACATCCTTTTTTATCTTTGCCTGCTAGCATCAATTCAACAGCCTGTTTGACACTGAAAATAACCTGTCTTTTATATATGAAATTTGTACATGTGTGTGTGAGTGTGTGGGTGTATTTGTAATATTATTCCATTATTTATTTATTTGGGTTTTATATTTTTTTTTATTTTTGTACATTCTATTTTTCAACCCACTACAATTAATTTTGATCTGCAGCCTGTTCTAAAAAGAGAAGACCAGCACTTCAGTGGTATTAATGAGGTATTCCTTTTGAATATACACACACACACCAAAAATGATTTATTCTGACAGATATCTCCATATTGCTAGAAATTCAGCATCGACTTCTGTTCCTGAAAAGATGTATTCCTGGCTTTGTGTTGCATTTGGCAATCTTTCACCATTTATACAATCAGTGAATAAGCGAATGCTCTTTGGGAATACATGTTATTGTTAGTATTATGGATAGGGATAGTCTGAGAATAACAGACTTTTGAACAGATGGTCCAAAATAACAATAATAATAATAATAATAATAATAATAATAATAATAATAATAATAATAATAATGAACAAAGCACTGCATGGTCAATTTCTGGAAAAAATAAAAGATAAAGTGGACAGTGAACAAACTTGGTTATGGTTAAAAACAGGTACATTAAAGAAAGAAACAGAGTCACTAATCCTGGCTGCGCAAGAACAAGCTATCCGCACAAATGCCATTAAGGCCAAAATCGAAAAATCCTCTGATGATGCCAAATGCAGACTTTGCAAAGAAGCTGATGAAACTGTTGATCACATACTCAGCTGCTGTAAAAAAATCGCGCAGACTGATTATAAATTGCGGCACAATTCAGTAGCACAAATGATCCATTGGAATTTGTGCAAAAATTATTATATTAAAACAGCAACAAACTGGTGGGAACATCAGCCTGAAAAAGTCACCGAAAATCAGATGGTCAAGATCTTGTGGGATTTCCGTATACAAACCGACAAAATACTGGCGCATAATACACCAGACATCACACTGGTTGAGAAAAATAAGGTCACAATCATAGACATCGCAATACCAGGTGATAGCAGGGTCGCCGAGAAGGAACATGAAAAAATCGCAAGATACCAGGACTTAAAAATCGAAATTCAACGACTATGGCACAAACCAGCAGTGGTAATTCCAGTGGTAATTGGCACACTGGGTGCTATTCCAAAAGCACTGGAATTACATTTAAAACAGTTAAAAATTGACAAAATCACCATCAGTCAAATGCAAAAAGCCGCACTGCTTGGATCTGCACGCATATTACGAAAATATGTTACGACGTCCTAGGCCCCTGGGTGGGGCCCGACTAGTAACCAATGCCAAATCCGGCGAAACAACTGGCCGCTGTGATACAATTGTACAATAATAATAATAATAATAAATAAAATCCCTGGCTTTTCTATGTGGCCTTCAGTCAGAAATCACACCCTATGTAGGTTACGTGTGAAAACAAGGTTTATTCTCAAAATGTTCACAAATATGTCAGAGCCATCCTGATTATAGTTTACTGTTTCTGGCAATTTATAATACATTGCAGTTTATGTAAAATGTACGCACAAGTATAAAAATAAGGTATCTTGTAAACCTAAGCCACAATTACAAGTGATATTTTTGTTTGCTATGGTCTTCTCTCTCTATAGCAGTCTGTCATTCTATGTTATCAAAATCATCCTTCCTCCCTGCTTTCTGTTGTTCCATAAAAATGCTCCCACAAACTTCACATTCGTTTTTTCTGTGTCACAAATAAGACAACCCTTCAATGCCCAAAGTCTGCGGCCCTCAGCAAACAGCCATGAGAACACGAACCACATAAACTCTTCTGCAGAACCAAGATCATGCTTTCTGGGGTATTTTTAAACAATTTTGTAAAGAAATTCCTTTCTTCATTCACATAGCTCCTATACAGATTTTCTTGAAGAGCTTCCTTTTTTGAGAATATTTTCCAAACCATTTATGTGGCATATTGAAAAGCTAACCTGAGGTGATTTCACTTTTAATTCAAAAGAAAAAAAAACCAACCTAATAGGACAGTTGACATATTCAAATCCCATTTCTAAGGAACCTTGAATAGTTGGATTTTGATGGTGTTAAGGAGGTTTTGCAGTGGGGATTTTTACCTAGAGCCCTCTTGTGGCATTTGTAAGTTACTGCAGGTAGTTAAATAGTTTTGAATTGAGAAAATGGCAGGGGTAACACAATGAAATGGGGTTTATTTCAAGAGAGCTTTCTGTAGACAGAGTCACATAGGGGATGTTCCTTGGCTGTTTGTAACCACTTTTCTGATGCGGTTGACGACACATGACAAACTCAGCTACATGGAAACAAAATCTAAGCTTTTTTTTTTCTTTAAATGTCTATAAATCCTCAAAGACCTTGAAGAGGAATAATTAAAATGCTGATCATCTGAGCATAAATCATTCATCTGTAGAAAACCTAGCAGAGTCTTCATGCAGAAGCAAAGGAACAAGAGCGACGGTTTTCTTTTTACAAGCCTTATTCATCCTGAGACTCAAAAGTCACTATTGAGGCTTCGGTATGGGAAAACAGACAAAAAAGAAGCCATCAATCATAGATATGATTCAGAATAATTACACTTTGGGGAAAAAAATAAAGACTACATGAAGGAATCACTTTCCAGCTATTTATGAATGGTTTAAATGCAGCTACAGATATTCCAGAAATTGAGAAGCAATCTAAAGTAGTATAAGTGTGACTTTTTAAATTTTGAAATATGTATCCTCCTTTGAGGCAATGCCAGTGGCCCAGAATGTGAGATTTTAGCCTTGGCGAGCACTATTCCCCATTGTGACGGAGCACTTTTTGAAATTATAATGGAAATCTTCTTGTTCTTTCATATATGGGAGAGAATGTTGCAGCCAGCTTAAATCCACTGACTGGAACAATTGCCACAAACCATTTTTGTCACTTAGATTTGTCACCATGTAGCTTTGTTTGAAATTGGCCATTTTTTTTTGTTACCCTATTATCACTTCTTCTACTTCTAAAGTCTTATCACCATATAACTGCATACTCTGGCAATACGGAAAGAATCAAAACATATAGTGGCCATGTTTGCATGTGTCTGTCCCCGGAAGGGTGGAATGTGATTTTACTGGATGTCTGCAGCTAATACTTTGAAGGATAAATTTTCATTTCTCATCTATTCTTCCCCATCTAGACTGTATCAGGATTAACTGTAATTCCAGTAAGTGCCTATTCAAAATTTTTAAATTTATTATTCCTCCATTATGAAGTATTTGAAAACTTTAGATTATATAACAAGTCACATATCATTTTTGCATAGTAGAATGACTTCTGTGGGATGGGGAGGTACCTTGGGGAAAATGTCATTGATACAAAAAGAAACCATAACATAAACTCTGTCATGGTCCCTTCACACCCCCAGATAATGCTTTAGAAAAATTTCAAGAATGTTGGCAGGGATTTTTGGAGTTTCAAATCAATTTTGAAAGGAAAAATATTTTATTATTAATATCATGATGTGGTGGCCGTGGTGGCACAGTGGTTATAATGCAGTACTGCAGGCTACTTCTGCCAACTGCCGGCTTCCAGCAGTTTGGCAGTTCAATTCTCACCAGCTATTTGACTTCCTATTGCAACATACTTAAAATCAATTGCACACTCACTTCTAGATAAGCATTCAACAATTATTCTCCCAAATTAAGAGCTTTCTCTGATTGCTTGAATATAATGAAAACTTCAATGAATATATATGAATAACAATATTAAAGGTTATATTTATGTATTGGTTTCTTTTTGATCCTACGGTATATTGTTTTTATTATATGTCTTGCATCATTTTTACTGGGTAAACTGATAATAAGTTTTTAATCTTTCTGATATTATTTGGATTAAGATTCTATGTTCTGAAAGAGGATTGTGGACTGTGATTTTATTTTGAGTCTGTGGATCTCCCAAACATTCTATAGTAAGTACAATAGATTTTATTTTTCCTTTTGGGGAAGGATGTTAAATGTTGCAGCTTTTACATAGTCAGTGTATATTAATATACAAATAAATGACCAAGGACACGACAAACTTAAACCTAATTATATCAATTTCAATGGAAGAATTTTAAAAGTGATTTTACCAATTCCACTCATAACATTGAAAGATTCTAACCTTAACTAGGTTATGCTTTTCATCAAATATTATAACACAATTGCATCAAACATATTGTAACACAATTCAGTGGAACTTTGTAGATGTAAGGAGAGGGAAAAAGAGTGCTTATTGAATTATTGCCAATGGTACTCTGGATTTTTGCTTTGGAACATTCAAAATCTAAATTTTCTTATTCAAAAGAAAAATCAAATATTTGCACAATTCTACTCCAGTTGCCTTCTTCTAATTGGTAAACTGTGGATTATAGTTTTTTATGATATTTCCACAAGCAAACAAATAAACAAATGACTAACTGGAATACTAGCAAGATAAAGTTCATCGTTCCAAATATTTTTTGACAGAAGTTCTTTGATATATTTGCTAATATCAATCAGTATAATTCTAATTGCACTGTGTTAGTAATATTTTAAGGGGAAATACATTTTGAAAATATGAATACTAATATTTAAAATTAAATTCTGGAATTAAAATTAAAATGCAATTTCAAAGTAGTTGTTTCTTTGTTTTTATCCCAGAACTGTATATGCATGTCAGGCTAATCTCTTCCTTAACAGCTTTTAAAAGCATATTAAAAACTGAGATTTTTCTGGATACTATTCAAATACTTCTCACACCATCATTAACCTTTTTTTAATTTTTAATGTTATAGGTTTGTGGTTCTTAATTTTTAAAATGTACTCTAATTATCTTTTTTATTTTAATTAAATTGTATTGTGGATTTTTTTAAAAAAAATCATATGTTGCCCATCACTTGTGAGAATCATAAGAATGCAGTGGGATAAAAATGTAATTAATAAATAAATACATTATTTAAGAAGGAACATAATGTTAATCTTAAGGATAAAAGAAAGTATAGTTTGCCATGGACACAGTAAATAACTTTAGTAGTTCATGGCCAATCTGTTGAAATCAGTGGTGGGTTGCAGGCGGTACACCCCGGCACAGGCATACCGGAGCCTGCCCGGAGCACTGGGTACCATTCTGGTATGGTGCTCTGGAGGGCCCACCCGCCAGCCTGAGCTTCTTACCTGTCCTTTAAAGCCTTCGGCACTTCTGTGCATGTGCATGGTGCATATAGCTCCTGTGCGATGCTCCACCAAGCAGCTGGAGCATCACGGAGGCTTGCGGAACTGTCACTGGCAGGTATGACACATGCACACATCCATGTGGGTGACTTTGGGCCAGTTCCATCATACTGGTTGGAACGGGATCCGGAACCCACCACTGGTTGGAATGTATTATTATAGTCCTTGTGAGCTGTTATATTCTTCCTTCCTATGGAAGGAAGAAATTGTTCAGAAGATAACTATGGTAAACAAGTATGTGTATGTTTTTTGTTGTTGCTGTTATTGTTGAAATTTATATTACTGTGATTGTGATATACTTAGTCCTTGATTTTGAGCCATGGTAGCACAGTGGTTATAGTGCAGTACTGCAGGCTACTTCTGCCGGCTAACTGCTGGCTGATTGCAATTTGGCAGTTCGAATCTCACCAGGCTCAGGTTGGCTCAGCCTTCCATCCTTCCAAGGTTGGTAAAAAGAGGACCCAGATTGTTGGGGGCAATATGCTGACTTTGTAAACCATTTAGAGAGGACTGTAAAAGCACTATAAAGTGGTATATAAGTCTAAGTGCTGTTGCTATTGATTTACAACCGTTTGTTCAGCAACCTGGAGCCTCCCCCATTCCGAGGCATCTCATGTTGCACATAATATCCACAACAGGGAGAATCAGAAATGCATGAGCCCCTTGCTTAATGACCACAACAACCTATGACTGTAATTTTAAGCAGAATTGTGGCCATAGGTCAAGGACCCCCACCCTGTACAATGTTTTCTAGTGTGTATCACCTAGGTTATTGTTAAAGTATACATTTCAGCCATTAGTAATGGTCTGATTGGTACACAATTAGAATACAAAGCCTTCATGCAGATGGACCATTTCACATGAATGATATACTAAGGGAAAGAGTGTGAAATACTTCCATGGTCAAGTGTGTAATCCCTGGTCAAACTAGGCATCACATCTGTTTTGCTGAAGATAGAACAGATGAGTCATAAAGAAAATGTAATAGTTCCAGTTAATACATCATCTGAGGAAAATTTTGAAAGAAG
The DNA here is from genome assembly GCF_009769535.1 of Thamnophis elegans. Taxonomy (NCBI): domain Eukaryota; kingdom Metazoa; phylum Chordata; class Lepidosauria; order Squamata; family Natricidae; genus Thamnophis; species Thamnophis elegans. The sequence continues at coordinate 102,956,324 of NC_045544.1, read as the reverse complement.
GTAATCTATATCCTGTAACTGAACATAAACAAATAATACTGTTGATTGCATGTAATGGTCCAATACCTCTTTTGCAATTTTCTGATTTCTAACATTTTATAAATTTAATCTAAAATAAAAATTTACAAGTGTCCAAAATGCATGTCCAACTTTCCAGAAAAACTAATTTCAATTACAAAATTCCGTATCTTAAACTTAAAATAAAACCTTTCAGTTTCTGATGTGATATTTTTATTTAATACTTCATTGTACTTTTCAAATGCTTGCATTGGAGGAAGCATTGAAAATGATGAACTGTAAAACATCATATTGAATCTTTTGGATAACTGTTTGCATTCAAATGTAAATGTATGTTAAATATATCTGTATTGGTGTGGGTGTGTGGTTTAGGTACATGGCCGCAGAAAAAAAATATCAACATTCAAAGTAAATTGGGAAATCAATTTCCTTTTATGAAATGGAAGTTTTAATTCTATACTCTGACTTTTTTATTTATACATTATTATATTATTATATATTATATTGTTCTATATCATTATATAGTTATAGTATATCCTATATTTCAATTGAAATTTATCACTGAAACCATTTAGCAATGATATGTGAACTAGAAAAAGTCATTATTTAAAAATACAAGTTAAAAACTATAGAAAACTATTGAAAATTAAAAACCTGGTATAGATATCTAAGTTGTTCTTATAGAGACAGAGAAACACAGCTTCTGAAAACTATGTATCAGACCTGCCACAAATTTAAAGCTCTGAATTGAAAATAATCCTTGGTTCCATTTTCTGAAAAAAAAAAGTATAATTTTATTCCAGGTCAAATGTATTGCTATAGTGCATAGAACTGAGATTCACCCACCAAGATCCCTACATTACACCATTCCCTCCTTTCCCCTCCTTAATTTAACTCTCATTTCCCACACCAAGATAACCAATTAAAATCTTGCAAGCTGTTTTCCTAATGGTCAGCATGCTCTGGTATGCTGTTCCCTCCTTCTTCCAGCTGGATGACCTTGAAGCGGCTTCTCAAGAAGGCACAGCATCTACTTTAAATTTCCCAGCCATCCCACCCTTCATCTCCCTTCTCCATAGTTCATGGCAGACTATCACAGCATATCAGCGATGCACAACAAACATGGGGTGGTAGCTAACACTGTGTTCTACAGCATGAGAAAGGTTGCCTGTAATAATAGAAGGATATTCAGAAGATTTTCTCCTGTGATCTTAATGCCTGATCTGATTTGTCCAAAGAGAAGTGATCCCTCAGATATCCAGAACCAAGTTATTCAGACTTTTAAAGATTAATGCCAGGATCTTAATAAGAGTTGGCTGGTAATAACAGTTGAATCCTGGTGGGTAGTCTGGGTACCATATTTTCTACCATTTGAAATTTATGGACACTTTTCCATGGCAGGGAAAGGATCACATAGGTAAAGATAGATATAATCATAGAATTAGAGATCAGCATTTTCAATGACTAGGTATTATACAAATAAAAGAGAGAGGGAGAGAGGGAGGGAGGGAGAGAGATTTCCCACCAGACTTGGTAATGACTAACATTTGTGGCATTGTTTAATGGGCATCAATACTGCAACAATCAATTTCATTTTGTATGGATATACAAAGGACACTGAAAAAAAAGATTACTAATGTTGATCCTTCTTGCTGCAGACTACTTCTCTGGGAGATCTGACATCACTGGTAAATTTAAGAAAAAGAATAATACTGGTTTTTTTTTAAAGAATGGATAGGAGGTAAAATGATAGCCACCTGGAGGGGGGTGTCATAGAGACAAATGAAAAAAAAAGCAAGTAAGTTTTATAATCAGAGGGATTATAATATCTAACTGGTTTTGTATATTCTTTGAAAAATTATATAAAACTGTCAAATAATGTGGGAGACAACATTTTTTTTTACTATGTTACTTGGCATTTCTTCCATTTATATTGTAGCAGATAAAATTGTGGTATAGTTGTAGCGTTCATGCCACAAATGTAATATAAATGTGTCCTCCTATTTTTGAGTGTTTTAATGGTGCAGAAAAAGCTCTGACCCTTTGATATACATATATATTGTTGCTATGAAACTGAGAATCTTTTCTGTATGACAGGGCAGCTTTTCTATTTTTGTGTTATAAAGTGATAAACATCTAGTTTTAAAAAGTCAAACTCTGATCTTTCACTAGTTGCTTAGATTAGAATATGATCATATCTACAGTATGTGAGAATAAAGTTGTCTCAATCTCCAAAACCTATTGCTGAACTGTCATCATAAAGAACCCTAAACCACCTCCTATTTGCATCATGTGCTTTTAATTTAGAAATAATATTATTAGGTTATAACAAAGATATTCCCTCTAATCCTTTATGTCATTTTCTTTTACTTTTATCTTCCTATCCTTTATTCCTGGAAATATAGGACCCTCCCATTTAAGGTAAATAAGCCAACTAAAGCCACCTTGGCAAAATGGGAGGTATGAAAGTCTTACAATTCAGTGCAATGCAATACAATACATAATAGGAATGGCATTATTGGGAGCTTAACATATGTAGTTCAATGTAAACATCTAATCTTTGTAATCAATTGTTTTAAATTGCTTTGTATAGCAGATACGTATATCTCCAGATTTTAACTAACAAAAATATAGGCATATATTTTCCATCAATTTAAGATCAGAGATCTGCTGCTACATACCTTGTCATTAACTCTCTGTAACTATTCAGCCAGGATGTGATTAAGGACTGAGGTAGGAAGAACTTTTGTTTCTTTCCAATTTCAAACAAACTAATCTAGTTAAAGCATTTTAACAAAATAAGCCAACTACAACACAACTATTCCATTGCATTTTGCAGATCTCTCAATTATATGACATAATTCTGCAATGTCAGGTTGTACAAAAATATCTTAGAAATTACACATAGAATTTGTTTGGGCAAGTGGCATCTCCCCTCCCAAATTTATGATATAGAAGATATTGTCAGTCTAATTGCAAAATATACATATCTAGGTGAAAATTGGTACAAAACCTCATACAGTTTTTCATTCAAGAAAACTGCATAAATGTTTTTTATGAATTTTCATTTATTTTTAAAGTGATAGAAAATGGTGTGGTACAAACTTTGAGCTGAAAAACAATAATATTTTTAGACAATGAAAAATAGACATTTTATTTTTCCATTCCTGTGCATTAACTTCTGTTTCTTGTTTAAGGAAAGCATTTTGGGGCAAGATTAACAGCAAGTGTAATATCAGCAACAAGTAGACATATGGAACTCACTTTAACTAATTTTCACATGAAGCAGGATGCAAGCATATTTCATACAGTTCCTTAAAGTCAGAAATAAATGAGGATAAGTTGAAGTTCCAGGAATCTATTCATGAAATTAACCTTATTTATTCTATGTAGACAAAATGTCTTTTGATAAAGGTCAGATTCTACAAGAGTATATTAGTGAATTCTTTATATTTGGAAATTCCTTACTTTGGGGAGCCATTAGGTAAACACTGAGGTGTGACACCCAGATGGACTGACAACAAAAAGGTAGATGCCTATAGGAGAGTTCATAGGGAGGGACAACTCTGGAAAAAAAATCAATAGGCTGTTCTTTTGAATCTTATCAGATATAGACTATAAACTTCTTTTTAAGTATGAATTCTTAAATTTTTTCCCAAACAAACGAAATATAACCATGACTTCTTTCAAATTAGGAAACTTATTTGGACATTTAAAGCCTTTCTCCTCATCCTTTATATCCATGCTATTTATTCAATTTCTTCTGTTTTCCAAAATCTTTTTCTGTTTTCTACATCTTCCTTTTTAGTGCAAAAACTGTCTGAATGTCTTTGATGTTCTACTCGCTCCAACAGTATTGTTATCAGCAACAGTTTCCACATTCATCAGCCACCCAAGGAGTTTCTTCCACATTATCTTATCAGCAAATGTTAGGGAAGGAAGCTCAAACAGATACAACACGTTTCTCAGCTTGCATCTCTGAAAGAGGCAGAAATTTAATAAAATCCATTTGTCTCCTTGATATCTCAAGCTTTCAGTAATGCGTAAGAGATTGCCATTTATTTTTCTGTGGATACTGCAACATTTTACTTGAGATCAAATTGACTAATATATTATCCATGTGTTGTCTGGATAGGATTTAGTGAATAAAAAGGACAAAATAAAAAGCACCTAGATAATGCCTCCTTTTACACAACTTATCTATGGATAAATAAAATGTCTCAGAATGTGGCAAATTAGATTAGGTATTTGGCTGGTGAAAATAGGCTTCACTAGGCCTTTGGTAAAACCTTAAACTGTGTTTTGATCTTATTATTTTATCTGAAAAACCATATAATAACATATGGTTAAAAACAGATCAGGGTGCTGGAGGTTGTAAATAGCACATTCAACCATTGGCCACTGCTAGTGTGAGATTAGTTTCAAAACAGAAGAGTTGTGATCACTGGGTTTTTTCTATTTTATAGAACCAAATCCAAGTAGTGGCTGAATTTTTATTTCTTCTGAAAATATTGCCACTAATTCCTTCCACAACAGAATAAAAATTCGTCCCTCTGCTATTATGTATAGTTCTTTTCTCTTGGTGAAGAAAAAAAATATGGAGTACAAATCCAATAGCACCCCACCATTTATAAATATAAAATATAAAAATAGAAATAATATGTCATGTTGGAAGCAATGATAATTCAGATCATAATAATGATGAAAATCAAAGTTGAAAAGACATGACATAAACCAGCCATGGTGGTCCCAGTGGTTATCAGCACATGTGTGCTATGCCAACAGATCTTCGACAACACACTTGCACATTGATTAAATTTCTATTTTTCAATTACAAAAGGCCATATTGTTTGGATCTGCACATCTTATTCCTTTCCTGAAAGAAGACAGTCCAAGGATCAAACACATCTCCCAAAAAAGAAATTCCATGGCCTTGGAGCAACATAAATCCGTCTTCTGTGAATCCAATTAATTGTCTCCATGGACCAAGGATAGCTAGGTTTAATATTCAAGTGGGGGTTATATGTTTTTTTTATTTATTAATTTAAATATTCATGCAGCCATCCATCTCTCAGGAATGGTTTTTTTTTTAAAAAAAAATCTATTGCTTTTATGAACATCCTTAGATGATTTTTAGATAGTTAAAACTAAGAAAGTAAGGTTCTTTATGATCTCATTAAAGCAGCTCTGCAATTACCAAGATGAAATGGTTGATATAAATCAGATTTGGAAGCTAGAGAGAAGAACTATCCAGGACTGGTATTTGTATATTTTCAACATTAAAACAAAGACTCTGGAATTCCTCTTGAGACAAACACTTTTTGTAATTCCTCTCTGGACAAGGAGATTACCTACAAGTACTCCAGTCAGTTGCTCTTTGCAAGGAGACCACAAGACAACAGTTTCAGGTGGGTTTAAGGCTCTGGAAGACAAGGACACTGCCATCTTGTTCAAACCATGGCCAACACCTTTAAGGACACTGGGTTTCGGTGTCAATTGGACATTGATAAAATCTAGGTCCATATTTCAGTGGACCTAGAAGTTAATTTAAAGAATGTATTTAAAAGATTGTGTTTAAAAGAGTCTATGGAAGAGAGACAATATTTTTTCTGAACAAGACAGACCATTCTGAAAGGGGATTTAAAAATGACAAGCTCCAAGAATGATATGGAAAAAGATATTAAGGTTTAAGGTTTATTAAAATTTGTATGCAACCCACTCCCATCGGGACTCTGGGCGGCTCACAGCAAGACAGAATCAGTTTAAGTTTAAAAATAGAAAAGTACAATATTAAAAATTCACATCATCCATTACATCTAAGCGGGGGCTGGATATCCATCAACAGCCCCAGGCCTGCCGGAACAAACATGTCTTAACGGCTTTACAGAAGGCCGGGAGAGTGGTAAGGGTCCGTATCTCTGTGGGTAGATCGTTCCACAGGCCGGCGCAGCAACAGAGAAGGCCCTCCCCCGGGGAGCCACCACCCAGCATTGTCCAGTTGACGGCACCCAGAAGACGCCCAGCCTGTGCGATATTGTTGGTCGTTGGGAGGTGAATGGCAGGAGGCAGTCTCTCAGGTAGCCAGGTCCTAAACCATGTAGGGCTTTAAAAGTAACGACTAGCACCTTGAAGCGCGTCCGGAGACCAATGGGTAGCCAGTGCAGCTCGCGGAGGATCGGTGTAACATGGGTGTACCTAGATACACCCCATATCGCTTGCGCAGCTGCATTCTGGACCAACTGTAGTCTTCGAACACTCTTCAGGGGCATCCCCATGTAGAGCGCGTTACAGTAATCCAGTCTTGAGGTGACGAGAGCATGAGTGACTATTTGAAGTGCCTCCCAGTCCAGGTAGGGCCGCAACTGGTGCACCAGGCGAACCTGGGCGAAAGCCCCCCTGGTCACAGCCGACAGGTGGTGCTCTAACGTCAGCTGTGGGTCCAGGAGGACACCCAAATTGCGGGCCCTCTCTGAGGGGTGTATAATTTCACCCCCCAGGCTAAGAGGTGGAATATCTGGACTAACCTTGGGAGGCAATATCAATAGCCACTCGGTCTTGTCTGGATTGAGTGCAAGCTTGTTCACTCCCATCCAGACCCTGACAGCCTCCAGGCACTGGCACATCACTTCCACTGCTTCGCTGAACTGACACGAGGTGGACAGATACAATTGGGTATCATCCGCATATTGATGGTATTTGATCCCGTGCCGGCATATGATCTCACCCAGCGGCTTCATGTAGATGTTAAATAGGAGGGGGGACAGGACCGAACCCTGCGGCACCCCATATTTGAGGGGCCTAGGGGTCGACCTCTGTCCTCCAACCAACACTGACTGCGACCTGTCCGAGAGGTAGGAGGAGAACCACCTTAAGACGGTGCCTCCCATTCCCACCTCCCGTAACCGTCGCAGAAGGATACCATGGTCGATGGTATCGAAGGCCGCTGAGAGGTCAAGGAGCACCAGGATAGAGGAATGACCTCTATCCCTGGCCCACCAGAGATCATCGATCAGCGCGACCAAAGCAATTTCCATGCCGTGACCAGGCCTGAAACCCGACTGAAAGGGATCGAGATAATCTGCTTCATCCAAGGTCCGCCGGAGTTGAAAGGCCACCACCTTCTCAACAACCTTCCCTACGAATGGGAGGTTGGAGACTGGATGATAGTTGTTTAAAATGGCTGGGTCCAGGGATGGTTTCTTAAGGAGGGGTCTCACCACCGCATCCTTTAGAGGTTGCGGGAAGGATCCCTCCAGAAGACAGGTGTTAACAATCCTCTGGAACCAGCCACGTGTCACATCCCTGCTGGTCAAGACCAGCCAGAAGGGACATGGGTCCAGTAAACAGGTGGAGGCACTCATCGCTCCCATGGCCTTGTCCACTTCCTCAGGAATGACAAGTTGAAACTCGCTCCATAAAATCCGATCAGGACCTTCCCCCGGCGCCTCGGCTGGTACCGTCCAAGTGGAGTCCAGGTCCATCCGGATCCAAGCGATTTTATCCGTCAGAAACTGAACAAATTCTTCAGCTCTACCCTGAAAGGGTTCGTCCACATCCCTCCCTTTCAAGAGGGAGTGAGCTATCCTAAACAGGGCGGCTGGGCGAGATTCTGCAGATGCAATAAGAGCGGAAAAATGCGCACATTTTGCCGCCCGTATCACCACTAGATAAGTCCTAATAAAGGCTCTTAATTGTGTTCGGTCGGATTCGGAGTTACTAGCCCTCCAGCGTCGCTCTAGACATCTCTTTTGACACTTCATCTCCCAGAGTTCCTCGGTAAACCAAGGAGCCCTCCTGGATCCACTGTGTGAAGAGGCCGTAAAGGCACAATCTGGTTTAGAGCCTCTGCCGCCGCTATATTCCAAGCAGCGACCAAGGACTCTGCCGGACTATGGGCCAGAGAGTCAGGTATCTCCCCAAGTGCCGTCTGAAATCTGATAGGGGCCATCAGGTGCCTGGGGTGGAACCACCTAATCAGTTTCCCCTCCCTACAGTGGGGGATTGGTTTCTGAAAGTCGAGCCTCAGTAGGGAGTGATCTGACCATGACAAGGGCAAGATCTTAATGCCCTTCAAATCTAGATCACTTCTCCACTGCTCCGAGAGAAACACGAGGTCGAGCGTGTGCCCCGCTGAGTGAGTTGGACCCTGAATTACCTGGGTCAAGTCCATGGCTGTCATGGAAGCCATGAACTCCTGTGCTCCATCAGAGCACAGGACAGCAGGTTGAAATCCCCCAGCACTATACGCCTGGGGAACTCAACCGCCAGTTCGGCTACTGACATGAGGAGCACAGGCAGGACTGTTGCAACACTGTTGGGAGGTAGGTATGTTAGCAACAAACCCATTTGACCCCCAAGGTCCACATTCACCAGAAGGGACTCACACCCGACATTCTCTGGAGCAGGGATCCTACAAGGAACTAGGGACTCTTGGATGATGACTGCCACTCCCCCACCCCTTTCTCTGGTGTTGCAGCTGATGTAGCACCTGAAACCTTTCTGGGCACATTTCAGTGAGGGGCTCCTCCCTCATGGCCCATCTAGGTCTCAGTAATACATGCCAGGTCTGCCCCCTCGTCTAATATTAGGTCCCGGATGAGGGGAGCTTTGTGAACCACAGACCTGGCATTTAGCAATAGCAGCCTGAGACCAGGGCCCTGATAGCTCTCGCCATCTGGTCTGGAGTGGAGCTAACAGGGCCGGAAGGAGGGATCTCTGTGATGTAGCAAACCCTCCTTCCCTGGTAATGGCTAGCCCTGTAGCTCCCATCAAACCTGCCTCTCCCAACGATGACCGGAATGCACCGGCCCATCCCCGCAGCCATAGACCCCATTTCCCCTCCTGTAGCCTCCGTTCTCCCTGGCAGGCCATTCATATCAATCATTCTAGGATGAGAGGTAGGCCTGGGCCCCCTACCACTTCTGCTTCAGCACTCAGCGGAGGCAGCACCAGGCTGCACTCTCAGTCCTCTCATGCATACCACAGTCACCCACTCAAACAATCCCCACTATAGACAGTTAAAAATACAAAAATACAGTGGATAATTAAAATTAAGTGGGCACAAGCATCCACAATCATACCATACACACCGCATCCATGGAATTGCACAGAACTTAAGCCCACTCAGTGGGTTTGTGCAAATATGGGGGTGAGGGTCCAGAGTCAAAGATGGATGGGATAGCTGCAGATGGGGGGGGATAAGTGCCAGATTAAGATAGGAGGCAGTCCGAAGCCTTGTTCCCCCCCCCCCCCCGTTTCTCGCTGTTAGTCCAAAGGGGCACAGTCCCTAGAGGGCATAGACGAAACAGAGTGGCGTTAGGAACAATGGTAAGGGGGGGGGGTGGGGGGAAAGGGTGCAAAAGTCCAAAGTTTGAAAGTGACTGGAGTGGTGGTTGACCAGACCTGGGGTGCGGTCGTAGAAAGTCTTCTTGTGGGGCAGCAGATGGTGGATAATGAGTAGCAAGAGAGGGGGATGGGAGGGGAAGGTCTGGGAAGGCTAGGAAGGCTGTTGCAGCAGCACAGGCCAACCACCTATTACATTGGATAAACAAAATAAACTTGCTGGTTCTTAATAATTAAAATGATAAATAACCAATCAAGAGAGTGACTGGATAATTTTCCTAAATTAGATATACAAACAGGTTTCTTAAAGCTTTGAATAATTTTATGAGAAGGGACAAAGAAAAAAAAAGAAAAGAAATAAAGTTTTAGGACATTTTTTGATCATTATTTGATCAAGGATAAAATAGATGGGTTATTATTTCTGGTAACCCCATAATGGACTTTTGCTGCCAGATTGAAATGAGGCTGCAAGGATTTGTTTATAAATAAGAGATAAGATACAGGAAAAAGAGATCATTTGTTGCACTTTAAGAGAAGGCGATAAGTTACTAAAATTGTTTATACTTGAAATGAAGGGGGGGTCGTTTCTTTATATGTTTCTTTTCTTTTTCTTTACTACAGCGTTATTTTTATTTTTTTCTTTTTTATTTTTCCTGGACCTTCTATTTTCCTTTTTATTCTTTTCTTTTTTATTTTTTGTTTCATTGTGTTAGAGGGTGGTTTTTTGCAATTGTAATTTTTAATAAAATTACTATTAAAGAAAAAGATGAAAACAGATTTTTGTCATGTATCTCCAGTAATACTATATTTAATTTTTTAAATTTAATTTAGTTCACATATGTAAATTGATACAACCAAAAATAATACATTTGATGCATTATGTATCCTTGCAAACTCCAACGGTATCTTGGAAGTAAATATTCTATGTTTAATGAATTTTAGTAAGATAGCTGAGCTGTCAGTTCTAGAGATGAAAGTTTAACAATTTCTTAGAAAATGCAAATGTATTATGCATGTTGGATACAAGAAAGGCAAAAATCTATATTTACACAACTATTCAAATTAAAAGGTAAAAGCTTCTAAAAATTCAGATGTATAGTTTCAGTATGGGTTTAGAAACACCAAAAATGTTTAAGCAGAAATTATTGAAAATATACACGAAGGAGGACTGCTGGGTACTTTAATATGTATTAAGATTGGTAAATTCTACCATTGATGTACAGTAATGTATTTATGCCTTAATTTGTGGGACAAAAGCTTAGTAGATCTGGGATCAAGAAATAGTCAAGTAAAAACTGTAATGTACTGGGAATTAGAGCATACAGATTTAGAATCGTCATCTGGATAAGTCATACTTAGGATACTTAGCACTGAAATTGCTTTTCAAATCACTCTTTTTATAGTCAGAGTGATGCCAGCCATACTAGCGCATAGTTAAGGATTTATTTATTTATTTATTATGATATGTAAAGTATGTTATACTTTTCTACCACAAAACATAACTTATTCCCAAGAAAAGGAATTTCCTGCCTAAGAGCTAAACCTAATTTTTTTCCCCTTCTCCTTCCTCCTATATTGATTGCACAAACAAGAATGTCAATGGAAAGAGATAAAGGAGAATATTATTTTTGCACTTTACAAAAGCTATCATTCATTCCATTATCAGACAGTCATAAATTCTACAACATAAAATTCTTCTAATAACATAACCAAAGGTGTCATGGAAAAATTAGGAATAGATTAAAAACGGGTGCTTTTCTTAATAGAAAGCAACAAATATTTGACAGGAAATTCTCTAGCTGGACAGATGTGGTGTATTTGTGTCTAAGAGCCTCACATGAACCCTGTCTGACAAACCAACTCCAGGAATCCTTTTTTGGATCACAACCCCCCTGGACGGGGGGAAAAGAAGGGACAGCATCTCATCAGATCCATGCAACAGGTCCCTTGCAGGTCAAATATTTGCCCTCTGAATTGGATAGGTGCGGCAGCATGGCAACATGGCTGCACAAGAAGCTGGCTTTCAGCCAAAGCAACTGAACATGAGTGTTAGGTCGAGATAAAAGACTGGTAAGAAAATTCATTTAATCCACAGTCATAAATAAAAACTTTGAAAAGGCAAAGAATCTTGAGAGTACAAATAGAATAAATAGACAGATCTGGATTTTGGCAAAAGGAAAGAAAGAAAATGGATGGTTGAAATACTACCCCCCCCCCAAAAAAAAAAAGACATTTGTTTGAAACAATTTGGACAGAAAAGGAGAAAGCAGCAAAGTGATAAACCCACTCAAATACAAACTCTAAATTTGGGTTTGGATTTGAAATAGAAACCAAACATTCCGAAGAAATTACTTTGTCCGAATGTCTTCCAACTAATATATCTTAAGCAACTCCAATTAATGAGAGGTGGAATGCAACAACGGAAAAAGATCAAGAAAAAAAAACACTATTTTCTCACTGACAACTGATAACCTAATCTTGCCTATTGTGCAGGAGTTTTAATTAACCAACTGCCATAAATCAGAACTTGGAAATGCAGGAGGCGAAAGAAACATACCCAGGTTTGGCTGTTCCAGTTGATATATTTTGAGCAACTGTGGCCAATGAGAGGTGGAGAGTGGCAAGGAAAAAAAATAATAAAAAGGTCAAGAGCTGGGAAAATATTAAGTTTTTTTCTTTTTTTCTGCAAAAGATCAAGATGGCTCCAGCTTCTCTTCCGTTTTCATATTAGTTGAATTAGCTATATTTAAGGTGGACCAGAAGTTTGAAATAAGATCTGTATAACTAACTGCAATTTTGGAACTAGACATTAAGGAAGAACAAAAGACCATGATGGCTCCCGTCATTCTTCTCCACAGCAGCTGAATTAGATAAATTAACTCCGAAATAAGAACTGTATAATTAACTGTAACTTTGGAACTAGGCATTATGGAAAGGTGGGGATTTGAAGATCTACATGAAAATATTAAAAAAATATGTATCAATCATTAAAATCAAGCCTAAATAGAATTCTGAATTCAGAGAACCAAGTATTTTAAGAAGAAGAGAAGGAAGAAGTGGGGAGATATAATGAAGGGGTAGAAACAGTTGGAAATAAAAGCAGTCAAAAATTCCAGTGGGTTTGGCAGTGATATAGCAAAAATAGAAGGATGTGTCCCAACAAAATGAAATAAAAAGCAGACAAAAGATGTTTCAGAGGTTGACAGTGGCATAAGGAAAATTGAAGAAGGTGGTTATGTCCGAACAAAGGGAAATATAAAAAATATATTTGACGGTGGTTTGGGGAAAATTGAAGAGGATAGATGTGTCAAAACAAAGAAAAGGGAGAAGAAAGGAATAGAGAAGTGGGACAAAAGACTTAGTAGGAAAAAATCAGAAAACTAGAAATTGTTATATTGGAAAATACAAAGCTGCAAAGGGTTTACTCCTAAATATGAGAATAAAATTAAGTTGCTAACTGATTGATTATGATAATGGAAAGATAATTATATAAAGGTTAAATATATATGGAATGTGGACAAATATGAAATTGATATGGGGAGATTGTAAAGCAGAGGTTTGTGATTCCCTTTTATACATGATAATTAAACTGAATTGCTAATTGAATATGACAATAGAAGGACAATTAAGCATGGGTCAAAATATATGAAAAATTGACATATATAGAACTTCTAAGATGATGGACAAAGTGAGATATGTACTGCTTGTTATTCTATATAGTAAATTAAGGGAATTGTAATGAACATTGAATAGTAAGGATTGCCATTTATAGACAATTAAAGGAAACCTAAACTAAGATATGGAAAAATGGAGAGGGAACATGACATATACTTATAATGGGAAACTATTGAGATTTAAAGACCGAATCACAAGGTGGGGGCATGTAAGGATGCATAATTATATAAATATAATGATGAAAATAGCTGTGAATTGTAACCAGGTCTACATCTCGGCCAAAATGAGGGGTGGGGTTAAAAGCACAATGACTATATATGTATACTTTTTTTCTCTTATTAAAAAAGGAGGAAGATATATGTTAAAATTAAATATGTATATTGGAAAGGAATTAAAAATACCATCAAATGGAGCTCGCTCAGAAGCTGAAATACACCAAGTAAATGAGATGAAGAGTGTGAAGTAGAGGGGAGAGATAAGGGAAGAAAAGAGGAATGGGAGAGAGGGTGGGGGGAAGAGGAGGAGAAAAAGAAGGAGTGGAAAGGGGAGAGAGGAAGGAGAGAGGAAGGGGAAGTAGAGAAGAGAAGGGTGACAGAGGGAAGAAAGGAGGTAGGGAGGCGGAGGAGAGAGTGAGAGAGAAGAAAGTGATGGATAAGGTACAAATATGGTGTATGGAAAGCAGAAGAGCCAATAATTGTTTTTGGGAGTTGATGGCAAGACAAATTGATGTAAACATGTAATAATACAATATGATGTTGGCTATGTAATAGTATACAGTATATGTGGTTATAAAAGAAAGGGATGGGAAAAAATATTTAAAAAGTGGGAGAAAGTAGATTTTAGTAGACCTGAACATCTCTAAAATTCTAATGAAAATTTATCAAAAGCTACAAAACCCCAATTCTAATTTGTATTGATTTTATGCCATTGCATAAAAATGTCCAATATTCAAATTTGTGCAGAATTTTTGTGGGGTCTTTTTGTTTGTTTGATATTTTTTATAAAATTATAAATAATTTATTGAGTGGATTATCTTTCTTTAAAAATGAAAACTTAATTAAAAGCAACATAGCTTTATAATACTCTAAAATTAAACAAAAAAAACCTAAATCCTATTAGAAATAATTCATTAATGAGCAGGACATTGCTGGTTGCAATTAAAATTATTAAGAACAATATGAGCATATTATACATTATTCAGTTTTCTTAATGCTAAATTACGCTTTCCAATGAGGTTGTGAATAAACGAAAAAGGAGGGGAATGTGATATGCCTGCACTACCACACATACAGAATACCAATTGATGGCTCAATTCAGAATACAAGAAACAACATGAGAATTAATGATAGAACTACTTAATGTATGCTTGTCACATACTTAAATGTTTGCACTTTAGTGAATATTTATTATTTTCACTGTCCAAAGCAAAAAAACCAGATTAATTACTTGTGGAGGGGGGATAGATTTCTGCAAACTAAAGAAAGAAAAGAGATTATTTACCATAAGAATTGGGTAACTCTTCAACTAGCATCCCAAATAGTCCAGAATTAAAAGGATCCTGAAAATTTATATTCTTGCCAGACTCTGGACAATAAAATGTTAGGCAATAGCTTTCGCTGAAATCTTTAGTAATCACTATATAGTGTTTTGTAAACATGTCAAAGAACATTTTATCTATCAATACCAACTACATGAAAAATCTTTGTTTTGGATTCACAGACATTGGATATAATACATTTTCTGACTACTAAGTGAAATTAGGATCTAAATTTCACATTTATAACTCCTACCAAATATTATTGGCAAAAAGTACACTATATTGTCCAACAGAATGTTTAATCTGGCTTCCAGTTATTTTGTAGAAAATACTGGAGTTCTAAGGCTTTCATCTTTAGATTTTTTTTTTTTTTTTTTAGATTTTATTGGAAATTTATATGCCGCCCTTTTCCCTGAGGGGACTCAGGGCGGCTTACAACAGTGAAGGGAAGGGAGTGCAAGACAAGACTTAAAAAAAAGGAACCGTGATTAAAAGAAAATTGGTCATAAAAACACAACATTCACTCAACAATCTTTGTAACCTGAAGTACATTACACTACCTTATTTCTTATTCTAATCAAATTAAATGGATGAAATGCTCCCTAGATCTCTTGAATTGTAGATTTCTATAAATATCCACAAATTTTCACATTGGAAATGCCACTTAATAAATGTTTAAGCCATCAACGAAAAACCAGTGGAAGAAATCCTGCTATTGTTAAAAGATAATTAGAATTTCTTTTTCAAGAAAAATGTTGCAGCATTTTTAGGAAAGCAAATCCATTTGAGCTTTAAAAGATGCAATAAGCTGAAGAGATCCGCATATATAAAAAAAATCTTAAACATGGAATTTGTTTATAACAAAATATATTCAAAGCCACAGTTAAACAAAGATGAAAATAATCCTCAAATTCAATAACTTTTCACTTGGATAGAAATTTGTAAAAATATCCAGATTTTGCAATACCATACCGCCCTCCCCTCCTACCCGGGGATAACTATCATGTCTCAAGCTCTTTTAAAGAAAAACACTGCTCAGTGCAACAGATGCTATGTAAAGTGAAATACAAAGCAGATATGAGAATACTTACACAAACAAAAGACTTTTTTAAAAAAAACAAACTACAATTTTCATCATCATGATCAAAATTCCTCCAAGTGTTCATCATATTAAGAACTGTTCACCAGTTATTATCTATTCAGTGGGAAAATAGAGACGCTGAAGTAAAACACAAACAAAATTTCATGAAAATATGGTTTCAGCAGTAATAATAAAACCTACTCAGTATTCAGCATGTCTTTAGATTATTGCTGGATTTCACATGTACTTTGAAGCAAGTTTTCATAAAGAATATTTCAAGAAAAGCCACTCTGGAATATCCAAAAAGGTTCGAATTCCCCTCTTTACATTGAATACATAGCAGTTCCCAAAAGATTTTGCTTCCCTCCACCACCACACACAGACAAAATCATCATTTTTCCTTTCTTACAGCAGACACAGTCAAGTAACTAAAATACTGGACACAGGCTAAAATTAAAATTAACTGCAGACATGATGACTTTTCCATTTTTTTGACTGCACATGCTTTTCTTCAACAGAATGCCCAATAGCTCACCTCCTTCCCTGTTCATCCTCTTAATATTACTCTCATTCTTCCAGCATTAACTGTCCTTTATTTTTTTCAGCTTGCTTTTCTACCAAGTGTTACAAATAAGTGAATATTCAGTGGAAGGATGAGTAAGTATATACAATACTGATTTGATTTATTTTTCTTTTCTATCACCTCATCCTTATGTTTGTATCAATAGACATAAATTTATTTTCATGCAACATACTATTTATGTTGTAATGTGATTGGGAGCCATAACATCCCTTGCTCCTATTGGCTTATCTAATATAGAACTTCAAAGAAGTTTGAAAAATCTTGGAATTTTCATAGCTGAGGAAAGAGTTTGATTTTAACTTCATAGCAATAGCAATAGCATTTAGACTTATATACTGCTTTAGCACCATTTCTAAGTGGTTTACAGAGTCAGCATATTGCTCCCAACAATCTGGGTCTTTGTTTTACCAACCTTGGAAGGATCTAAGACTTGAGCTGGTGACACTTGAACTGCTAAATTAGCCAACAATACTGCATTGTAACCACTGTGCCACCATGACTTTACTGACATAAAGAGCTTGTCAAGCAAGAACTATGAAGAAGTCTTGGGAGGCAAAGGAACTTTAAGAAAAAAAGAGATAGAGTATCCTATGGAAGAGGAACATCAGTTGTGATATAAATTTAAGAATTTTAGGAATTATATTATTAATTTTATGTAGAATATGAGAAGAATTGGGATTCCATGAATAAGACTGAAGCTAGAAAAGTCTAACAGGCAATTAAGATTTAAATTATTTAAAATAACTAGCAAGATTGAGGGAAGAGAATGCCCACTGTCCCTTGAGAGTTTCTGGAAAGATAAGCCACAATGATTCATGGTGCCTGTCATTATTGGCAACAGTTCTTATCTCTGAGAAGATCAAATCTCACTAATATTGAGGGAGGTTGCCAAGCACAGGGGAAAAAAATAGGAGTCAAGAGCTGTGCTCCTTTTCTTTTCTTACCTGCAAGACAGTGAGAGACTGAGCAAACATTTATTTTTATTTCTCACAAATTTATCTCATGTTTTTTGTATCTTACTTTAGATATTCACATCCTGAATGTTAGTTTAGGCAAGCCCATTTGTAATTGCCCTCTTGAACCAAATTATGAAAAGTCACTGCATTCTTTAACCTTGTCATAGATACCTAAAACTATTTCTCAATATTTACATATCAATAAATGTTACACTCGTTGAGATGTTAATATTTTCATGCTCTTTGAAATATTTTAATGTAGAAAATGTCATGTAGCTAGAGACTGTGGCAGCACATCTCTCCTGCTTGTATATATTAAAATATTTTAAATTTCTTATGATGTGATACTGCACTTGGTATTACAATACATATTTCACAGATTCTAAAAGTGGTTCAGGTGGTATTTCTACTACCAATACCTTAATATACACCTTTCATATTTCACTGAGAGACTCAAGGTGCTTGGCTATTTTCCTAACCATGGAAAAATAATAATCAGAACACATTAATTCACTAATTGAGATATTCCTTGGCCTACCTTGAGGTCATGGGCATATAAAATGAAATAACTGAAGTCATAATAGGTAATTATATTCATGCCCTATTAACATAGGTAGGCCAAAAACACATTAGACTGTAGCTAATGACTCTTACACTATGTTTTTAAAATAACTATTATCATTAACTATGTTTTATTAATTGGAAATATATGTATATTCCTGAACAACAGAGCAATTCTAAACTAGTACAGCTACAGTGTAAATTAATAAATTTGACAAAATACTTCAAAGGTAAAGATATTATAGAGATAGTAACTATAGATAAAGCATATCCTTCCCCCAGTGAAACCTCATTAATAAAATGTGAATTAATATCTGCTCATATAACTTTATGGGTTCACCAACCTACTTTATTACCATTGATCATCTGAATAAATCATTTTTGTGCCTCCATACCCACATATTTTGATTCATCTATCCATATCTGATTTTATGGATTTGAAATTAAAGACCTGTTTGAATAATTTTATCAGTTTGTATTAAACTTTCCTCTTGGAGGTCAGGAATGAGATTATACTCACTACTCACAATCCTGACTTGGAAATGTGAATCTAAAGATCAAATACACTCAATATGCGATCATATAAACATATAAACTCAATGTGTAATCAAGAAGGCTTGTAAAATTTGTTGTATTATAATAAATTATATACCTGCAAGAACACCTTGGACTTCCAGATATTTGCATAAGGCACTGATGCTGGGATAGTGGTCATTAAACCCATAGAAATCTTGTAGCAATACATGAGTTTTGCCCTTTCTCCTGACTATATAAACTGGTACCTGAACTATCAGTCACATCATAGTTAAATCATGCTTCGTCAATAATAAAGAACATGGTTAAATAATCAATTTGGTTATAACTAACAATTGTTGGCTTGTAAAACATTGTGTATATCAGAATTCACAATGAAACAGATACTACATAAGGAATTGTAAAGTTAGGGCCTTTTGATAATAGTAAAAGGCCTTGGAGAAATGAGGAACAAAGTCTTTATCTGTTTTTCTAATGTCTCCCCTTCTTACTCTACAAATAGTTCTGGTTTGGAACAGACTACATGAATTCAATCATTTTATGTTTATGTCAATACAGCTTTGGCTCAATTCAAATTGAACTGCAGTTGAAAATCCAGGTTGAAGAGCGATATGTTTTTGTTGTCCTCAATTTTCCATTTTGAGAGAAGTCTTTTGACTAAATGAATCTCTAATGTTTTCCAAGAAAGATGCCGCTCCCCAATTTTTAAATATGTTTGTTTCATTCTAAGCTACCCCAAGTTGCATCTCAAATGCAATGTGTGTCCTTTTTCCTAAATATTTTCATATAAAAGTTCATTCCTAGATCCTGAAGCCTTATTGACAAGAAGCCCTCAACAAAAAATAAATAAAAAAATAATCCAGTTGTAATTTGCCAAGAGTTTAAGATCATCTGGAGTTATTGTTGATTTTTGTTTAAAACAATAAGGTTTCAAATATTTAGAACATTATCCATTATACAAAAGTTTCACAGAAATGTTTCTTGTGTCTAAATAAACAGCAGCAATTACCATGTGATCTTTGCAGCTAAACAAAGTTTAGATATATTATGGAAGCTTCATACTAAAATTACTAGACAGCAATGAAAACAAGAACACAGAACTAACAAAGATTATAGCCACATTCATACATCACAATGAGCCACAATTAGTTTTACATGTTCTTTTTAACAAGCCAGATAATAATAATAGTATAATAATAATATATCTTCACTTATTTCTCCTCTTTTTCTTATTGCTCTAGTCTTACCCTTGTGGTATGATGATGGAAACAAGAATCCTATTTACACATGTTACCGTACTTCATAGTTGCAACAAGAGGCAAAAAATTGTCATTGCAAATTATACTTTAGTGTTATGCAACAAGTCATGTGTTGTTCACTGTACTTATTAGCACACAATGATAGAGCCAAAAGCTAAAAATCACATCATGTCTTAGACTTATAATCCAGCCATTGACTTAGTATACTTTCTATTAATAAGTATATGTTGACCAGTGGGAATTAACTCAGAAATAATAAAATCAAATGAGGCTTTTCCCCTAAACTCTGTTTTTCTGTAGAATAGATTTAAGTATACTTTAAATTTTGCATACATTAAACTGTTTTTTCACACTATTGAATGAAAATAGGTTCTATACTTATTTAGTAATTTACTTTTTGAAAATAGAATTTTAATAAAAGCTTATTGAAATTCATGTTACCACAAGCAACTAAAAATATTTATTAAAGATTATATTTCCATTGGAGCCTATTAAAATGCGTGAAAAATCTTCTCTATTCATATTTACTACTCAATAGCTTATTACTGAAAATGTAATAGTTGTAATATTTGGATCTTGATAATGAGTATAATAAATGATACTTAACAAAATAGATAAACCACCATTCAAGCAAAGCTCCTTTTGCAAGCTGCATACAGGATGCCTTCCCACTGCCTTTCCCTGTTTCTTTGACAAGATTATCTATGACAGGTGAATTGGCTGCTTTACAAAATCGTTGTGGCCGGAAATGTGTATATGGTAGAAATCAGCATTCTAAAAAGCATATATTTGCAAAACAGAAAAATAATAATTTGAGAATAGTGAATAGTGACTAATAGTGACGGCAGTGGGATTCAAATAATTTAACAAGCGGTTCTCTGCCCTAATGATTTCTTCCAACAACCAGTTCACCAAACTGCTCAGAAAGTTAACAACCGGTTCTCCTGAAGTGGTGTGAACTGGCTGAATCCCACCACTGTGACGAACACATTATGAATCTATATGTTTAGGGACTACAAAATCTCCTTCTGTTTAAGATACAAACTACTTTCATCTACTGGTGAGTCAGATCATTTTCTTTTAAATCAAATAACATATTTGATAGCATTTAGGCATATCTAAGAATTTGCAGGAGAGAAAACTAAGGCTAGACTTAATTCACCATCAACCCCACCCTTCTGTTCATAGTTACATTTTAGTGGGAGAACAAAAGGATTGTTGCCTGTAAATGTGTTTATTATTGATTAATATTATTTAACCGAAGAATAAAAGATAGTATGGAAATAACCATGTGCTAAAATTGCTTTATAGATAGGGCAGCTCAAAAGAACTCCTTGAAAACACACAGATCAGGGACTACTCATCCACATGTACTTTTGCATGCTTATCCACATGACCAATTTTCACACACAGGTACATTTTCAACATAACATATAACTACTATGTGAAGATATCAGCATATTGAAATATACTTCTGCTCATATCTTATTGTATATTTGTTGTACAAAAATATTCCCATTGAAAGGACTACATATGTAATGATATGCAAAACTTTGGATCTGTATCTATTTTATTTTTTTGCTTCTTGCCTAATGGGAAAGAAAATCAGTAGAGTTCACAAGTGTTGCAGATTCAGAAAATAAAACATAAATCGCTGTTTTTGGGGGGTCACTTACTAGATGAAAACTGGAGTCTTTATGAAATTTAAATGAACACATTTACACTATGTTATAGACTAGCATACATTGATTACCTATTAAAAAATGCTATGCAGAAACACTTAATTTGCCTACAGAGCTAAAATCCAAACAGTATAGTTACTTTCCTATTTTTTAGACTAAATATAAGTTTTTTCCAGAGCTTTGGCATCTTGGTATTGTGAGCTTCATTGTCATATCTATCTATCAATCATCTATCTATCTATCTATCTATCTATCTATCTATCTATCTATCTATCTATCTTTCTACCTATTTATCTACTTACTAGATAGATAGGTAGGTAGTTAGGTAGTTAGGTCGGTAGGTCGGTAGGTCGGTAGGTAGATAGGTAGATAGATATCTATCAGCTATCAGCTATCATCTATCTATGGTGTAATACTTTATAACAAATATTCTGCAATTTAGACTTCAGTATGCCATGGAGCATGTTCTAAACCTTGATGAGAAATCATCATGTTATTAATGCTAAAAGTAGTGAATATATACTGTTTGAATGTATATTCTCCCTCTCCATTTGCTTTGTTAAGATTGTATATGAATCCCATGGGGTTCCCTATAGATTGAGAAAGAGATGTTTTAAATAAATATTCTATTGCACATATGCTACCTTAAGATTAAGAAAAAAAAATGTTGCAATTGTTGATGAGATTTATTTATTTTCAGCATTTTTAAAGCCATCCATCTCAATAATGTGATTCTGGGTAGCATTCAAAAATCATGATCAATTGTGATCCATATTTAAAAAATACTCAATATCTGACTTAATACCCCAAAACAGATAATCTACGTCAAACCTGGGAGTTACATCATACTTCATAAAAACTTTCAGGGTGAGAACCATAGAAATCTCTGGCTAGATGCTGTTTCATTTTGCTGGGCAATTCCACCTAACATAAGTCTTTCTCTGCAATATACAGAACAGATCAGACCACTCAACTTGTGATGACTGTTCTCACTTACTGATCATAAGCAGTGTCTTGGTTTACTAAGGAGAAATGAGGACGAAGCAACTGATAAAATTCTTGCAGCAACAATTATATAAAACCAAATGTGAATAAAGCTCAAGTGGCAATGAGAGCATAGAAAGGTCTTTTCTTCTGAAAATTCCAATCAGGCAATCCTACTCAGGAAGGATGGTGAGGACAAAGCATTAATAGGTCATCCACACACATGTCTTGATTTCCTTGCATATAAAGTTACTCAAGTTACTTCAGTATAGATGCTAGTTGGGCATAGCCACATATAAAGAGTAGAGCAGGAAGATGCTTGTTCAGTGAGTCATGCCCAATGTTACAACCTTTGTTGCCATGGTTATTAAGTGAATCACTGCAATTGTTAAAGCATGAAATCTTTTTTTCAGCAACTTTGAATGGTCACTAGATGAATAGTTATAAGTTGAGGGCTACCTGTACTAGAAAGCTTTTTAATTAGGATCTTCTGTGAAGAACATACTTCTCTTATAGCTCAAGAATACATGAGAAAGATGGACATGTTCTGTTGTATTTACATTTTTTTTAGTTCTACGTGATACACTTATTACCCCTTCTTTACTTATCTATCACTATTATTAGTTGGTAATACTGTAAAGTTTCTAGTGATCTGATAATTTTTATACATTTACTGGCAATGTATCATTAATTCTAATGTCGTGAAATTTATTTGTCAGAGTATAGACTTGCAATCAATAACAGGAAGGAACCAGGACAAATGATAATGTATCTTTTTCTTGTAGTGTATAATTTTCTACCACTGTTATATTTTTAGTTTGTTTATTTTATATTGTATCATTTTCTAGATATTTTGTTTTGTACTATATTTGAAATTGCTGACCTTTGAACAAAGCAAATGTGATATCCTGTATGCACAGATGAAATGACCAGAGTTATAAGGTCCTTATACTTTGGGCTTATAGACAGCACTTTGCAAAATGCTCATACAAATGGATTTTCACAGTCCTATTTGTTATTCTTCTTGAGGCCAGGCATAAGACAATGAAACTCTTGGAATATTTCAGTTGAAAGAAGGATTGACAATTGCTAGGGATGCTACTATGGAAATTCACATAGGTAGTCTCTCCTTCAAAAAGCTCTGGTTGCAGTTATCCACTATTTTTAAGTTAGTAGGAAAGGTCAAAGTCTCTAAAGAACCAACTTTAAACCCAAGTTCTTTCCTAATATAGACATTCTAAGCATAGTACTTAGCTTTGTATTTTAATGTATTTTTTTTCCTCCTGAGGCAGAGGGTCAGAGGTCCTGTCTGTAGGCACGTCAATATCAACTTCATAATCTAGGACTACAGCAATTTCATGAACTATTTTTATTAAAGTTAGTGGAATTGAATCTAATTAAATACTCTGAGTTTGCTATAGATTTAATACTAAAACACAGATGTTCAGATGTCAGGCTGAAGACATGGAGGTTAGGGAGAATAAGGGCTGTATGATGTACAGTATGCATATATGTTTTCTGGGTGAAAGCCTCCTCATCTACACATCTGAAGAGAGTGTATAAAGCTATTATGTGTATGTTATTTTATGTTTGTTTTTTGAATGATGAGTCTTCAGGAGCTGCTTTGATAAGGGAGAAGTGGAAAAGTGCCATATCAAAAGAAGATGTTTCATTGGTCTAATAACTTTCCTTCTGAATAAGTTTATAGTGAGTGAATTGGGGTGGGAGCAGCAAATAGGTGCAAATGAGATAATATTAACATTAAAATAAAAGTTATTCAGAGAAACAGATGCAAAAGCAGCCTCTGTGAAACTGTACACATGTGAAGCAATCTGCATTAACATTGAAATAAGATAAATTATTTTAAACTCATGAATGCTAAGAAATAATTGCAAAGCTTTATGTATACTTTCTGCATCTTACTGGTTTTTTAAAAAAAAACTCTTCTAAGAGAAGTATTTAAAATGAGTTCACATCTGAAACTGAAAAAAATAAATGTGGTTTTTTTATGAAATTAGTTACGTGGAATGAAGTCTCAAAGATGCTTTTATTTCAGAAGGCAAATCTCCATAGAGACATGGAATGAAGACATCTGAAAATTAATGGGAGATTATTCACTACAAAATAAACTCACAGTCCAGACTACTTCTTTCCTGAACTTACATTTTTGTTCTCAGTTTGCTTTCTCAATGTACAAAAGTAAAGTAGTACTAGTAGAAAAATGTAAGAATGTTTTGCCTATTTTATTCCATGTTCCAGTTTTCTTAACATATGAATATGCTGATCAATTTAGGAGAATAGTATTGTTTGTTTTAATATTTTTAAGATTATATTTTATTTTTAATGTCAAGTTGGAATGATTGTGATGTGACATAAATTGACACAGTCAAAATCATGAAGATAACCTCAGATGTGTTGGTCTGCAACTTTCAGAATTTCCACTTAATATGCTTTCCAGTATCACAGGAAGCCATCAGGTTATCTTTAAATTATATCTGGAGATCCAACCTTGTGTATGAAACTGGGTTCAAGAGCAATTTATAATTCTTACATGAATAAAAATAGGCAGCCTTCATTATAGTATTGTAAACTGAGAAATATTAGAAGAGAAACAGGCAGTTCAACCTTGTGAAGGAACAACCTTGTCTTTTCCCTCACATCCACAATTAATTAATTGTTTACAATTTCCCCCTTTCCTGTTTTCCACAACAAACTGTTCTGGAAACATAAAAAATATGATCTATAAACTGACATATATGAATAGAAAATATGAAGGATACCCTTCTATGTTATCTCTCTAGAATGTAGATAGCAATAAGCATTGTGATCTATTTTACTTATACCAGAGAGACTCTGCTAGAAGACAAGCATGCTCTAAATTATGAGAAAGTTGAAGTGCCACTTTGTATTTTATATTCAAATGCCACTGATGCCACTGGTACTTTCAACAGATCAGGATTGCCTCTTACAAGCTTTGTTTGTATTGGCAAACAATACAAACAAATATTTGGAATGTCTATTTGACCATGTAGTTCTATGTTCTTTTTCCCAATGCTTTCACTCTCCTAAGTACATAGTGTGTGTGTGTACGTGTGTGTGTGTGGGGGGGGGATATAGACTAATATAAAGTTATACCAACTGCAACTAATGTCAAAGTATACCTAAAGCAAGACTCATGGGCTTCTGATTTTTAGCCTAGTGCCTTTAAACAATACACCAAACTTTTTCAGAAATTGATAAAACTTAATTTTTAGGATTTCTAGTCATCATGACTCTTCTCAGTTTATCCTGTTCAAAGATTACAATGGTTAATATATTTCCATTTCATATTTTGGTAGTAACTTTGGACAATTATTATTTGCACACGGCTTGCTTTTCAAACTTACAATACAGACTGGTAAGAAATAATGTGCCATATGGGTATTCCTAATGCTTAATACATTTTTGCAAGATTTTTTTTTTTGGGGGGGGCAATACAAGGATACGTGTTATGTCTTTAAGAAGTGAAATGTTTGAGATAACCAAATAAATTCATTGCCCTTTTGTGGAACACCTTGCTGTGGATGCAAGAAAAGGCTCCCAATATTAGCATTTACACATTACCAGGGAAATGCCCCTAATTTAAAATAATTTTAAATTATAACTATAAATTGTTTAATTAGTTACTTTTACAGTACGATACATAACGTACAGAAAATAATATATTTTCTAACTGTTTTTGCAGTCCATCCAAATGTATACTTTTTGTCATTTATTTATATCTTTAGAAATAGAAATTAAATTATTGATAGATTAATGTGACTTTTTTGAAATATTGTTAAATAGGAGAAAAATATAAGGAAAAAAAAACAGGAATGTTAACTGTATAATAAATTTAAGGAGAATTATATAATTATGGAATTTGAACAAAGTCAGAAATATGTGACCCAAGAATTCATACTAAATGGAAGTAATTCATTAACAAAGCAGGATATTAAACAACTTGTTTTCTTTCAGATATAGCATACTTTGCCTGTGTGTGTGTGTGTGTGTTTATATATATGTGTGTAGGTGTGTATGTGTAGGTTTGTGTGTACACACAAACACATTTGTGTGTGTGTGTGTGTGTGTGTGTGTGTGTGTGTGTGTGTTTGTGTATTTTCTAAAGTTAAAGCAAAATCAAATTCTTACTTTCATGCATCAACTGAGAATCCTAGCTTAATACAGCCTTGCATGCTTTTTGCTTCCATTCCAGACATAATAGAGGGAGAAATCTAGAAATACTGCAGTGGAAAACAATAAAAATCAGAATATTGTGCAAAGCATTTCAAAGAGATGCCTTCAATCAGAGGAGCTTCCAGTGAAGTGGTTATGCATGCAATGTATGCCAAGACAAATGGAAACAGCTTTGAAAGCAATCTGCAAGCTTTGCAAATAAGGTGATTGCTTTAGTAATTTGAAAAAAGAAATACCACTTTCAAATGCTTTGCCCAGCCCTGCTGAGTTGCCTAAAGCAAAAATATACAACCAAAGCAATAAATTTCATCAGCTGCAATTGAATCTGTAGTGTTATTTCAGTATCTTATTTTTCTTATCACACATTTGTTTATTGGGCCATTGACATCAATGGACAAAACACGTGAGATCAATGCAGTGGCCTAGGATGCATAGAGGGGAAAAGAGTGGGGGAGGCTAATCTCAAATATATAATCTGTGCCATATTTTCAGAGTTTTTACAAAACCACAGATGTAGGATAATTCCTGATAAATTAAATCACAGTTAAATTATCATCTACCCAGGACTATCTTCAGGGGTGGTAAAAAAGTCAAGATGGCAGCCACAAAGGCCAACTTCTTATTTACCGGTATATGTGTAAAAAAGTGGAAAGCTTTAAACATGCCATCTTGACTTTTTATGATATCCCATGCAAATACTTTCTGTCTTTGTCTTAGATCCATAAAATAGTTTGTATAAAGAAGAGACATTCACTCACATTTCTTCATATTTCGCCATTCCACTGAAGTTCCTAAATCACTACAGTAGAATGAGTAGAAACTTTATGAAAGCCCCGTTGTGCAGATATTCACACACTCTGAATCACATTATTTTCTGCCATTCAAATGTGGATTTTCAGTTATTTATTTCTTTAGCTTATGAGTGGGGTATCTCTCTTTTTTTGGAAGGAATGGAGTGTTGTAAGGAGAATAGAATAAAATGTTAAGGCAATGCTCAGAGAATATATATGCTGAATTATTTATGTGACTATAGAAAACAACTGAGCACAGGCACAAGTAAGGGTAGAGGCCTTTGTTCAGAGCAATGATTAAGAAAGGTGATAGGGCATGGATTAGCAGAGTGATATATCAAATGTAGTAGTTTGAAATTGAGTTATTCATCTCTAGTAAAGGCAAGCACAAGATTCAGGAAACAATCTAATATCTTCTATAATGCATTGGAAGCATTAATTTCAAATAGGATTCTGTATTCAGATCCTAAATTTGTTCACTAGCTGCTTTTGGAACTAAACTAAAAGCTGTAACAGAAGATTGATAAAGTATGGGAAAACATGTCTCAAATACTTGTAGGGACGTTGAACAGAAAAAAGCCTGTCCTTATCACCCCCAGACAGCAAGATGTGCAATAAGGCTTAAGTGAACTGGCTTTTAATCTATTAAACCTATTAAAACACAGAGCTCATCTTGTTGATTGGAACTACCTTGATTCCTCAGTCCCTGATTAAATAGCATCATATTATCTCCATGCCTCTAGACATTGCTTACACATTCCTTACTGTTTGGTTGTCATAGATGTAAATTAAACTGGCACAGTGAAACATATTTTATTTACTTAACATATGTGCCACACATTTCACTGTTGAAATGACTCTGGATGCGTTACAAAATGATAGACCGATAAATATAAAAAGAGTTAAAACTAGCAAGAACTATATAGAAATTAAAAAAGTAGATGGACAGCATGGGTGTGTGTGTCTTCTCTTTTAGCTGGTCAGCCACCTTCAACATAGAATACCCTCATAGGAACCCCAAGCCAGCCAGCAGAGCAAGATTTTAAGGTCCTTCTGGAAATCCAAGACGGTGGTATAGGATCTCACATCCAGCAGTAGATTGTTCCAAAAGATGGGATGGAGCAGAAAAGATGCGACCCCCACCATCTGAAAT
Organism: Thamnophis elegans; assembly: GCF_009769535.1. Classification (NCBI taxonomy): domain Eukaryota; kingdom Metazoa; phylum Chordata; class Lepidosauria; order Squamata; family Natricidae; genus Thamnophis; species Thamnophis elegans. The sequence continues at coordinate 102,927,953 of NC_045544.1, read as the reverse complement.
TCCTTGACAGACAGGATCTTTAGCATGCCCTTTCTGCTGACGTGAGTGGGGTGGCCCAATTCCATCATAGCTAGTCAGCTCCTGCAGATAGAATTATCATACTATCAAAGTGTTCCAGAATCTGCAGTGCTCATTTACTGGAGGATTCCCATCTGTTATCCCCTGCCATCACCCCAGTTTGATAGAAAGAATGCAAGGGCTTTGCTGCTGGATTTCTGGTGGCATCTCACTGGAAAAGGGCTTTTTGAAAGCCAAGAGATTTCAGAAAGACAACTGCTGATCTTCTACAGCAATTGTCAAATGCCCCCAGGAATGTAACTATTGAGTTCCATTAAAGATACTAAAAAAGTCTAGGAAAATAAATAGGGAAGTTCAATTTGTTTTATTTATTAGAACAAGCTTATAATTATTGTAGAACATCCATTATAACTGGCTCATTAATCATAAAATTATACACTACCAGGAAATTGCACATTATCAGAAAATTACAGAAAAATATCTGTAATTATTGCCATGAGATATTCTTTTAGAATCATTAAGGGAAGTAATGCTAGCAGATTGTTGGGTCTGAATTTTTAATTATTTATTTGATTGGGTAAAGGACATTCATTATTAGATAGTTAACCAATCTTCATAAAGGAGATGTAATATACCACCATGTCAATAATGCTATTTCCTTGAAGAAATAGGGAAGGGAAATATCCCAAGCTTAATGAATGGCAAGCTAGTGCCTACCCGGAGTGAGGGACTAAAACAACTGTTTCACAAGTTCTTTTGGCCACGCAGCTAGGAATTCTAAAAATTGTACCGTAACATACCTAAATTCTGTTAGCTTGTAGAGAGGCTACATTACATGGCCCACTAGAACTCAGTTTACATTTAAGGTTTAATTCTAGAAGAGCCATTACTGGTCAAGCCTAAAATGGGTCTATTATAACTCAGTTTTTATCATTTATGCACATAGGAAAAGTGTGTGTGTATCCCTCTGTGTGTAAATGTGTATGGGTGGAAGGATGCATGAAAGAATAGTCAGATAAATAGATAGATACAGAGAGAGAGAAAAGGTTGTTCATTTTTGTTTTAAGTTTACCTGTTATTTATACATTCAAAAATAGCACAATGTTTAAAATGGTATTTTATTTCATTACCCAAGCTAGGTAAAGTCATTAGTGCTAGCCGGGAGTGGTATTTGCTCTCAGTTTATATTCTAGTGGGTGTTGGCTGCTAGCAGGGAGCTTTTTTGATTGTTATTTTCCCTTCCCTTGGCTTGTTGATTGCCTTCTTTGAATAGTATGTAAATGTTGTTTATGTCTATGTGTCTATAGGTGGCCCATTTGTCAGAATTCCAGGTTTCCAGGAATTCTCTAGAATTTTTGGATTTGGTCTGGTCTAGGATAGTCACAGTTTTCCAGTTGAACTAGGAAACAACTGGGAAACTGTGACCATCGAAAATGAGCAGAGATTAACATCAAACCAAGAATCAAGAAGTAAACAATACCCCAATCAAGGAACTTTCAAATAAGTAACAGTAAAGAGCCCAAGAACGTAAATGGGCAGCAACTCCATTCCCTGCTAGCATTGATGATGTTACCTAATTTTTATAATGAAATATCTGCAAGAAAACAGCCAAGCTCAGAGAACACCAAGGACCCCTCATTAAGGTAAAATATTTTTTTAAATTTCATCTGCTTAGAATATGTCAGTGATTATCATTGGGGTTCATATAAGATTCTTAGTGCCACAACCACAATCTATTTAATTCAAGAAGCACAATTCTATATCTTTCTTGTTTAAAAATAAATGATACATGTTTGATAATACATTATCCTTATTTTTCATATTTAATTTTCCAAAATACATTTAAGCCTCTTAAGATTCAGGTCGTATATATCAGTGATGGCAAGATAACATTTGATGGGCCACAAGTTTCTTCAATCACCTATTTATGATAGCTAGAGTCCCAAATCAGTTGGTAGCCACAGTAGAAATATGGGTGATTTTCAGCATTGCGATTTGGTTCCCTCTCAAAACTTTAAGGGTATTAAAATTAAGAAGATTCTCTAGCAAGAAAATCTCTCCAATCTCCTTTTAAAATCTCCATTCACATTCATTTATGCATAAAAGGCCGTCAGTAACATTTGAAAGTTTTGCTGTTGAATTTCAACAGTATGACTTGAACCATTTCAGTTTAATCCTCCCAGACAAAAATCAGTACATTTTTTTTCCTGATGTCACAGCTATTCATATTTAATATATTTTTAATCTCAGATCAAATGATTGCTTCATATCCAAAATGTATTTCCAAATTTCACACTGTGGTTTTCATTTATTTCTAAGACATATGGCACATTTTCATAGAAACCATGCTTATTATAATATACTTTTAATATAAACCTTCTATTTCTATTTTATTAGAAAGTAACATATAACCATGTATTTTATTGACATACTTTCCATATGAGATATTGTTAGGAGACTTTAATCATGGCATTTCCAGATTTAATATAGAAGAATTAGGATTCAGTACCTTAATAATTCATCTAATACAGTTTGTGACACAAAGTCAAAATTGTTACACTATCATCCCACTCCTACCTTTCTAAAGATATAGACATTAGATCTGAAATATTCCACTTTTGCTTAGTTTAGTTATTTCACAATATGCTATTTTATTTTTAAACACACACAGACACAGACACAGACACAGACACAGACACACACACACACACACACACACACACAGGTAGACAGGCAGAATAGCTATGATGGATCCAAAGCGCAGATCTGATATCTTTCCTATTATCGTTCAGCATATTATCTATTTTGAAAGGGTAGCACCAGTATGTTCTAAACATGGATAGAAAGCTACAGTTTCAGGTAGGTTGAAAGTTCTTATCTCTGTGAAAGCTGTTTCAGATAGTCCTCAACTTAAACCTGATTGTTTAACCACCACTTAAAGTTACAAAGGTCTCAGAAAGGGTGCTTTATAGACAAAAATCACTTCTGATTCTTAGTGTCTCTATTTCTGTATTCCACCAAAGTCATTCCTTCCACAAGAAGGAGAGCTAACTTCCTTCTTCAGGCAACTCTTTCAGCCAGCCTCTAGAGATGAGAGGGAGCCAAAATCCAAGCAGAGAGTGGAGAGACAGCAATAAGAGTAACCCTAACCCTTGTGGTAAGATGGGCAGCATTTAAAAAAAAATAAATGATATAAACAAATAAATTTAAATACAAATAAATAAGTAAATAAATACATACATAATAAATAAATAAATATTTTGTTGTTAGGCGGACAGAGTCTCAGGTAAGGGCCTCAGGTGAATGGGAGAGGCTTTGGAAGGCCCAGTGTAGGCCACATGCAAATGTCTCTGCCTCAGGGGCTGAAAATTCTGCTAGAATTTCAGCAGGGATTTTCAGCTCCTCCCAGGCTCTTCCACCCAGAGTATCCTGTGCTCCTTACCTGACACTCTGCCCACTTAACAACCCATGCATTCGCTTAACAGACACAATCAGCAATGCTGGGATTACAGATGTTGAGAGAAGCAGTCGTGGGTAAACCATGTCTCAACACTTTGCTGCAACAACTGAGATTTCGATCCTAATTGTGGTTGTAAGTCAAGAGCTTACTTATACTCTCAAACTATATAGTAAATCTCAGGGGTATATTGCAAAGTCACAGTGCTTATTTTATTGTAATGATAATTCCTTTGTGATTGGAAGTCAGTTTGGCAAATCTTTATTTTTTTGCAGGAGAAAGATACAGAAGCCTTGGTTAAACTCTGAGAGCAATACAATAATGTATTGACATTAGCTTCCAAATGAATCCCATCCACATATGGTTCACTTAAAAGATGTTTCCAAGAGCCTTTCAAACATAATTTGCTTTTCTGTGTCTAATGAACCTCCATCCATCTCTCAAACATTGACAAACATGGCTTTAGAAAGCCGCATGTGATCTGCAATCTTGCAGTTCATACACATCAGAGAGTCTCTGCCCTACTCCCCACAAATGGAGAGCTCAAACTGCAGTTAAAGCAGTCCTGTTCAAACAATTTCTTGTGATATACGTCTTACAATCTTAGTTCAGATATTCTAAATGTAATAGACAGAAAATACTAAAATAAAATTTAATTATTGAGTGGTCTAGTGGTTAAGGCTGCAGGCTGGAAATCAGGAGGCCATGAGTTTTGCTTTAGGCATGAAAGTTGGCTGAGGGACTTTGGATCAGTCATTCTCTCACAACCCAACTTCCCTCATGTGATATTTTGAAGAAAATAGGAGGAAGGAGTTATTAGGTATTATTCCTTGGACTATTTAAAGAAATAAAAAAAATAAAGATGGGATTACAAATAAATGACTTTACAACATGCATACACTGAAGACAATGATATGCCAGTTTCATAGACTTTTCCAATGTTGGAGAATTTTCATTTTTAACTTAATTACTACTCAATTAACTTTACTGAAAAGGTGCAACTTTGACAAACCGGTATCACTAGTATTGACTGTGTTGACTGTGTCCATTTATGAAAACACTGCTTGTTGGCTATATATATAGTATATAATGTGTATATATATACATTTAATGAGAGAACATGCCTGCCTTTTGAAGTATACTTATTGTTTGATAACAGCTGTCTTTTAAAGATGTACTGTTATTTTTAAAATTATTACTGTTTATTTATTTTGCTCCAGCAAAAGTGTCTCTCTTTTGGTTCTGTTTCTTGTTGTGTTTCTCTTCTTTTCTCTTTGTCCCCCTATCTTTCTCTCTCTTTCTTGTGCTTTCTCTTTCTCTCTGTCTCTCTGAGGTTCACATATTACATGATGTAAAGATACCATAACAAACTGTTTGGCATACCCTACAGGCAAAGGTCCAGAGACTCTTTTTGCTGGATATAACCTCAATGACAATGAATGGCATACAGTACGTGTAGTTCGAAGAGGAAAGAGTTTAAAGTTAATAGTAGATGATCAACAAGCCATGACAGGTATTAATGACTAATAACTATTCATCTGATTTTCCATTCACTATGTGTTTAGTTATGATTGCTCTGGTGGTAAAAATCATTTCAGCTCCTTGGATATAGACAGAAAGTACAACAAAGGACAATTTTTTAAAAAAAGTCCATGTGAGGTATTAGGAGAAGACACTTCTGACAGATTGAAGCAGAGAGTAGGAAAACAAAATCAGGAACAAAAGTGATCTAAAGACAAATATAGATACTGTATAATGATATAATAAAGTTGAAGGCATCCAAACTTCACACATATGTTTGAAACAGAACATCAATACATTCTGGATAAAAATTGTAGTTGAGTTTTAAAAAAGTGATATTCTTTTCCCTATTACAACATATCAATTTACTTTTCTCTACCATAATCATATCATCAAATCCAAGAACTGATCTAAGTGGGAAGTGGTGGGAAGAAACCCAGAAGACCAAAGACTTTGATTCTCTAACTTTGTTATCTTACCTGCTTTTAAATCATTCAAATGTCTCCAACTTTTACTGTGTGCAAAAAGAGAGGCTAAATTGAAGCAATTAAGCCAAGTCTTACTAAAAGGTTGCAGATAGATAGATAGATAGATAGATAGATAGATAGATAGATAGATAGATAGATAGATATAGAGAGATAGAGAGATAGAGAGATAGGTTCACCCACAAAAGGGCAAACGACAAAAGCGTGCCTGACTAAACCGCGGTGACAAAACCGTGAGTTCTAAAGCGTGCCGACGAATGAACGCTGAAGCACGCCGACAACAGTGCGCTGTAACCCTAACCCTAAACCTAACCCTAAACCTAACCCTAAACCTAACCCTAAACCTAAACCTAAACCTAAACCTAACCCTTACCTTAACTTAAATCGCGCTTCTGTCGGCACGCTGTTGTTGGCGCGCTGTTGTCGGTGCGTTGATGACATCGTGGTTTTAGTGCCGCGGTTTTGTCGCCGCACTTTTGTCATGCGCGCATTTGTCGGGTCACGAGAGAGATAGATAGAGAGACCAAAATAATAAAATATTTTTTTCTTCAATAAAGGACACTTTGTCAAATATCTTTTATAAAGATAGATACAAATTATTCCACTCTAAAAAGTGGGGGGGGGGGAAATAGACCCATTTTTTTTGTATTTTGTAATTACCAGAGCTGCTAGAGGTACATGTACACAAGCCTTCAAATTTAAATTTGAATGCTCAAATAGAACATTCATGGGTATTTTCTTCTCATTTACTATATTTTGAGATTCCCCCAACCCTTTGCTTAAATTGATAGCTTTTTCCTTGATTTGATTGCTTAAATTAGGATGACATTGATGCTTAATTCATTTCACTTGTAAGTTATATACTGAGTTATTCTTAAATAACTCAGATTGTTGGATATAATAAGAGAAAAGTACTAAACAAATGGGTCCTTCCTGCAGATATACTTTCTATGTGAAAATACATAAGGTAGAATTACATGGTCAGGGTTGCGTAAGAGACTTCAGCATTTGAAATGGCCCTAGCTTTTTGGTTATAACACTAACTTCTCAAAATTGCTTTTTACTTAAAGGTCAAATGGCTGGGGATCATACAAGACTGGAATTCCATAATATAGAGACGGGAATCATAACGGAACGGCGTTACTTGTCCTCAGTCCCTTCCAACTTCATTGGTCATCTACAAAGCCTCACTTTTAATGGCATGGCATACATTGACTTGTGTAAAAATGGGGATATTGACTACTGTGAACTAAATGCCCGTTTCGGCTTCCGGAACATCATTGCCGACCCAGTCACTTTTAAAACGAAAGCTAGCTATGTTGCTCTTGCCACATTGCAAGCATACACATCTATGCACCTGTTTTTCCAGTTCAAAACAACATCATTGGATGGGTTAATACTTTACAACAGTGGAGATGGCAATGACTTTATCGTGGTTGAATTAGTAAAAGGGTGTGTATGCAACCTGTTTTACAAATGTTATTAGCTCAGAAAGCTTAATGGACATTTATTAGGCAAGCTCTTGGACTCTATGACCTTTGTTCTGATCCATTAGTGTGAGTTCCTGTGTCCTTAAAGATGAGCACTGTTTACCCTTCTAAGAAATACATATTTAGATGGTGCTTCTTACACTGCAGTTTCAGACCATTTTTCTCCAGTGTAAACCTTTGGCTAAGAGAGTAGCTAACAAGACCCTTATGTATAGTAGTATTTTTTTCTAACACTGGTTGAGCCTTCACAGGCTTCAGGTAGCAGCTTCTCTCAGTAGGAATTAAAACTATATTGAAGTCAACATTTAAGGAGCATTAAAATATTATTGATATATTTAAATATATAAAGAATAGAAATGCCTCCTCCACAAGGAGGATCATGTTCAATACTATAAAATAGAAAAATAGCAAAGAGATCAACCTTTAAATGTAAGTGGACCTCTGATAAAATCTACCTGCTTGTTCCACCAGTGTTGTTTTGGTAAAAGCCACATTTTTTTGAAAATTAATCTGGCTTCTCACTATTCTGGATCTGAGGGGAAAAAAACATTTTAATAAAGCTAGCTCTGGATGAGTAGAGATCTTCCAGCAAAATGTAATCATCAATTTTACACATTTTCATCCCACAGCATTTATTTTTCACTTATGTGAAATATTTTCATCTTTCCTCTTCCTTGAAAAAGCAGGCAAAATATGTTTCTGTTCCTGTTACACCACTAATTGCTCAGCTGGAACTTACTTGGCAGTTGCAACAGAAAATGACTTTCCTGTATTTTCAACTGTCCAGAGCTTAGCATTACTCAAAGGCATTATTGGAAACCAGATTAGTTCATTCCGTACTGGAACTGTGATATGAGATTAATTAGTGAAATTATAATAATAATGACCATCACCATAATCATCATTATCCCACTGGCCCTGTTAGTAGGTAAGCCTATGGCTGGAAGTTCATGCTGGTATAAATGTTGGTGGGCTTTGTCTAAAAACTAGACCCCCAGGATCTTTTTCAGATCTTTTGTCTGGAGTAATTACCTCACAATAAAAAAGTACATGCCATGAAATCCTATGAGGAACTCTGTTGGCAAAGTCTAAGAGGTTCAATATTTTTCTCTGCCAAGTAAGAAGTTATTTATTTGAAAACTAATTTAGCCTAGTTACTGAAAATATTTAAATATATAGTAGCTACGTATCTTCTGACAGAATTATCATTCTTTGGAATGAGTTGCAATTGTAATCAAGAAATGTAATTTCTCTTTTGAGAAATTCAAAATTTTCACTGGGGAGATCTACAAAAAATTAATAGTTTAGATAAAGCAGTAAAGTTCTGCATTGTATTCAGAATTTTTTAAAAAAATATAGTGCCAATATATATACCAAGACTTTTAGATAGAACTAACTGATGAAAGAAAAGAAAAATATCCAAAATAATCTCAATTTGTTTATACAGCTTTGATAGGGATAGAATAAGTTTGCCACAGAAAAAGTAAAATTTACAAGTCATAAAAAGGGTATAAAAATGAAAAAAAAAAATAACTTCAAGAGATTTCAGTTGAATTAATACTGCTGTATTAACTTCATACTTAATGAATAAAAGATGTAGAGGGCTAAGGTAGGGGAAAGAAGCTGAAGTCAACGTTATAATTTCTTTCTGCTATACCTTTAATAGATGGCATATTAAGGAGGCTATTTTGCTCAATATTCTCAGAAGAATTTGATACTTTTTTAAAAATTCTCTGAACATTTTTGACTTAGACATTTTGATCTGTCCCAGGTTAGTCTTAGTTAAATGTAAGAGGAGTTGATTAAGAACTTTATGAATTGCCAAATAATTTAAATAAAGAAAAGAAGCAGTGAAAAGCTGTAATTTTCATCTACCTACTCAGTTTAACTGTTTTTCATTTTCATTTACAGGTATTTACATTATGTGTTTGATTTGGGAAATGGTGCAAATCTTATCAAGGGCAGTTCCAATAAAGTTCTGAATGACAATCAATGGCACAATGTGATGATCTCACGGGATACCAATAATCTCCATACTGTAAAAATTGACACAAAAATCACAACGCAGAGCACGGCAGGAGCAAGAAACTTGGATCTCAAAAGTAAGTGACAGTGACAGAAACAATAAAAGGGCTACAAGAACAGAATGTATATTATGATATGGTTTTTTTTTTTTAAATATTGGAAAAATATTGAATGCTGGCTTAAAATGAATAAGAGTATTAGTTTAGCCAGCTCAGGTTGGCAACATAAACTGGTAATATTTCTCCATGGTTGTTGTTGTTGTTAGTTCCAAAGCCATGTCTGACCCATTGCGACCACATGGACAACGTTCCTGCAGGCTTTCCTGTCCTCTACCATCCTCTAGAGTCTATTCAAACTCACACTTACTGCTTCAGTGACTCCAGCCAGCCACCTCATTCTCTGTCATCCCCTTCTTCTTTTGCCCTCAATCTTTCCAAGCATTAGGTTCTTCTCCAGTGAGTCCTTCCTTCTCATTAGGTGGCCAAAGTACTTGAGTATCATCTTCAGGATCTGGCCTTCTAAAGAGCAGTCAGGATTGATCTCCTCAAGGACTGACCTGTTTGATCATCTTCCAGTCCAAGGGACTCACAGGAGTCTTCTCTCAGGAGTCGTAGGTTGTAGGTTGTAGATGGAGGGTTTTGCTCCCCCAGTTGTTGATAGGAAAGCTAGGATGTGAATTTGTGACTTCCTACAAATCACTTCTGAGAAATACCATCATATGCTTTGTTATGTACCATATTTGTTTATTAGTCTATTTCTAATTTATATTTCTTTCCATTGAGGACTACACACATTCAACATGTAGTCCTCAATAGAACTGCATCTACATGGAGGGAAGTATGCAGTGGAGTACCCCAAGGCTATGTTTTGGCCCAGTACTCTTCAACATCTTCATCAATAATTTGGATGAGGGGATAAATGGGAAACGTATCAAATTTGCAGATGACACGAAGCTGGCAGGAATAGCCAACACTCCAAATGATAGGCTTAAGATACCGAAGGATATTGACAAACTTGAATATTGGGCGCTATCTAACAAAATGAAATTCAGTGGTTTAAAAAGTAAGGTTCTACATTTAGGCAAGAAAAACAAAATGCACAGGTACAGTATAGGTACAGTATAGTATAGGTGGTACCTTGCTCAATAGTAGTAACTGTGAGAGGGATCTTGGAGTCCTAGTGGACAACCATTTAAATATGAGCCAGCAGTGTGCAGCAGCTGCCAAAAAAGCCAACACATTTCTAGGCTACATAAACAGAGGGATAGAATCAAGATCATGTAAAGTGTTAATACCACTTTATAATGCCTTGGTAAGGTCACACTTGGAATACTGCATGCAGTTTTGACCGCCACAATGTAAAAAAGATGTGGAGACTCTAGAAAGAGTGCAGAGAAGAGCAACAAAGATGATTAGGGGTCTCGAGGATAAAACATATGGAGAACGGTTGCAGAGGCTGGGTATGTCTACTTTAATGAAAAGAAGGACTAGGGGAGACATGATAGCAGTGTTTCAATACCTCAGAGGTTGCCACAAAGAAGAGAGAGTCAAACTATTCTCCAAAGTACCTGAGAGTAGAACAAGAAGCAATGGGTGGAAACTAATCAAGGAGAGGAGCAACTTAGAACTGAGGAGAAATTTCCTGACAGTTAGAACAATTGATCAGTGTATGTTCCATTCATGAGGGGATTTTTTTTTTTTTTGGCTAGTGCTTCTTGTGATTTTGTTTGTAATGCCCTTTCAAAGGAAATATATTCAGTGTCAGTCCTATATTTTGGGAATAGCATGTTAAAACCATATTTATTCAAGGAATATTTAAAAAAAAATATTTCAAACACTTTAAAAAAGTAATTGTGCTTTCAATATTGTAAGCTTCCTAAAGTCTTTTTCTCTTCACATGGTTAAGTGAGCCAGGATTCGGGATATAACATGTTAGTAGAAGCACTGAAGAAATTAATTAGCTCATATAACTAATGTCCATGAATTACATTTACAGATATTTCATTTTTAATTATCATTCATTCAGTGACTATTCAAAGTTACAACAGCATTAACTGAGGAGATTTGAGGCAAAGCTGCAACCATTGCAATGTTCCCACAATCACATGAACATGATTTTGATGCTTGGCAGCTAGCCAATAATGAGGGTCCCACCATCACATAATTGTCATTTGGTATCTTCACTGCCAACTTGCAACAAATAAACTAAATGGGGAAACCAGATGAAGTTGCAAATGGTGATCCCATGACATCACATGTACCAACTTCACTAGAACTGCTGGAACTGCCATCATAAGTCAATGTGGCCAGGTGACACCACACTTAGTGATCACATCATTTAGCAATGGAATTAGCAATCCAAATTATTGTTGTCAACTAAGAGCTACTTGTAGTCCCAACTGATTAAAATGAAATGTTGAGTTAACCTAACTACCCATTCAACCTTGTTATGAAAATACCTAAAGTCAATCAACTGGCTAATTGTACAGACTCAGTTCTCCAAACAAGGAAATGGAGAGATAGAGATTTTCTTATCAAATCTTTACAGAAAGAACACACTTTCCAAGTGGTAACAATAATTAGTGCATTGCTATATCTGTGTCCTGGTTAATAGAAAAATGATTCATTTAATGAAGTTTTCAAATACGGAACATGGATTAATGTGGCACCGGGGACTTCCCAGAAAAAATGGAGGGTAGACTTCAAGTGGTTCTTTTGACCAGGACACAAGATCATATGATGTATTACACATGGGAACTGATCCAATCTATTCAGGCGTGATAAAGATGAGATGGATGAATTGTTTTCATGTATAACAATTTGCCTAGCAAATAATTTGCTGAAATATGTGGTGAAATGGATGGTGCAAATTATTTCTTATGGAATATGCAGTAATTATATTTAAAAAGGGGAAAAAATCTAGGAAAAGATATCACCAACTTAAACAGTTGCAGATCAATGCTAGATTTATTTGCTTGCTTAGAAATAAAGTTCTGGAATGAAATCCAAATTGCCACATATCCCTATTAATTATATGACCTTGAATTTAAATCTATCCAACTGAAACCACAATAAAATATTGCAGTACAGGGAATTCTTACCTTGGTTTCATGTACCCACTCCATTGCCCTGTTACCAAAATTATCTAAATAAAGACACACACACACACACACACACACACACACACACAAAAAACACATACATATATAACCACTGCATATACATATATTATTGTTGGCATCCACTGGCTGCTAAGCAACACAAGTGTAGCCTTTTAATTAGGTCTCCATTCTGACTTATCTCTGCTTTTATATAGCTAAGGCTGTAAGAATAAATAAATGTTTAATCAACTCCATCAAATGATTGGTACCTAAAGAACAAAACCCCAAAAGCGATTTCCAACAACAACAACTGATTGGCTGTTTTCAGCCTTTATAAGATGTATAATACTCAAAATCTGCTGCCTGGAACAAACACTTCACTGTCTAATGGAAGAGTCTGCTCTTTTCCTCCAGTAGTCAGTTAAAATTATTGTACTTTAGAATCATAGAACACCCTTTCCAAACACTAATTAGCTGTAGTGTCTAAGCAACATGTATTGCTGTTTTTCTGACCAATGGGAAAGAGTGAAATGTTTCTTAGTGCAAAGGCTCATGGACATTAGCTACTTTATAGATATTGTGGGTGGGACCTCTGTATTCTCAAAGTAGTGACTTTTGACAAGTTTGATTACATCATGCCAAACAGATAAATAAAACAGATTTTATTCTAATAGTGACTGTTTATAGATTCAGCACAGTTTTGTGAAACTAGAATTGTTAATACATAATTAATAAAATAACACACATAAGCTTATTCTGTGAATTAGAATATGAGAAACCTCAACATTAAGTCATAAATATCTGCACTTTATCTTGGAACCATCAGAAATATTCATAGATATCTGAGCAACAAAGGAATTCCCATAGAGATTGGATTTTTTTTAAAAAAAACACACACACACAACTTTTAAAAAAACCATTTGATAGCCATCTTTTTGCCCTTTCCAGTCAGCTTGGCAAGAAAAGATTAGTCTAGGACATCTTGAAGAATGTCTGCTATCACTATGTCCCTTTGGCCAGCTGCAAGATAAAGGTTTAATGCAACTGCCATAACATAAAAGATTTTGTGAAAATATAGGAGGCAACAATAAAGTTTACTGAATGTAGGAAGATGTCTTAGTTAATGTGTTTGTTTATTGTCTCCCATGTTCTTACATCAGGTCTCTCCCCCGATCCCCCACACCATCTGCTCTTAAAGATATTTTGAATTGTACATGACATGTATGCTTTCTGGGACATTCACCACAAAAAGTATAAATCTCATTAATGTTCTATGGTCTTTTTATGTGAGGATATCACAAGACTGATAATGTTAAAAGAATTAATCCCTTGATAATTATTAAGGTATTCAGGTCACAGCTGTGTTGATGAAACACACATCTGTAGAGGAAAGTGTATGATCAACAATGAGAGAAATGTCTCATTAGCATTTCATCTGGGAAGTTGTCTAAATGCCTTACTGAATATAGATAAGATGGAGATTGCCATGTTTCAGTCAATTGACTTCCTCTTCTCTTTTATGTTTTCCCACAGCTTCTAGATTGTCCCAGTTTCTTCTGCCCTTAGTCCCCAACTTTTGATTAACTCGTGCTCATTTATTGATCTTAAAATGAAGACTCCCAGGTTTTCTTTCCTAAATATTCATAGGATTGGAAGCAGGGGAGTAATAAAAAGGTCTACAGTTTTATTGGTATTTGCTTTGATTGTTTCAGTTTTATATCATTGCAATAGTCTCGATAATATTTCATGTTTAGATCATCACAATATCCTCCCAATTCCTCTGCCTGTCGCGATTATAATTGATCCTAATTATGGATATATGCAGGATTTGTAGTGTCAAAGGGCATTCCTTAGGTTTGCATTGTGATAGTTCTAACTTCTAAATATTGATTTAACTACTTAGTTCTTGAATTATGAAATGGAATGTTGTAATTGTTGTACTGGTAAAGACATCATAAACGTCTGTCAAAAAAAACCCACCTGAGCCCACTGGCTTTCTGCACAGTTTGTCATCTGTGGAATTGTTAATTATCTAAGCAATCTGGTGTCAGACCTTCAAGGTATTGCAGGTCAGGAAATAAATACAAGAACTAATTTAATGTTATGGTATATAATAGCAAAATCTTGGAAACCTAACTGAGTTTTTCTCCTCCCTCTTGTACCAAAGAGAATCAAGGCAGGAGAATTTTTGAGTTTTGTTTTCACTAGTTCCTCTTTTTCAGAGATAAACTGATGTTTACATAATTGATCTTGCATTCCTCCTCTAGCTTATGAATGTAATTTTCTACATCTGGTTAGGCAAGAAGTAGCATAGAAATGGCTTGCTGTTTAAGTAGCAAAATATTAAACTAATGTTATAAAAAGTACAGGATAATGAGTTTCCTTATGAGTTAGATGAGTGGCATATAAATTTAATAAATAAAATAAATAATTGAAATATTCTTATAAAAAGAGAAAGAGGGATGATAATGGATCCATCCTCTCTGCTCCTAATATTTGTTGCAGCTGAAACAATAACCGAGTAGAAAGTGCCCTACTTGCTTAACTATTACTCAGTTTTAACTAATTTTAATTTGACTAAAAATCTGCCTTTGCAATTGCTTAAAAACAATTTTTTCCTGTGAAAAAGGTTTCTGTTTTCTTATCTTATACTCAGGTCACTTGAAAATTGGAATCTCCTTTGGTGTGATTCAGAATCATTTGTATGAAATAATTGAGGATGATACTTCTGATAATCTTGTCTTTACATATCTTACTATCACGTTGAAACTTTCCTGACTGCCCACACTTTCTAATAAAAAAGTACCAAGAGAGGAGTTTCTTCTTGATTCTGCCCATACAATTGAAGTCTGAGATAATAAGACAACTGTCATTAAACAATGGAGTAATTATTGCACAATATTAGCCTATAACTAAGTGTGAAAATACCAGACTTGGTCCATCCAAATATCACCAAACATGTCTTCATCTTGGGGAGAGGGGGGGACATTCAAAAGCCAATTAAGTATCTTCAAATTGAATAGCAATTAGTAGTGGAAAAATGCAGGATAATTTTGCAGTGTAGGGTAGGTGCGTCTTCAATGTATGTTTATATTCCTAGCCTTTAAATTGACGGTTTCTGCTATGGAGGAACCTTACTTTTCTCCAATTTATATAGTACCGTTTGCCTGTATTATGTTGCAGGCTACCTTTTGCAGTACTTTCCATAACATGGAAGTGTTCAACTAATTCTAGGATTTCTAGAATGAAGGTCTGATGGTTTTAAAAAAACCTCCATTTGAAATAGTGTTAGAAATTGGTGAGGGGATTTTCTTTCTTAGAAACATAAAATATTTAGATCATATTTATTTCTGGTTTCCTGCAAAGACATGGAATGCCTCATCATACACCACGCTTGAGAAATGCTTTGAAAACTTGCTACATAAAATCTTGAACAGTGTTCCCTCCTGACAGAAAATTCAGTTAGTTAAACCAAAGCCAGATTTCTGTTTATTTTCGCCATTACTCCAGCCTTTAAAACTACCATGCTTAATAAAAGCACTAGAGGGCACCATTATGTCACATAATATAATTCCTGGTTCAGTCTCAGACCTGGAAGAAATTCTAACTGCAGTTCAAATAGGCTGAGTTATTTAGCTATTTTCTATGTTCTTCACATTCTAAATTACATAGAACAATATGCTATGCAAAATTAAATTCTTTCCCACAGAGGTTCTAACCTGAAGTCTTGAAATGGCAAAAATAAAATAAATCTATAAACATTTTAAACCAGGGACTGGAATAATAAAAGACTTGCAGCAGCCATCCTTTTATTTGAGTCGCCAAAATAGAGTTAGAACTGGGGGTGGGGGGTAAAGTGATGTTATTCTGTGTGATATTCAAAGTGATAATCTTTACATAAGCAACCATTATTTCTTTCATTATGAGAAATATATAAAACTCTGATGAGTCAGAAAACTTTCCATTTTCCTGTTTAATACCTAGAAATTACCTTTAATTTCTTAAAATTTTATTTTGATTGAAAAAATATACAAGTAACCATAAAGTAATAAAATGCAATATTAAGCCCTTTAAAATGATGTATTCAAAAACCCTTTGAATTTCTTTCTGTATTGTCACCTGTTCATCATACTGTAAAGCCTGAAATCAGAGAATGAAATAAAAAAGGTGAACTGATTCTGCCTAGGTTAGAATTCTTCAGATGGCCATGAAATTTGGGGTCTCCTTCCAAGTGACTAAAAAGAAGCTAACCAATCAGTCAGTCAGAATAGAGCTGGAAGGGACCTTGGAGGTATTCTAGTCCAACCCCCTGCTCAAGCCCTTGGGGTGGGGAGGGGTGAGAAGTCTTCTCCTTACTCAAACGGAAATATCTGCACAGCTAAGATTGGAAAGTTTCTTGATGTAAATCATACAAGTTCAGGTGTCTAGAGAAATCCACAGGGCTCCAATGAATGGAGAATCCTGTGGAGTTACCACTATATGTTTCCTCCTTTGTTTTCAATGATACAAAAAAAAAATAATTCAGAGAAAGGGGAAGGGGACAAAAATACAAAATTCATTTCTTCTATTCAGAGGCTGCATTCCTTGATAAATTATAGGATTGCTGTGCCTATGCCACAAATTCACAATTTTTACACATATCTTGTATTGTTTTGTTTTACACAGGGATTGTACTGCCTACTGCAGACTCAAGCAACTGAATGTAAAGCAAGCTTGTTGCTTTACAATGATTAGAATGACTTCTCCAAAGCTTTCTCAGTCTACTTTGGAATGCTGGAGATTGAATTCTATAATATTTGCATACAAAGTATATACTTGGGCTTCTGAAAAATATTCCTCCACCTAAATGTGATTTCAACCACATTAGACCAATTGCAAGCATCATATCTCACAGTTATTTGCATGTTTAGTATCCAACAATGAAGGGGGAAAGACTGTCAAGATTAATCTGGAAGCAAAAGGATGAAAGTGGATTGGGACAGTCCATAAATAATTATTTAAAAGCTGTCTTGAGATGTGGCACTTGTTTTTTTAGTTCTCAAGACTTCTCAAATAACTGATAAAATATCGAATAGGATGTATGCAGGATTAACAAATGATTAACTCCTATTTATCCATCAATTCATCTGACCATAATAATGAAATATGATAAAAGAATAAAAGGTTATATTAGGGCTTGATGGTTTTGTGTAAGAACAAATGTGGAGAAAAAGAAATATAAGTAACTAGCATAGCAGCCAGGAAAAGAAATCTGAAAGGAGAAGTAGATGTCTGAAACATATGTCAACAAAATTAACAATATAAGTAGAAGGTGTATGTAGAAACACATATGCCCAACATCCCCCATAATCTTTCTTAATATTATGCACTGTTCATATGCATGTGAGCTTCAGGGCTGCACCCTCCCAGCCAGATGGAGGATATTAGAAATGTTTACATCTATTTTCAGCTAACTGGAAATAGAAAACAAATGGGAAGTGCATGAGCCTAAGGCTTGTCATGCAATGCTAAATCATAATTTAGTATTACAACTGCATATAGCCAATTTAATTGTGTCACTGCAAATTCTTAATACCATAAAATAAATAACTATGTGGACATTTTTTCTTTAAAGTCTTTCAGTACTGAGAATTTCAAACATATATCAGCTGCATTTCCACATAATTTATAATAATTTCATACATAGATGTACAATATTTATATGATATTTTGACTGGATTGCCTGCATCAATATAATTAGATATTTATTTATTTATTGTTTGTTTGTTTGTTTGTTTGTTATGTTGCACAATCGGTAAAGGTGATGGTTTAATCATGCATTTAGCTAATTGTTAAAACTGTAAATTATTTCATAAAGCATGATTATTGGTCTAATGCATAAAGTTATAGGTATATCGGTAATATTAGTATTCTTATTAATCCAGACACTCAGCAGAGAAAACAAATGTAGCTTTATAACTGTTTACTTTCTGAAATCTGTTTACATAGCCATATGCAAACAAACAAATACATCCTTACCTACCTCACAATCTAAGAAGGCAGGTTAGTATTTAGTATCGTCTTTATTGTCATTGTACAAAATACATACAATGAATTGGTTAGATTTGAGTTCCAGAAATGCTGAAGCAGGAAAACCACTGGGCATGATAATTTATTCATTTATTTCAAATTGATATTATTTCCTCCTAGTTTAATCACAATCAACAATGCTGGTGCCAAGCATAAATGTCTGCTAGTAGTGTTCCACTTGAAAGTCATTGTATCATCCAGTTTACCTGAGATCCATGACTTTGAGTCTTTCCTCTATGGTCTGTTTTGAGTGGGCACCATGCATTCCTTATTATCATTCGTACACAGCCATTCAGAGGTGGTATTCAGCAGATTTTGACCAGCTCTGGAGAACTGGTAGTGGAACTTTCGGAAACCAGTAAATGCCACCTCTGACTGGCCCCGTCCCCATCTAGTCTTTGCCTCCCGAATCCCAGCTGATTGGGAGGGAATGGGGATTTTGCAGTATCCTTCCCCTGGAGTGGGGGCGGGTGGGAAGAATGGAGATTTTACAGCATCCTTCCCCTGCCAAGCCGCACCACACCCAACAAGCCATGCCCACAGAACCAGTAGTAAAAAATAATAATGAATCCCACTGCCATTCATATCTTCACAGAAATACTTGGCACTATTGAACCAGATAGTTAAAAAAGAAAAGAAAAAAGTATTACATAACAATACTAGTAACAACATGTTCATGATGTGTTGATACGGTGGGTAAGTCCAGTCATCTTAAAAATGTGAAGCACTTTAAGACACTATCCAGGTAGCTGGATCTGCTAGCAATTCGATTTGAAAAGTGTGATGCTCAGATGAAGGTTGCTGAGAATTTATATTCTTCAGTTAACAGATCTTTATAAGCTCATTGCATTCTGCTCAGCTGTTGCTTGCCATGATTGCCAGTTCTAATGAAAGAGCAAATGGTGTTCTGCTTTCTTTTTATGCCCCACAAGAGAATGAGCTGAATTTTTACAAGCCCAAATGATTTACTAAAGGAGCTTTCTCCTTCAACAGGTTGAAACTGAAATTGAATCACAAATTATTTTTTAAAAAATTATGTTATATTAGTTGCTATTGTTTTATGTAAGAAACATCTTATTAATTTTTATTACTCTGGGTTTTATTTTTTTTTGCTCTTCCAAGGTCAATGTAGAATGCAGCAAAAGTCTAATGAGAAAGGAACATTTAACTGCCAGTGCTGCATCAGATTAAGAAATGGCCATAACTGTTGCCTGAAATCATCATGCCTAAATTTCAGCAATCTTAACTATGAATCGATTAAAACACCATGTAGTATTGGCCTTCTCTTGCAGAGTTAGAATTCCAACTTTTACCCTTAAGAATTGAGATATCAATCTCTAAATTTGTTCCAAATATTACCCTACTACTTCAGTCTAATATAAGATTATGGCAGATTCTGTAAATAGAATAGAATAGAATAGAACAGAACAGAACAGAACAGAACAGAACAGGATAACAGAGTTGGAAGGGACCAACCACTTCAGACAAACAGGTATCCAAAAATTTCCAGTGTTGGGGCATTCACAACTTCTGGAGGCAAGTTGTTCCACTGATTAATTGTTCTAACTGTCAGGAAATTTTTCCTTAGTTCTAAGTTGCTTCTCTCCTTGATTAGTTTCCGCCCATTGCTTCTTGTCTTATCCTCAGGTGCTTTGGAGAATAGCTTGACTTTTCTTCTTTGTGGCAATCCCTGAGATATCCGAACACTGCTATCATGTCTCCCCTTGTCCTTCTTTTCATTAAACTAAATATACACAGTTCCTGCAAATGTTCTTCATAGATTTTAGCCTCCAGTCCCCTAATCATCTTTGTTGCTCTTCTCTGCACTCTTTCTAGTCTCAACATCTTTTTTACATCATGGTGACCAAAACTGAATGCAGTATTCCAAGTGTGGCCTTACCAAGACATTATAAAGTGGTATTAACACTTCACGTGATTTCTCATTGCAATCATTCATTCTCTCTCTTTCTCTCTCTCTCCCTCCCTCCCTCCCTCCCTCCCTCCCTCCCTCTCTCTTTCACACACACACACACACACACACAGTAAATATTTAATGTGTGAACATATGGAAGTATAAATTAAGATCAAATGCAGGAAACTATGGAAGAGTAAATAGAGGATAGTGAACCAGCCTCAGATCATCCTCATTTGAAGGCCTGAGAAAGATTCACAGACAGAGGTTTTATCTGTGCTTTGAGGATGTTTGGTTTTTTGCAGCATTCCTGATTAGGTAACAGTAGCTTATGATTGCAATCATCATCATCATCATCATCATCATCATCATCATCATCATCATCATCATCATCATCATCATCATCTAGTAGTGCATTGATTTTAATGAAGTTATAGAGAATACTACAGATGGATAATTGATAAAATATTTGGAAGGCTTGAGAAAGCCATTTGGCAGAGAATCTATTCTTCAAAATATCTGGAGAAGAATGTGGTAAGGTTTATGTGACTCAATAAGTGATTACAACAGAGCATCTTGCATAATATAGTAAGAGGGACTGTGACAATGGTTCATAAATCCTAAACCATGATTTACTGAATAAATAACTGGTTGGTTTTATTTAGTACACAGCTATAAACCATTTCTTACAAATATGGCTGAATGTTAATCTATCCCTGGACTTTACTGAAAAAGGGGGGAAAAAGATCTATTGTGCACAATCAGGTCATTTTCAACTTCTAGCGATCACATAGATTTTCTTGATGAATTGGAAAAAAGAAATCAAGACTTTATAGAGTTATTGTACCTATAAATTCTTACATTATTTAGCCTTTAATATAGTACATCCTTTGAAACAATTACTTAAGACAACTAAGAAGACACAAATAGTCCTAAAAGCAAAACTCCCTATCCAACCAATGTGATTAATATTTGCAATGACATTACTAATTTTTTAAAAAAATTATCCTGTAAAGTTATTCATTGCAACTGAAGCATAGATGCTGATTTAATCAAGGTGTTTTCTAGGACACGGGAATGGATAAAACATCCAATATTTGTTGGGCAGTTCGGCCAAAACTTGATTTGTTTACTTTAAACCCATATATTTTGAAAAAGAAGATCCATTAAACAGAGTAAATGTTAATTCTGAATAAACATGCATGAACCTAAGCTGCCAATCAATCATTTATCATAAAGATGTACAAACGAGGATTATAAAATCAGATGGAAATAAAAAGAAATTCAGTTCAGAGCAGAAACCATTAGAACATCTTTTCCTACCTGATCTCCTGTCCATAACTTTGTGACGTAGGTTAATTTTCACCAGCACTGTCATACTTTGGCTGCAAACAAGATACAGAACAATAGAAGGATAAGGCTAATTTAGACAGATAACACTTCAGAGCTAGCATCCTTCAATAACAATCAAGGATGACATAGAATAGTGATGGCTCACCTTTTCCCGACTGAGTGCCCAAAGCGCACATGTGCATGCCCGAACTGCAAATGCAATGTTTGTGTGCCCCCTGCACATGTGCCCCAACCCCATGCAAGCATGCACGCCTCCCTGCACGCCCCATGTTCATGCATGTGCAGTTCCCCTGCAAGCCGCATGGCCCTCGCGGGGGCAACTGGCCTGCAGGAGAAGCACACACATGTGCGGTGAAGCTGAACTGGAGTTATGGCTCATGTGTCCACAGAGAGGGCGCTGTATGCCACCTCTGGCATGGTTACCATAGGTTTGCCATCACGGACATAGAACAACTGAGAGCTTTGTCTACCTAATCTTAATGGGAGGCAATGAATTATTAGATCAGCCAATTGATTGATCAGAGGCTTATGTTCCTTGTGGAATTCTTCTTAAAGAAACAGATGGAAACTTATTCTGTAATCTACTTATCAACTTATAGCACTATATTGCTTCATCTAAGACTGCTAAACAAAGCTTAGAAATATGTAAATATGAGAATGGAAAAACAGTTCCTCAGGAGAGTTTGTCTTGGTGAAAGTTGTTCTCAGTGTAAAAACATAGTGCAGGAGATTCTGGCTGAAGGAGACTTTAATTAGCATAATAATTTATTGTTGGTTAGTATTATCCCATGATTTTTTTTCACTGGTGCCTAATCATAGCTAAATTATGATTTTGTTTTCTGGAATTCAAATGAAGAGACATATTTCTACTGTAATAATAAGCCATCCATACAGTCTAATGCACAAATTTTAGTGCATTAGCAACAGAAGGAACTAAAAATTTGGATTTTAAGCTACCAGGCAGTGGCAGAATTGAACTAGGAAAAAAGAGCAGCATTAAACACTAGTAATATGCATACTATCAAAAACCTTATTTTGCTGTCAGGCTGAACCAGATACAGTTGTATTAGTGAAATGTCTTTAATCTTATAGCAAAAAACTTTACACTTCTTGAAGTAAATCAAAATAATGTTATGCACTTTTTAGAAGATAACTGATGTTTTTAAAATAAAACTGATAAATGATATAAACCAGAAAGGAAAGCAATATCCAAAGTGATGCAAAATGGAAGCACCACCCCTAAACCTCAAACTGAAATGATCAGATGCAAGTATTCCAGCCTTGCTCTGGTACATTTTATTAAAGATTACTACTGGATTTCTATGATGGATTTTAACTTCCAGACATTTCCGAGACACCAATTCCATTAAAAAAAAATATATGGCCTGCACACTAATAATTTTAAGTCAGTGTGTATTGACATCAAACTCTTGTTGCTTTCCTGCCATGTAAATATTCAAACACAGGAATACATCCATATCAACACCATGTTAATATTCCATCAATTCACAACAAATGGGTTGCCACATGCATGGCAATTATCTTATCTTTTTTCCCTCACAATTTAGCATGCCTCAGCAACTTCTTTGCACAGTCTGTTGGACAAACACAGTCCTCTACTTTTTTAAATCTGCTTAATCTCTGTCAATAGGCATGCCTTTCATTTCAATTTACTAACAAAACATTAGAGTCAGAAACTCACTAATATTCTGGAACCTAGTTCTGCATGAAGCAATCTGTCTCTCTAGTTATCTCTATTTTTTATACCTCATAGTGTAGATCATTAAATTGACAAAATATTGGAAAGTCAAGAACATGATTCAAAAGATAGTAAACAAGGGTGTTATAATGCATCACAAATACATTTTGTCTTAGTTTTATCCAAACATCGTTTAATAGGAGTATATGTATATGTATTATATGTTGCATATATAATATATATCCACATATACATATACTCCTACTCTCCTGCCTTGGTGGCACCCCCTTTTTTTTTGGAAATGTTTAGTTGACTGAAAAAAAGATTAAAATACATAATGAAATGCACTGTTTCAAATATTAAGGCTCATTCACCTAATGAATAAGATTGGGATTTTTTTTTCTGTTATTGGAAAGCTTGTATACAAGAACACCAAGAATCTGCTGTTACTACAAATGGTGCCTATAGCCCTCCAGATTAAACTGACGTAAAAATAAATAAATAAATAAATTTAGTTTCCCCAAATTGTGAAAGTAATATGTTAGAACATTGAGTTTTCACCCAACTTTAAATTACAATTATAATAATATTAAAAGATTAAACTACCTATGAGATTATAAACTTTGTATAATTTCAGGGGCTCCAGAGAATCTTATAGCAGTGGTCTCCAACCTTTAAGACTTGTTGACTTCAATTCCTAGAATTCTGGGTAAGGAATTCTGAGAGTTGAAGTCCACATGTCTTAAAGTTGCCGAAGGTGGACACCCTTATTTTACGGGATATCAGTCAGAACAAAAAATGTCATGGCATTTCAGTGTTCCCCTGAAAAATTCACTATTATGAGTGATTTTGGCTATTTTCCCATTATGAGAGAAAAATGATGATAGTGATATTAAGAGATTTCTTGTAATGGGTCGCCCTTTGTGATGCTGCATAATAAATCATATGTCAATGCCCAATCTATTTTCTTCTTCTTGGATTGCTGAAAACCTTGAGAAGAACTTCTGGAGCTGCAGCATATCTGTAGAATGTCTAGTTTTCCATAGTAGGATGAGTTATAACTTAGATATGCTATTGGCAAATTAGCATGAAGTCAATATGGCAATGTTGCTGAAAAAAAAAACTATATTTTTAATAATAGTATTTTGACTTTTCTCAGGGTAAATATCTATCATTGTCTCTTTCTAGTGGATATAATAATAGCCGCTCAGTGTCACCTTGAACTGTGAGATAGGCGGATGGAAATTTAGTAGATAAATAAATAATATACTGTTAGGTACACTATAATGTAGCAGAATTTTTGCCTGCCAGTCTACTGGATAAGGTGCATGACAAGTTCATTGGTTTCATAACTTCCCCGGAGGAAAGATGACAATGTATGCATTTTTGTTTTCTTGATGGATGCTAAGGTTTAGCTGTCTGGCCATGTATATGTTAACCTATACTGAGAGACTTGAAAAAAAGCCTCAATAGTATGGTGAACCCTCCCTGATCTGTTTAGAAAAAACAAAGGCAAGAAAAAAAACAAAGGGAAAAATGAGAACAACAAAAGGATTGTCTAGTGGAAAATAATGTTTCTGTTATAGGTATCATAGTGGTAAAGACAAATATTACATTATAGTATACTTTATTTTAACAATTTTTATTTCCTCGGAAAAATTATAGTTCCTACACACTTATTTCAACAATCTTTGGTTACTTTAGCTTCTAGGCAATAAGATATGAGAATTTTAGTTAGCAGTGTCTCTGATATGAGTTTCCCACAAATAGAAGAGAAGACCCAGAGTGCAGCTAGCAGAACTGAAGGTCTAAGCAAGGGGTCATGGGTAGCAACAGAAGAACCTCAAAAAGCTATGGACTTGCATAAACCCATCAAGGGAGCAGAAGTCAAGTGGAACCAGTCAATTGGAAAAAAAGTTTAACCTTCAGTCTGAAGTCTAACCTGCTGTCAAATTAGAGGGAAAAGATTTTGCTACAACTTTCCTTCTTTTCACTGCATATATCAAGAAAATGAACCATTACAGTCATCTGATTCATCTTGTTCCCTTTCTTTATACATGTCACTCAACAGATTGGATAGCACAGACATGCTCTTTGTCCCTTCCCTTAAATGTTCCCATCTTATGGGAATATGAAATGTGCCTTTTCCATTATAGTTCATCCCCTATAGAACACTTCCCTGAAATTAGGCAGGCCCTAATCTTTTAGTCTTCCAAAAGCACGTAAAACCGGCTGTTCCCCCAAGCAGCAGGAGAGGGTAACCTCAGTATAATTATGGTGCTAGATTTTTTTAATACTTTTGAAGTTTAATATATTTAATATGCTTCATTTTAATACTTTTATCATATATAGATGTGGTTTTATCTTTTGGCTGTGAGCCACTCAGAGTTAGGTACAGGTGGGTAGCTATATAAATGTTTTAAACATTTTAATGTTTTAAATTAAATCAACTCGTGGTAGATAGGTACAGTAACCACTTATAATCTTGTAATATTAAAAAAAGCACTGTCAGTCAAGAGGAGAAACTAATGTTGGCCATCCCTGAAACATTCTGTAGTTTGGAATCTATATTTAATGTGTAATGAAATATACTTAGCCCTGAAAAGACAAATTATCCTTTTCTGAAATATAAGGGAGGCTTCTTCCCTATTTTCAGGCACCTCCAAATGTGATGCCACATGCTAAGAGACAGAATTCCAGGCTTGCCAAGCAAATGAAAAGGACAAGCATGCAAATACTCCCTTCAGTTCCAAGGGACTATGATAGCCAGGGACAAATCCATCTTCTGCTTGTGTCTTCCCCCACATGGTGTTCTCTAGAAACAATTCCCTGTGTTTCTTCAGCAACAAACATTCTACACCTAGGTGTCTTTTCCTAACCATGATCCTGTAATAATGAAACACGTGTTGTGACATTATGATGCAAGCTCTGTACTTTCCTACTTGTTGCATTGCAAAAATAAAAGGGTAGAGTGTGCAACCTGACACATGTCACTACCCCCTTGCCAATCACTATGAATGCTATTAATATTATTAGTATATATTATACTAAAAATATAGATATTAATGATGCATGGTTCACATAACTAGAGGGGCTAAAAAGATTCCTATTTGAAGCTGTATTTTTCTGAATACAGTAGAAAACATTCAGAAATAATTGGCAAGGTTATTTCAAATCAAGAGAACAGACTTTGGAGATCAAGTCAATCATTGGCTGTATCCATTCCTAGAAATCCATAGGATGTCTATTCCAGTCATTTTTGCCTTGTCAACATAATAATATGTTAGTGCTCATCTGTCTTTCTCCAGTTGTGGTGTTTAATGAGAAACAACACTTCAGGATTGATTGTGACACTAAGTTTCCAATAACTAAAAATTGACCATATAATCATTGTGCATTATAGTAAGACTTTAAAATGATGTATAATTCACTTGTACAGTACTATACTTTGTCAAAAAGGTAGTAAAATGGGGCAAATCTCACTTAACAAATGTCTCGCTTAGCAACAAAAAAAATTGGGCTCAATTGTGGTTGTAAGTCAAGAACTACCAGTATTTAGGGGCTAGAGAGAGGGTGTATTTTTTTTTCCTCAGGAGCAATTGACATTTGCTTTTCTTGCTTTATTTTATATTCTTGTTTATTGGCTCTTTGGTACTTTCTGAGCTTAGTTGTTTTCTTGCTGATTTCACTACCCAAATTAGGTAGCATCATCAGCACTGATAATATTACATAGTTTGAGGAATGAAATATTCTCCTTTGTTGTTGTTGTTTGTGGGGGGAGGGCTTTTTGTTTTATTATAAAAAATTAAGAAAAATGTTTTTGTGCAGTTATGGTAGATTAAAACATGTTCAACTTATCAATGAATAAGATTAATAAAAAATTATTCATCTAAGCCTTTTGTTTGACTTCATAGGTGATCTATATATTGGAGGAGTAGCAAAAGAAACTTATAAATCCTTGCCAAAATTGGTCCATGCCAAAGAAGGATTTCAAGGCTGCCTTGCCTCTGTGGATCTCAATGGGCGTCTTCCAGATTTGATTTCAGATGCTCTGTTTTGCAATGGACAGATAGAAAGAGGATGCGAAGGTATGGTTGATCATTTCATAGACTTGTCTCAAACTCTTATGTGTAACCAAAATGTTTCTAATTTTAATATTAGAGCTATGGCATCTTTTCTGCTACGTTATTTGTATTTGGACCCTGCCAGTTTTCCATCTTATCAATTTATTCTTTGTTACAGTTGTTAAATTAGATAGTTTACATAATTAATGAAGTGGATGCTATCAGTTGAGAAATACACTCCAATGGCACAAAACTCAATTCAAGCACGAGAATATTAAGTTATCTATCAGAACACAATTGGTCAATCCTGCTCTTTGCCGTGAATTAGCTGATTTGCCTGTCTTTGTTTTGTTTGTGCAGTATCTTAATTAATTGTTGTGATAATTAGCTCCCAAGCAGCATTTTATATAATCACAGTGCATAGATACTAGTTAGAGCACTGCAGTACGTAGATAGTAGTTAGAGTATAAATTAACTAATTTAATTAACATGCACATTTCTAAGACACATTAAGTGAAAAAGAGATGTTAGGGTTCTATAGAGAGTCTGAGTCTAGGGAGTCTTTCAAACAGCCAAATTAAAGTGTTCTCTACCAGTCTTGAAATGGCAGGGGTGGGATGGTGGGAAGCTGACCGATATATTTGCTGTCCATATTACTGGTTCCTTTCCTGCCACAATAAGAACAAGCATCTTCAGTATCTCAGCTTGGTAATTATATCCATCCTACAGTTAATCAGCTGCATCCCACCAACTGGTAATTTTTCACACTTTTCTCATAGGCTTATATTTGACATAATTTGAAAATGTAGTGATGAAGGGCCACCCAATAGTTTGTGCATATTTATCTGTTATGTGAGATAAGAAAAAAGTCACATGACTCAATTGATTTGTTAGGAATAACTAAGCATAATATATTTGTAGACCAAGAATTTTCAGATATAGAAAACGAAGGGACAAAAACAATGAATTATCCTTCATATCAGAGTTTGAAGCCAGGCAGAAAAATTGTATAAGCCTCCAGGAGGTAGCCATATCTATACTGCTATGAAGAAAATAATGCAAATGATATATTTATCACCAAGATAAGAAGTTATCTTGAATCAACTTTATTTTATAGTTAGTTTTAAATGTGGCCAATTACATTTTGTTACTGCAGTTATCTACCTAGATGTATTTAGCATTAGTTCTGTGCAGAACATGTTATGACACATATCATTTCCCTTTGGTTTCAAAGGCATATCCAATTAATAAATAAGTCATTATATCAAGGATTTCCTCAGGTATTGCTTCATGACTATTTCCTGCGTAGGCTGGAATTATATTAGCTCTTTATATCCTTGGTCCCAGCGGACAAGGTCATGGAGGAAGTCTGAAACAATATTTTAGAACTGTATTATAGGATTTGGTAAATATTAAAATAAAATTGCTTTATTGGTAAGCAAGGATTATGGATAGAAACAAAAAATAATTTCAGAGAAAGAAACGGTGCAATCCATAACCTCAATAACTAAGCTCTCACTTTTTAAAGATGATTTTTATTCAATGCATTTGTGTGAATAAGGAGCCAAAATCTTCTGCCTTTTCTCTCGGGCAGAGTTGTGGCCTGTCATTAAGCTTCCTCAATTCGTTTTCTCTCTTTTCAGTGATCTGTGAAAATATGTACTCTCCCTACTTCAGATTTTATTTTATTTTTTAAAAAAAACCAGGTGCCTCCTATAGGCACAATTGCAAAATGTGTCCAGATGATTATTTTATCACCAATGTATGTTTGTTTAGAAGCAAACAATTGTTTCAAACAATTCATAGGCATAGGAGCCATGGGGGCACAGTGGTTAGAATGCAGTACTGCAGGCTGCTGACTGCCAGCTGACTGCAATTTGGCAGTTCAAATCTCACCAGGTTCAAGGTTGACTCAGCCTTCCATCCTTCCAAAGTCGGTAAAATGAGGACCCAGATTGTTGGGGAAAATATGCTGACTCTGTAAACCATTTAGAGAGGGCTGCAAAGCACTGTGAAGCAGTATGTACGTCTAAGTACTATTGCTATTCACAACATTCATGCTACCAAGCCAATAGTCATATATGGCAGCTAAAGAGAGGGATTCCATCAAAGGCATTCACAGGAGAGGCACTTAAGATGGAATTCATGACTGCACAAAGGAAGCTATTTCCCTTTTAGTACAGATGTAAAAATGGTTTCAATGAAATATTCACAGATGTCATGGTATTTTTTAAAAAACACAATTCTTCTACTGTAGACATTCCAATATTCAATATTCCTGTTGCAGCCCACAAAATCACCTGCCCGGAACAAAAAACAAAAAAAAGCAGATGTTTTGAACCAAGTTTTTTCCCCCCTGCGTATAGTAAAGGTCTGCTGATTGGTTTGATATGAAGAGCCCAAATCCCAAATTCGTCCATTCAACTTTTTATTACTTACATGTTCATTCATATTGTCTAATTGTCCACATGGTATTTATTTTTTGTTTGAATTTTTAAATCCTTATGACTTGAATTCTAATTTTAATTTGATGATTAATGTTAAAAAAAAAAACCTAAAGTGTAACTCAATACATGAATACATAGCTTCTATACACCTAAAGGCAATTTCACTTTATTTTGTAAAGCTTGAAAGTAACAGATTCTGGTGCAAGTGAGAAAGAGGGCAGATGGTGATACATTCTGTTAGTGATTAGATCTTGGTATTAAAATAATCATTTAATTATGTAGCACCCAAATTCTTAAGAATCACCTTAACTGCCAAGTAATTTATATAATCAAGCTTATTTACAGAATCAAACTGAAAGGCTGAAAATAATCTGAATGGATGCAGTCAGAATCTAACATTAGCCCTGAATACATTCAACCTATACTTAGGTCTTTGTTATAAAACCAATGAAAATGGGTTTAATATGGATGTCAACTGAGGACACCATTATATGACATAGATTAGCAACAGTGGCTAGTGGTTTGGTCACTCAGTCAAAGGGGGCTGGTCATGCTAAATTAGTAGCTCTACTGTGCTTGGATCTAGGTTCTAGTACTGAAAAGTACTTCTACCATCTGGTAGAAGACTCTCTGTAACTACAACTCCCAAGCCACACAGATCCCATTGCTCTTCTATGCCATTTTTTTACACAGATTTCCTTTTCTAGATCCAAAAATAGACAACCTAATATGAAGACTCCTACTTCACATTTTGTACCTACTTGAGCTTTTCAGTTACTATCCAATATCCTCTTATTCTTCAGTCTCCTACCACACTTGTTTCACTCAGGGCTCAGTAGCTTTTGGAATGGAATAACAGAATTGAAAGGAATGTTGGAGGTCTTCTAGTTCAACTCCCTGCTGTAGCAGGAAACCCTATACCCTTTCAGACAAATGGTTGTCCAATCTCTTCTTAAAAATGAAGATTCTATTATTTATAGCCGCTCTCAATAAATTTTTTAAAATCTGATGGGGCTCTCACAAAATTGTCC
This sequence comes from Thamnophis elegans, assembly GCF_009769535.1. NCBI lineage: Eukaryota > Metazoa > Chordata > Lepidosauria > Squamata > Natricidae > Thamnophis > Thamnophis elegans. The sequence goes on along the minus strand of NC_045544.1, from coordinate 102,897,282 downwards.
CATAATTTATTGTGTTTTGTGTATAGTTCAATTTATGAAGATTTCCTCTTTCAGCATATTCAGAAATAGCCTTGACCTTTTACTTCCATTTCCTTCCACTCGTTTTTTAAAAGAGCCAGATGTTACCACTGTACTTTACCATTGAAATGGTGGTAAAGAATATTCTTTTTTTCTTTGGCTTCATCCAAGACGCATTCAAAACAAATCTATAACTCATCACATATTTCCAATATTTATTTGTGCTTTATTTGCACCGGGTGCGCTTCAAGGTGCTACTTATCACCTATAAAGCCCTTCATGGTAATGGGCCTGGGTATCTGAGAGACCGCCTACTGCCAATTACCTCCACTAGACCGATACGATCGCATCGATTAGGCCTCCTCCGAATTCCATCTACTAGCCAGTGCAAACTGGCAACTACCCGGAGGATGAGAGCTAACAAACTGGTACCTAACCCGGACAAGACCGAGTGGCTGTTGTGTTTTCCTCCCAACAATTTGGCCGACGTTCCATCACTCAGGCTGGGGGGTCAAAATTTATACCCCTCAGACAGGGTCCGCAACTTGGGAGTCCTCCTGGACCCACAGCTGAGTTTCGACCATCACTTGTCAGCTGTGACCAGGGGGGCATTTGCCCAGGTTCGCCTGGTGCGCCAGTTGTGGCCCTACCTGAACCGGGAGGCCCTCGCAACAGTCACTCGAGCCCTTGTGATCTCTAGGCTGGAATACTGCAATGTGCTCTACATGGGGCTGCCCTTGAAGAGCATCCGGCGACTTCAGCTAGTCCAAAATGCAGCCGCGCGAGTGATTGCGGGCGCACCACGGTTCGCCCACATAACACCGATCCTCCGTGAGCTGCGCTGGCTACCTGTTGATCTCCGGGTGCACTTCAAGGTCCTACTTACCATTCATAAAGCACTCCATGGTAGTGGATCTGGCTATTTGAGAGACCGCCTTCTGCCGATTACCTCCCTCCGTCCCATCAGATCACATAGAGTAGGCCTCCTCCGAATTCCATCCGCCAGTCAGTGCCGACTGGCGACTACGCGGAGGAGAGCCTTCTCAGTTGCAGCTCCGACGCTATGGAACAATCTCCCTGTGGAGATCCGCACCCTCACCACCGTCCAGGCCTTCCGCACAGCCCTCAAGATCTGGCTATCCTGTCAGGCCTGGGGATAAGACTTTACTCTCGCCCCTCCCGAATGTTGAATGAATGTTGGGTTTTTACTGCTAATTATTTTTACTCACATTTTCTTTTTGTGTTTTGTCCTGCACTCCCCCCCCCCTATTATTGTAAGCCGCCCTGAGTCCCCTCAGGGAAAAGGGCGGCCTATAAATGCTTAATAAAATGAAAAAAAAATGAAAAAAAATGGAGAGCCTTCTCGGTGGCTGCTCTGACCCTCTGGAACGAACTCCCCATGGAGATTCGGACCCTCACCACCCTCCAATCCTTCCACGCCGCTTTGAAGATCTGGCTGTCCCGGCTGGCCTGGGGTTAAGATTTCAATCCCACCCGAATTGTGTGACTGTTGTGCTCTCTTTTAATATGTTGTATTGTTTCCATATTGGAATACTGTTTGTCTTTCCCCCCCTCCCTTTTTGAATTGTGAGCCGCCCTGAGTCCCCCCAGGGAAAAGGGCAGCATACAAATAAAGGAAATTCAAATTCAAAATTCAAATTCAAATTATTTATTTATTCATTTGCATCCTGTGTTTATTAGAGGTAGTCCTCGGTTTATAATGATAACTGAGCCCAAAATTTATGTTGCTAAGTGAAACATTTGTTAAGAATGTTTTGGCTCATTTTACAACTTTTCTTGCCACAGTAGATAAGTGAATCACTTCAGTTGTTAACACAGTTGTTAAATCAATCCAGCTTCCTCATTGACTTTGCTTGTCAGAAGGTTGCAAAACGTGATCACATGAGACAGAGACACAACAGCTACCATAAACAGGAGTCAGTTGCCAGCTTCTGAATTTTGATCACATGATCATGGGGATGTTGCAGTGGTTGCAAGTAAGAAAAAAAACTCTTAAGTTGCTTTTTCCGTGCCATTGTAACTTCGAATGTTCACTCAAGGAATTGTTGTAAATCGAGGACTAATTGTATTTTTACAAATAATTCAAAGCAGCAAAAATATCCAACGCACTTTCCTTCTTCTAATATATAGTTTGCTTCATTATAGTATGTTCACCAAACTACAGACATCTATCACGTTTTACAAATCAAAATACTTTTTCACCCAAAATAATGTCAAATGCAAACTACAATATATCAATCAGATAATTGTGAGGTATTTGCTGAATTCCAAAATGTCAAGAAAGCAGCTGCATGAATAGCAATAGCACTTAGACTTATATTCTGTTTCACAGTGCTTTATAGTCCTTCTCTAAGCAGTTTACAGAATCAGCATATTTCCCCCAACAATCTGGGTCCTCATTTTACCTATCTCGGAAGGATAGAAGGCTGAGTCAACCTTGAACAAATGAACAAAGCTCTGCCCATTTTTACATGTATCAGATGAAAAGAGTTTAGAGCTTTGACTGTGGCCCCAGCCCCCCCCCCCCTCTTGACTGCATATGAAATGAGTTGTAGATCACAAAAGCATGTGCCTTTTGATGACATGTGTAGTTGTCACTTGATGCCACACCAGTCTCCCTCTGATCCTTGGGAGAAAGGATAGCCAACAAAATTATTTGCATAACATGGAAGAGTATGTTCAATTAACTGCTTACTAAAGCTGCTCCATTTCTGCTAAAGCTAACCTTTTCCTAGGCTGTATTCATGTAAAAAGCTAAGTTACAAAACAAACAAGATTAAAACCATGTTGTGCAAATACAGCTACTAGGTCTTTAACTGACTCATGTAGGATGTGAACTGAATTGTAGGGTATAGTTCTTAATGTACATTTGAATCCAGGGATTTTAATTATTTTGGAATTTTGAGACTAACTGGTTGCTAGGAAAGACCTGTGGAGAGTCACAAAATGACTATCATAATGCCTATGGCCAGTGAAGAGCATCCATTTACCTACCAATCTTCAACCTTCATTTGTATTGTTTTCTTTCACTTAACTATTTACAAGAATATGTTAAGTCATACACCAAAAGCTAAGTGTCTGCTATATCAATTATGGAATTAAAATGGTGAATGCCATATACTTGTGTCAGTTACCTGAGGGTATATTAATATTTTTTTTAAGGTAAAGGTAGAAAGAGTACCAATATTTGACTTATCTGTATATCTTAATTAGGTGGAAAGGGAGCGAGTAAGCACCAAAGCAATTCTCTGGAATGTGGGTACCTACAGATCCTTCAATTCCTCTAGAGAATTAGGATGGCAAAGGATAATGTGTTAACGGTTGAACTGCTTGTATCTGAACATAACAAATGGCTACTCAGGATTAAACCATCCATTTCCTTTTGCTAATGTGTTCACATTTATCCTATGAAAAGAAATGATTTTAATTTTCCTTCATTACATGCCATCAGCTCAATTAACCATTATATTTGTAGTAAATGCTGGCAAATTATTGCATTCTCATTTTGGCTTGCTGGATATTTATGTCTATTAGCATTAATTTATTTGCACTACTTGGAATTTCTTTTCCTCTTTGAGAGCAGCATGCACTTTTTTTTTCCTCTGAACAATTTTTCTGTGTTTGCTGCCATTTCAATATTTGCTTACTAACATTTAATATATTTTGCTTTTTTTATTTTGCTGGCAAAGTTGCATTGATGAAAGCTGATTTGCAAGGTAGATGCCCTTGTATATATTAAACAAGACTGAAACCCATACAACACATTGAGAACCTTCAGCCACTTCTGTGCTGATAGCTGTGTGTTGTAGCTCATTTTCCTCTTCTACCATTAAAAATATGGCACAGAGAACTATCTTCTCCCAGGATATACTGAAATACAGGCTTTCAGTCTTGTGTCTTTTTTTTTTTTTTGTATAGTGATTGCTTCAGTGCTTTGAACATGCCTCTTTCTTTAATGTTTTATTTGTTTGTTTCTCCCAGTGGTCTAATTATGATCTTTAGAAATAGAATAGTTTTGTTTTTCATGTGTGAATGTCATTTTTTTTAGCATGTTGGTGCATTAGTTGGCTGATTTCTCCTCTATCTACTTTGTTCTTTAAAAACCTGCATGGGACAATTTAAAGCATGTAAAAAGATACTTGCCAACATTCCTGCTAATGAGAAAACAATGTTTTTTTAAATTTAAAAAAATGCCAACCCAAAGGTCTTATGACTGTCAGTAGATATAGCTGTTTATCAAACCATTGTTTGGATAGCCATATTTTTCTCCTCCTTGCTTGCTTTTAATATGACATGTGTGGCTTTCTTTTTGGTTGTTTCTATTTTGTTTTGTTCTGTTTTTTTTACAGTTTTATATTATGTTTTCCGCAATCTCTAGTAAAATTCGTTGTTTTGGAAAAGATAGTTTATAGATGTTAAAGTAAAATTAGAAATATATGTGAGAATTATCACTTCCTTTTGCTTGAGTTACTTGCTTCTCTTATGTTATCATCCCAGATGAATTCATATCTTTGTGTTACAAACAAAAAACATATGTCTCTATATAGCTTGAATATTATTGATAATATGGGTTACCACCAATCCCCTTATCAGCTTTTTCCCATAATTTATTCTATAAACATGAGATGTTGGCAACTACTCTGTGTGATCCAATGACACATATGGTCACTCTGAATGACAGACCTTCATGTTCTTTTCTATGGTGTCCTTTCTTGTTAGGTCCCAGCACCACATGTCAAGAAGACTCTTGTGCTAACCAAGGTGTCTGCTTGCAGCAATGGGATGGGTTTAGCTGTGACTGTAGCATGACTTCTTTCAGTGGGACACTGTGCAATGACCGTGAGTACACAAGTGACTTTCCTCTTTTTCACTCTCTCTAAAAAGTGCTAAGGGTTCCAAAGTGTTGTCTTGAAGTGAATGTCCAAAAGGTTGCATCGATTTAATAAGTTATAACCAATTTATCTACTAAACTCTGCAATAACTACTAGGCATTCCTGATATGACTGTAGGAAGTATTTGACCAAAGTACAGAACTGCCTTAGAAAGCAGATATGCAGGGATTCTAGAACTGTGATTTTGGAAATTTCATATATTATATGGATTTGAAAAATGTCCTGAAATAAAATATATTAGATATGGGCATTTTATTCTTGGTATCAGTTTCTTAACATTGGGCTTCAGTTTTCACTTATTTTATTTCTTGCTTTACTGAGATGTATTATAACTTTGTAACATTATTCCACAAAGTTGAAATTACAAATGACAGTTCTTTCTTACCTTCCTACACCAGATAAATTTAGGTGACCTGAAATATTCCATCAAATAATAACTCCAGGCTTTATTTCAGTTAAATGTCATCTGAATAAATTTTGGTATCACTTATTAATTTTATAACCTTTAGGGATGGAGAAACTGTGTTTTTAGATGTTAGAATCTTCTGACATGAGTCAATACAATGATGAACAAAAGTCACAATACATATCTTTGCTATCCCAGTACATAATGAATTTATGTTTAGTAATTTAGTAATTTCTACTAGAAAATATCTGATGGGATAATTTCCAGTTGTGATATGAGTAAGATTAAGCAAATCATTTTCAAGAAATCTTATCAAATAAACAAGGACGTGTAATATTTGAGACATGAACACAAGTTTTCATTAAACCAATTTTTAAAACATTTGCAATCCTATATTCCCTGTGTTTGTAATTCAGTTATTTCCAGCTTGTCATCATGGGACAGTGTACTGGGACATATGGCCACAAATGCAAGCATGAATTTGTTAAATGTTTCAGTAAATTCCTGGAAATAGCATTACTTTATTTTTAAGTACATTGCATTCTTAATGCTGACAAAGGTAGGGGTAAGAATAATGCTAAGAGAACAAATATGTGAAAATGCTGCACTTCCTGCCTAAACTATCCTAAGAAATGAGATGGAGTTGGTTTGTACTATCATATCGTCTTTAAGAGACACATGTTTATCTTTCTTAAAATAAAGTCTGTTATTTTTTTAAAGATTATATTCAAAATGAGAGTTGATAGAGAGTCCCTGACTATTATGGGGACATTGAAACCTTTGCTTTTGACCACTGTGTGTTCATTGCTGTTCAGTTAGCTCATGAAATGGTACAGATATTATTACTGTACTCAGGATGATATTTTCACAGTGTCAACCAAGGTGACCTCAATTCATGGAGGCTTGACATTTATATCACCTCTAGCTTTCACTTCAAGCCTCTTTCTTTCAGATATTATTTTTGTCCTTTGTATCCATTGCATAGAACCTGGGCAAAATCTACAGAAGTGATAAATGGAAATGTAATGTTTGAGAGAAATGTGTACTGAGATTATGCAGTAATATATGTCTGCCATATTCCAGTTTGAAAAGCCAGCATCAGATATACTAGCAATGAAAATAACAATTATATTACTAAGGTGTAACTTAGCATTACATCAATAGTATATGTCTCTGACAAGGTGCTTTCCTGAAGCCTGTACAGGCCTGGATGGTGAAGAATCGCCTTCATATCAGCATGGACAAGACTGAATGTTTGTGGGTTTTAGGATCCCCTGTATCTAGTAATTTACCATATTTAACTCAGGCTGGGATGACCTTCAGTCAGAGCTTGGGTTAATCTCGAGGTTCTTCTGGACTTTGTGTACTGCTTCAAGGACGGTGGTAACCATGGCCAAGAGGGCTTTTGTTCAATACATATGGATTACTCACAGTCACTCATACCTTAGTCATCTCCCAATTAGATTATTGCAAGGCGCTCCATACAGGACTGATTTGAAGAGAATTTGGAAGATGCGGCAGCTCTGGTAGTAGCAGCATACCCCAGTAACACTGCTGCACCGGCTCTTAGTAGGCTTCCATAATTCAAGGTGCTGGTTATCACCTTTAAAGGCATTACGTGGCATATGGGCATGTTATTTGCAGGACCACCAGTTCTCAATGGTTTCTGCCCATCCCAACTACATCTGGCAAGATGGGCATGCTCTGGGTCCCCTCAATGAAGGAATGTCACATGATGGGGTCTCACCTGTCTTATGGAACAGTCTTCCCTTGGAGATGCTTCAGAGGGAAAGCTGATTCTGGTGGCCTTCAGGAAAGCAATGAAAATCTGACTCTTACCCCAGACACTTGAGCCAATATGTTGGGAGAAATGGCATGAGTGATGAGGGATGAGTGGGAATTATTTTTTCAGGGCCTGAATGTTTTTCATTATTTTAAATTATTGCTTTACAATATTGAGCTTCTTTTTTGTTTGCCATGCAAAGTTCCTTCTGGTAAACCCTGTGGTCATTAAAAAAATGTACTTGCTATAGGTCCTTTTCATTAAAAAATATTATTTTGTGGAAAATGGGCAATCATGCTTTCTTTGTCACAGCATCTGCCCTATGCAATAAAATGTACTCAGTGATCTAGATTGCCCAAACTTGTTGATCTTCTGCAAGGTGCTAAAACTTGGATCAAGTATCATTCTTGGTCCAAAAGATTACAGTAGCACAATTGGTGGATGTGTCTGGTTATATAGATCAAAATCAGATTAAGTATTATTATTGTAATTATTATTTTAAGGTTCCATCAGGTATATTCTGCCTTGGGTTTAGTTAAATCATTTGCACACTGCCCGAATTTAGTTTAAAAATTTGTGTACTGACTTACTGCTGTGAGATGGGTGGCTATATAAATTGTTTAGGTAAATGTCTTATAGTTATTTCCAAGTCAGTATTTTTCTGATTTTAACTGATCTAAGGCAAAGTGTAAGAATGTGTTACATAATGAAATCTGAAAATTTAAAATTAATTAAATCAAGCTAACCAAATGATTCAAAATGGTATGTCATTTTTTTATAAATATTGGCTATGTAGTTTCATTGCTAAGCAGTGAGCCAAATATTTAATAATGATAATAAATGTATGAAATGATGAAATAAATTATTCAGAGTTCAAGAGTTTTCATAAAGAACACTTGAAATATAATGGATAATACATTTACTTGAACTTGGGGAAATTTGTTGAAAATGTTCTTTATTTTGTGCATAAAATATTGCAATAATAACATAATAGAATTCAAGTTTCATGCTTGTATATTCCTAAGATTATCTTCTGTTTGGTTATAACTTTGTTAAGGAGACAGGAAAGAATAGAAAATAGAACTTGTAGCTGTAAACAGTATGGGCTAAGAATCTGTTTTCAAAAAGAGAGCTAGAGAGTTGTTCCCCTGAATTCCTACTTAATAGTATTTGGATTCTCAAAGAGCCCTTAAGAAACTCTAAGAGAACAGAAATAATCCCTTTGAAAAATTACAGCTAGTTTCAGGAAATACATTTTCCTTATATATTTTGTGCCTAAAATCAGGGGTGGGTTGCTGCTGGCGTTACTGCCAGTTGGTGTGTGTGTGCTTTGTTTGCGCTCCATGTGCTTGCACAGTTGGCTGTAAGTAGGTCTGTGCATGAGCAGAACATTTAAAAATGCCAAAAAACATGCTGCAGCAACCGGGGAACCAGTTTGGAGGCATGGCCAGCCTGGGTTCTTTGGCCCAGATTGGGCAAACTGGTAGTAGCGGTGGCAGGAGGCTCCGCCCATGCACCCAGACGCTTTTGCGCATCCGCAGAAGTGTTGTATGCATGTGCAAGCATGGCCGAACCAGTAGTAAAAAAAAATGGCAACCCGCTACTGGAAACGGTAGCAACCCATCTCTGCCTAAAATATAAGTAAGAGAAAATTACAAAATATAAACCTTTTTCAGAAGAGTAATTATACAATATTTTAAACTGTAGTTGGCTAGTTGGGATTATATCCTATTAAACTCAATGGGTAGTGCTTCTGAGAAAACGTGCACCACTAATACTACTAGGACAGTATCAAGTATGATTGGGTATGATAATAAAGAACAGAGACCCATGTGACAGTGGGCAAAGCAATCCTCAGAAAAAGGAGTATTTGAGTATTTAAATATATGACATTACCAAGTTGTGGAATAATTCCATTCATGAAAGTGATTCTGATGTCCTGCTATGATCTGTAGCATCTGTTAATGGGTATGGCATTGTTTCAATGTGCTATTAGAAGTCTTTGCTGGACATAAACATTCTCCCTTTTCATGGTGCAGTCCCCTTCTGAACTCTCACCTTCATCTGCATACACCAGTGATAGCATCCTAACTATATGTCATGGTTGCAAATTGTCTTGCATAGCATTAGCAATGATGGTAGGGTTGTGGGGAGGTTATGGGGGTGGGAGTTAAAGAAATGCCAAGAATGCTAGTTTGAAGCCTGGGACAGTGCTAGCCTCCCAAGGTTATTTGCTGGGGATGTCTGCCAGAACGAAGAGCTTGTTCCCAAACAAAAAGGAAAGTAAGTGTTTGGATAGTGAATAATAACTATGGGCAGGCCAAGGAAGAAAGGGAAAGTTAATTATGCTTTTTGCACGTGAAAATATCAGAGCTGGTTTTGCTTTTCTTCTGTAACCATTTTAGGCTCCAGTAAATTGTACACTTGGTTAAACACTGGCCCAGGTGCCTTTCTTTGCTAGCTAAAGGAATGGGACAGTTAACATTATGACCAGATTAGAACCACAGAAAAAGTGGCAGAAAGAGCAGCACTCTTCTAGTGAATAATTCAGGAATTCTCTTTTCACTGATGTTAGCAAAGTCCTAATTACAATTTGAATTATAATATATACTGGTAACTACTGAGGCACTATGGACAGTTAAAATACTGACGGCCATTACAGCAAGAGAGAAAGTGCTCCATGACATATCATCATAATTGCCTGTTGATATGCATGGGCCCATTTATCTCTAAAGTCAGCTTGTTGACCCTGAAGGTCTAAATACTTTCCCTCATTTATTGCAAAGGAAACATTGTAAATATATAGTGATTGACCTCAGATCACATTTTTCTTTTCTCTTTTGACAAAGGAACTCATGTAGTTACAAGGCTAATGCAATATTAGGAGGTAAAATACAATGAGAAGAGTTATATATTGTTCAGCACAAAGACAACCAGTAGGAGAAAAAACTATTTCAGAGAACTAGGATTATATAGGAAACTGTGAAAAAGACACATAATGATTACTTTTACAAATGGTTCCTTTGAGGAGTAAAAAACAGCCCAAGTATTAATAACAGCAGGGTTTTGGTGTCTGAGCTGTTCTCTTAAAGCAGCCAGATTTTATATAAGGATAGGATTGAAGATGCTCTTTACCTAAAATTAGATCATCTGTATCAAATGTTCTCCTTACTTTTTTGGAGGAAGTATAAAGTTACTGCATATTTCTGACTTGGTCAGTGGCTTGTTCTCATAAAATATTATCTTTGTGGAATGGAAACTCAAAATATTGATAAATTTTATCTCATGGTCAGAGAAGCATGCTGGGCTATACTGGAGCCTGAGCATTGTCTTTTTAACAAAAGGGCATTTAGGGGAAATATTCACTATGGTGATTTAGTGAACAGGTTTCTTAGGCAAATCATTTTTAAAAAAATAATGAAGTTATGGGGAAGCAACTGGATCCTAACTGCAGTTCAGATGGAATGGGTTTAAAAATTGCTACGGGCTCAAAAGGGCATATAACACCATGTACTTGGTGAGATTTAGTGTGACATCATACTTGAGAAGTTGACATGAACCAAGGACACACAAGGACAAGTCTAGCTTTAGCCTGTTAAGTAAATTGGGTAACTTTGGATCAATCACAGATGTTTTACTACCAATTGTTATGATGGGGGAAATTATAAAAGATGCAAGACATAACTCTCATATATCAAATAAATCTTTAGAGATGGTGTACTTCATAGGAAAACATCTGGGAGGTGTATCTGCTTTTCATTGCAATAGCAGCTTGTCAAAGAAACATTTCATCCTTCTTTTCTCCAGTGCCCTGTTTCCAACTCCAGTCCTCCCTGCAGCTGCTACTAACAGATTTTTTTGAAAACCATTCCTGGATCTCCTGAATTACCAAACAAGCCACTGTATGATGAGATTGCCCTTATTCACACAATACATCCCTCAAGGATGACAAGAATCAGTACTGCAGCTGATGGATCATGACCTTGGATCTTAGTTTTATCTGTGAACTTTCCCTCTTTCTTATTTTCTCAACGAAGCCTTCTGATAGGGAAGGCTCTGAAACTTCTCCATGAAAAAACTTGAAGCAAGAAAAATTAAATTGCATACAATATATAGAAATGGGATGTAGCCAAATCTTTTCCAACTTGATGTCCTCTTCATTTGTGTTGGCTTACAGCTCCCCACGTTTATAGGGAATTGTGGGAGCTGCAATCAAATACAATAGCAGGTACTAATACAGCCAATTCTTCCTTTTTGTATAACTACTTCTTATTGCAGATCTACCCACTGAGGGATTAGCATGTTGATGTAAGTCATTTTACTGATTGACTCATAATCCTCCTGATCAACTTTATTATGATGCTAAAGTCAATAATAACTCTACTCCACATCAATATTCCAAAGTAATCGAATTTGATTACTTCTGCCTATTATTTCTTTTACTTATTGCTACTTATAACCCATCCCAATCCCAGAGGACTCAGAAGGGGGCAGGCAGTAACAAAATGCAAAAAATAAAAATAACTCACAACACAGTAAAACTATGATCCAAAAAAGCAAACACATTTAAAATAAGCTCCCACAATTAATCAATTGGGAATTTTATAACTTTCTGGGGAATGGGGATGGATATTTCACAAACTGGGAGTTACATTGAAGGAGGCCTACCTCTCAATCCTACTCCATGTACTACTTGAAGCTTGTGGAATTTCAACCAGTTGTTTCTGGATGATTGGACCAGATTTAGGTCTGGTGAAGTGTCTGATCTATTCTAATGCTTCCCCATTTAGGGCTTTGTAGGAAATGTTTAGAATTTTTAGTTGACTCTGGAAGCATACTGGCATTCAAGAAAATGATTTTAATTTAGGTGTAATTGTAGATTGTTGGGGTTGGGAGTGCACGCACGCTCACATTTGCGAACCAGCAGGGAAGATAAGTGAATCCCACCTGCTGTTCCTACTATTAAAACACTTTTTGCTGGGAGTACAGAAAATGGCTACTTTCTTTTCTTTAATAGCTCTTCAGATATTTGAAGAGTATTAACTCATCCTTTACTATTCTATTGTTTTTCATGTGAAATTTATTAGGTGCTTCATAGCCTTTGTTTTCCCTATTTTTTATTTTATGACCTCACTGAATATGTATATTCCAGCTTGTCTACAGCTTTTTAAATGTTGAGCAATATAGGATTGATTGGCATAGTCCTATGAATTATACTGCATAGATCTATGAATAAACTATTCTCAAGTATCATAGGATTGACTTCCCTATATCACTTCACTACACTATATTACTTTGGCTTGTCAATTTGTTAATTTGTTTTTTTTTTTTAATTTTGTTCTGCCTCCACTTCTTTTGATAAAGCTTTACAATTTGTCTTTATTAAATCTTATTGCACTACTTCTCATACCATCAAGATCACTCTGATTTCATATATTAACTTAGTTCTAGAATATATGGAGTCATCATTTGCAATTTGTTGCAAGTTTGTAGCATGTTTTAGATTATATGACCAAAATTTATTTCATCTCGTTTTAAAAAGCATATGAAATACTAGCATCTGAGGTAAAGTTCAAGATGTTATAGAGAAATGAACAGTAGGAGAATAATTGGCTCTGTGAACACTCTTATTTGGGGTTTTAGAAAAATCAACAGCAGACTTTTGCAACTGTGTATTGGTGTCCCAGGTTCATTGGGATTGAAATTCCAGAATTCTCAATGACTTAAAAATGGCCATATGACCAATGACTGTTAAAAACTTCCAATGGTCATAATGGACAGATGGACAAATACACCTTGCTGAAAATATGACAGCTATAGAAACCAGCTAGATTCTACTAGGTGGCCTTAGTTTGCATAAGACAGGTGAAATCACATAATAAACACTAAGAAATATTTAAACATACTTTGCATAATTAGTCTAAGCCAGATTTTTTTTTGATTTTTTTAACATTTTTTATTTATTTTTGAACAGACAAACAAACATAAAAATAAAAAAGCCATATTCCATTAAAAATTGTATAAAGTGTGTCAGTTGGATACAGTATTTCCATGCATCACCACCAGCTTTTCATATCAAATCACATATTTTAAATTCACATATATTCATGTATATCACGATTATTATATCTCAACCTTAATTTGACTATAATTCTTTTTACATCCTTTTATATATAATATTCAAAATCTAGAATAGGATTATATGATATTCTATTAAATCATTCTAAAATCATCCAATCACAATACATCTTTATAACATATTCTCGATAAAGCTTTTAAATCTCCTATCATATTCTCCATGTGTTGTTTATATAATATTTCATATTATCAAACTAATATATCTATATATATTATTATCATTATTAATCATTAATTATAGCTATTGTCACTTCATTTTATACATACTACTAGTAAACTAAATTTAACTTAGTTTTTATTATACATTTTCATTGCATCAACCTGTATCTTTCCAATAATAGTGTAGTCTTATATCTCTTGCCATTTGTAGCATTAATATTCTAGTTACTTTCTTGTGTGAACCTCTCTTCGCAACATGTTGTTTCTTTCGCATCTCATAAAAGCTCTTTCTATCAGCTTATCTTTGGTTATCACTGGTGCTTCTGTCAAGATTTATCTCCTTATCTCCATCATTTTTTCTTTCTTTTCTTCTTATATGCTTTGAAGTTTGGGGTAGAGTTCCAATCCATCTATCTCTCCTTTCCATATTCTGCTCTTGCCATTACCAACCAGCCTCATTTTGTTGTCAGTATCCACAGATTTCTTATCTCTTTGCTCATTTTTTTCTTCCATGTTTTGAGCTCTGTCCTCCACATTCTTCATTTGATAAATATCCTCAGTTTTTCCATCAAATTTTTCTGTTTTGTATTCCATATTCTCCAATCTCTTTTCAATTCTCTCTGTCACAACTAATAGATTTTGAATTTCAAACATAATCATTTGCAATGTTACAGATTCTTTTTCCTGCTTTGCCATTGTTCCAATTTTGCAGGCACTGCCACTATGGGATTCAAGGCTATTTTAATAAACTTCAAACAGGTTCATTTATTATCTTTCAAGTCAAAATATTGTCTCCTCTCCAATAGCTAGTGATAGAACTCCCAAAAAGCACCTGCATAAACAACTTGTGCTCTTCCTACTATCACTCTCAGTAAACAAACTGAAAGAACCTTGAATCTCAAGTGATCAAAGAGAAAGAAGGAAAAAAAACAATGTATCCAGTCTCCAGCCTCTAAGTGGCAGTGTAACTGCTTTTCCTCCTGTTGTTACAATCCTCTTTATAATCCTTCTTATTATCTTCTTTATAATCCAAACTTAAGAAAGAAAGAAAAAAACCTTAAATGAAGATCAAAAACAATCCAATCAAGCTTTATAAAAAAGAAGGAAATTTTTAATCCATAGGTGTAAGCAAAAGTGAAAAAAGAAGAAAAAAATTAATCCATTCAGTTTAAAAAATAGGGAAACTTTGCAAAAATTCTATCAAGGAAAAAAATATAGAAAGAGGATAACACACTAAGTTTAATGTAGATTAATTTCACTGCTTACAGTCTTCTATCTTCAATTTTAATTTAACTTATTTTTTTTGGGGGGGGGGGTAATCTCTTTTTCTAATAATAAAATTTCCTCACCAGTTCGACACACTTTTTTCTTTTTGCTTTCTTCCTGTTCCAGAGCTGTCCCAACTTCAGCAGCTTCATTAGCTGTGTTTCTATCACCAGAAAAAAAGCTATTCCTGGATCTTTCAGGGACTTTGCGATATCCCTGAGATCAGTAGGAGGTGCCCTTCTCAATCACTGTCTCTGCGGGATGGTTTAGGTCCAAATGGACCATCCAGTGGCAGAAATATCGACTGTGATCTCAGAGCACCAAGATCGCACATCGTGCTGTCGCGACATCAGACCCCTTTTTTTCCTTTCTTTGACTTTTTGGCCATATTGGCTGGAATCCTGGACCTAATATAACTTGAGTAATCTAAGACGGGGAAGAATGGTAGATCAGTTTCTCCTAGGAAGGATGTCATGAAAATAATCACTGTCATGTGGTCTTGCTTTTCAGCTTCTAGTTTTCAGTGAGCCATCATCAGTAATCATCCATTGTGATAGTCCCATTTACTACAGATGTATCTCATTCCAGTGTTATACCGAAGCCAGCAATAATTTCTACATTTTGTGGCAGTGAATTTCATCTATTAATATTGCATAGTGTGAAGGAAGATTCTTCTTTGCTTGTCATAAGATCACTGCTAGTCCATTTCTTAGAATAGTGTCATGTTCTAATTAACCCTTTCTTCATTCCATACCACATATAACTGTAATCCCCCCCCCCCACACACACACTTTTTTCTCTATTAAAAAGCTCCAAACCTTCAGGAAAATTTATCTTGCCTTAAGCTGCTTCAGAAAATTATTTGAAACATATTTCTCTTTTCTATTATTTCAATATTCAAATATTTAAAGAGATCCTCAGTCTTTTTAAAATAATGTTTCGGTATGGTACTGTCTGTCTTATTTTTATATTCCTGTGACCACAAATTGAGTAGCTTGTTTCCTTCTTCCTTCTGGAAGACTTACTAGCTCTTCCTTCTTCAACTCTGTTCCATAGCCCCCCATTTACAAAAATAAGTTTCACTGACACTTGAGATCAATTTTCCTTTTTTTTTTTTTTCTTGATCTGGACCACCCTGTCATGTGGCATTTCCTTGGGAATAAATTGATTTCTTGGAAATAAACTGGTTCTGTTTAGTCTTACATTTTCCTTTTAGCCTCTTTTTATATTCTCCTTCTCTCCCCCCCTCCCTCCCTCTTTTTAAGAGACAAGTAGAAAAGGCATATTTAATGGGCTTTCGTCTATAAATCCCTTAGGGAAAAAGTCTTTATGGCTGGAAAATATTCAAAGAGATAGTATCTGAGTAATTGAATGCAGTACCAGCCAAAATGAAAAACAGATTTAGAAAAAAAAAAACCATTTTCCTTAATCAGCAGTGGTATGTTAGATCAAATTCCAATAATTTGGGGCTCAAATTTGTAAGTTATTTTAATTTCCTGATTCTCATTAATCCAAATAAATTATGAGAAAGAATTTTTAGAAAGATATAATTCAATGTCTTATAATATTCATCCCTCAAGACATGTGCATATCTGGGATTTGACCCCAAAGCCATTATCATTTACCAGGCATAAATCATTACTGAATGGTACTAGTACCAGTACTTAATTTAAATGACTGAATGTGGCATTGTTAATGAAACAGCTAACTTCAAAGATAATATTCTCTTTACAACCTCAGGCTTGTGCTATGATATTTTCTGGACAAAGTAATATTTCCCTCCTGCAGAACATATAGTAGGGCAGATAAATGCAAAGGTGGTGGTAGAGGGATTGTAAATGTTTGGAAAAGCTAGCAATATAGAGCAATGTTTTTGCTTAATTTGTATAAAATTCCATGTTGTTACCTTCATCAATATACCCATTTATATAGAAGATTTTCCTCTTGTATCCCAGTCTTTTTACCAGCCCAGAAATTCTCAAGGGTTTATTTCAGGGAAATGATAAAAATGCTTTAGAGGAGAAGGGCACATTTTTTATAGAATGAAATAAAGAAGTACAGATCACTGAAACTAGATTTAGATATTTAAAGTGTGCAATCTAAGCACAATTTCTTTCTTTCTATAGAAAGTGCACTCTACGTTTCTAAAGCATTTTTATCATTTCCCTGAAAGTAACCCTTAAGACCCATTGAGACTTTCTGGGTTGGTAAAAACACTGTGTTGAGGGGCAAGTCATATGGGATACAACAAAGAAAATATTCTATGTAAATATATCCAGGAGACTCCTGTGACATAACATCATTTGTTGGAGCAATGCAATACTGCAAAATTGTGAATGCAGCCACAAGAACTGGCAGCTGGAAGGCTGCTTATAATTCTGTTCTTGATTGTCTTGCTGCCAAGACACAATTCAGCATTTTGCTGAGAAGCACTGATGTATGTTCTCAAAAGTTCATCACAGGTTTTGCAGCAGTCATCAAATTCTGAAAGAATATTAAAGATGTGTGTTTATATTTCTGAAAAAGGCACCACAAAATCAGTTAATAAGTATGAATTACATGGCTTCAGGTGGTTTTCTGAATGCTAGTAAATACAATATTTGTTTTATGACCATCAACAGGAACTTAAACATAAATGTTTACTTACCATTCAAAAAAGACCGTCAAAAAGCCAAAAAAAGATAACAAAAAGACCAAAACACCTCCTTACCAGCAACCAACATCAACATGAGCAGAGATTGACACCAAGATTAACATTAGGCCAACAATCAGAAACAAACATTACCCCAATGAAGGAACTGCCAAGCAAACTAACAGTGAACAACTCAACTGAAGAACCTCCAAGGCCACTCCTACCAACAATGGCAAGCAAGCCACCAAATGAGAGCAAACCCCACTCCCAACTGGCAGTGATGATGTCACCTAATTTAGTAATGAAATATTTACAATAAAACAAGCAAACTCAGAGAGCAACAAGGATCCCACAAAGTTTATTTATTGTAGCAGTTCTTATGCTTGCTAATTGTTTAGCTTCTTAAATTCAATATTATCCTGTTAACTTTCTGTTTTAGTAAGAGTGGGGGGGGTACAATGTTCTCCAAAAGCCTTTTGCATTCTGATACCCAGTTAAACTTTAAATTATTTTGAAGGGAGAATCAATAGGAAAAAAATGTTCCTATTCCTGGCACAGAGACAGAGGGGGGGGTAGTAAAAATTATTGGAAGTAAGAGAAAATAAGGAAAGGTTCAAGGAAGGTATGGAAGTTCCTGTAGCTGAAAACAGATTATTTAGAAAGGGTTATTTGAGGTTATTTGGAGAAGGTTATTGTGTTTAACTGTTGGGGACAAGATTTTGGAGAGAGAAGAAGGAATTATACTTTGAAGTCCTGCTGTGAGAGTTATGGTTAAACAGTATATACGTTCTACAGCATAAGAATGAAGACTGTCTGGAATTTGAACACTGAGGTAAAGCCAGAGATAGTCTTTACAGTTACAGAAGACTGAACAGAGTTTGTGCAACATGAGGAGAGACATTTAAATCTGTTGGCAGCATCCAGGACAGTTTGTTTTGTGGAGATGGATGACTAGAGCCATAGATGAAATGTGAGAATGGATTAGTAGAAAAAGGAGGAGAGTCCAAATTTGGTCATACTGGACTGAACCGAACTGTATTGGATATTGTATGGGTTGGACCTTCTGGTGTTTTGCAAATGGTCTAAACCATGTGACTTCATATTTGGTTCCATAAAGTTTCTACTAGGCCAGAAGTGTCCCCCCCCCCCTTTTTTTTTCCAAGGACCTGGTATCCTTTTTGCATAAGCAGAGTCAGTTTTGGGAAAATATTTTTTGGTGGATACCACTGTTTACTGGTGGCTATGACACACTTAGCTTGAGGAAACTGAAATGAATCAGTTCTTCAAAGAGGACCAAGTGATGGTATAGCTACCATTGTAATGTATCATAGTGACTCTGATATTGTATTACTCTGTATTACTCTGGAATACTGTATTACTTTGGAATACTGTGGGAAAGTTACAGAATTTCTAATTTAATAGAAATAGTAGCTGCTTTGTGGTGTTTGAAGCTGTAGGGGGAAAAAGGAGAATTCAGTACCAGCATCAGAGATGAATTTGTATGACAATGGTTTCCCAAATGTTGCTGATCCTTTCAAAAGTTTGCTTGGAACTTTCCATTTGGTATTGGATATACTTTTCTGCTATATATCTTTGCTTAAGAAGAATGGGCTTGATATGGAACAAACCATAATAATGTTGAAATGTAAAGGATAATTCCAATGTAACATCAATATTTTGCAGCGTGAAATGTTCTAATGAATGTTTGCTTCATGCTACTGAAGACATTTAAGAATTTTAAAATATTTTTTTCTGGAGTTTTATGATCCTTAGAGCTGCTTTGATATTAGATTCAAATAGAAAGGAAAGATGAATTCCTCAGACCATTCTATTTATGAATGCCCCCTTACCCCATCCAGCTCATACACATATGGAAAAACCTGTAAGAATGAGTTGCAGCATATGTTTCCCTCCACTTATATCAAATATTTATTTTTATAACAATAAAAATAAAAGTGAACATTTCATTATTCTCTTTCCCAATGCTTGTTCTGCTATTTCAGCATTTCCAAGGCTGAAAGTCAAACTTCTGTCTAATCTTCATAGTAAGTTTATGTTCAGATAAAACCATTTGAGCATAATTGCAGAGTAGAAAATTAACTGATGGTAGCAGCCTGATGATGGCATATCAAAATCTGTGACTATCAACATGTGGTTCTTATAATTCAAGCTGTCCCACATTGGCTGGTTCATGACCACCATCTGCAGTGCTTTCTAAGCACCCTGGAACAAGACTGTTTGACTAGATGAGCATTTCATCTGATTAAGTTTGACAGTTCTTCTGTGAGTTATTCATTCTGAATGACATACACATTGACGATATCCAAATAACTCTTGTTCAGAATGGATTTGACATGTCCAATATGGAGTAATTAACTTTTAATGCTCTGTGTCATGAGAAGTGCTATACTCTCCCAGGAGAAACTGTTTTAACCATTAACTAGGAATATTGATACCTCATGGTACCAGGTCAGAAAGAATCTAATCACATAAACAAATGTGTTAATACTGTGTGTTTCACAACATTTGAATGTAGTGTTATATTTATACTGTACGGATTTTGGGATTATTAAAGTGCATAAGAATTTCCAAAATCTCTATTTTTAAGTACATAGGCTTACCCCATGTTTCATAATGAGCCTGGGGTTATAAGAAGCAGATTGGAAGCAATTCCACTTATTTATTTTTAAAGGTGGGAAATCATTTCTTACTTGTCTGAATGCCACTCAGCTGCAGGTAAATTAGAATTCTACAGCTTTCAGATTGCCAATTAGAGCCAATTGTACTCTGAATGGCATTGCCTTGGCACTAAGGTTCTTACAGTTTCTCCCTCTTTCTCCCCCACTTTGTTTCTGTTTCACACCATCTCTGCTCTTTCACTAAAAGAGAATGTTTCAGTGGCTTACTATAATTTTGGAAGTCTTGAATTCAGCTAAAACATAATTATTATTATTTAATTGAAATGAACAAAACAGCACTTTGGTATTTAGAACTAATCAGTAACATTTTTTTGATTTAGAAATAGATTTTCAAAAGGGCACCAACTGACAGAATTTATTGCAGGAGGCTTGCAACCAAGTGGAGAATCTAGCAGAACCTCTAGAATTTCTTATCACTATTACTTCCCTCCTCTTATGATTCTTGCATGAATGAGGAAGAAATGATTTTGTTTTTGAAATGCTATTTTTTCTTGCTTTCTGTCCCACAAACATAGCAATCAGTTTTTAATGTTTGAAGTCTGAGCAATAATATCACTTTCAATTTCAGCAATTCCAAACTAGTCAATAAGTCTTAACTCACTGAAAATCTCAAATAGCTTCTATTAATTTCAGTTTTGAAGAGTTGACTCTGCTGAAGCTGCTGAAACAGGCAAGAAAATTCTGAGCATAGAATTTAAATTTTGAAATATCAGTTGGAGATTTGTATTCAAAATATACCACCATGCTGACAGATTACTACAAAACCTTTGTAGTATATATAAATTAATCAATTCATCACCATGGGTTCCTCATCTTTATAAAAAAAAATGATATATCTCTACCCATTTATTCCTGCCCTTGTGTGACTGTTTCCTGTCCTTTAGCAGTTACCTATCCATGAAAAGACATCTCTCTTAATCCATAACTACTAAACTTCCTCAATTATTAATTTGCACATGTGTGAGTGTGTGTAGACAAACACACACACACACCATTTGCATGCAGGCTTTGAATATTAGTATTTTTGGATTGACAGAGGATTCACAGAATTGTTTCAGAAGATGAAGGGACTCAAAGGAATTCTTGAGGACAAAAGAATATAAATTGGGAAAAATAAGCAGGGAAAAGCCTATGGATGTGGAATTCTAATATGGACAAGATCAGAAGATTGAGGAGAGAACAAAAGATAAAAAATAGTGCAATGTGCAGTAACCTGGAGTCTATTGGATCCTAAATAATAAAAGAGGACATTTATGAACAATTAATCAATTTGTGATTGATTCTTATTCTAAATCCCAAATATTGCATAACTGCAAAGTTCAAAAGAATGGATGAAAGTGAAAATTGAAACTTTCTCCACCCCAAAAATTGAACATAGCAAAATACTATAGATCTGGTGCTATTATATTTTCTAGATTGTATTTGCTATCCCTATCCATCACGTCCTATAATTTGATTAAACAAATAAATAATGTGTAACATCCTAAGCATAGAAGTAACTGTGGCAAACAGGAAAAGCATGCAGAGCATGAATTCTTGAATTCTTTCAACCCCTCTACTTCCCTAGAGCAGCATACTGACTGGGGAATTCTGGGAGCTGAAGTCTTCAAGTTGCCAGGGTTGAGAAAAAACTGCCTTGGAATGATGCAGTTTCTTTGCATTTCAAAGAAGCAAAGCAAGGGATTTTGTGAAACAAATTGTTTAAAACTCAGAACATCCCCTTTGCTTAAATGTTTCACCTAACAGCTTGAGAATGGAAGCAACATAGAAGGTTTTCAGGAAATAGCGCTTTGGACTGATAAAGAAATCAGAACAGACTAGCATGACTTGCCAGAGAGTAAAATTCTTTTTAAAGGATGATTGTGTTCCTAATCTACTGATTGGCATTCTCTTCAAAATTCTCTGATAGATCTGTGGTCTGAAAATCCCCTCATCTCCATCTGATTATGGATTAACAAGGGGTTGTGTTAGCCAGTGGAAAGAATTACCTGTACAAAAACTCCACTGGCTAGATTTTCTGAATTTCTGAGTAGAAAAGAAGAAACCATCAGGATCTTTTCTTCCATCTGGTGAAGCAGCTTAGGACAAACATGAGCTACTTTCTCAGACATAGAAAGTTGGAGACAGGCAACCACAACCTCTTTGCTTTTCACATCACTCTCCCAAAGCCTGTTGCTGCACTTATGAACTTCCACTCTTTTAGCCTTGTAAACTGCCCAGAGTTGTCTTATGGCAAGATGGAAGACAAACAAACAAACAAATAACCAATGAAACTGCATATGCTGTGCTCCTTAACCTTGCCCTGAGCCATAGTTCCAGTCAGACATTAATTACTGATGAAGCTACTATTAATTAAACCAAGAAGTCAAATTATTTCATGCTTGGAACAATGCAAACATGTTATACCATATTCATTGTTAAATAGATAGGTATGTCCATGATTATTAACATGAACCCTTTTCTCTGAAAAGTCGTTCCATCTGACTGCCCGCAAGACATTAAATGGATTTGCTAAGATTTACAATTATCTTCTGCGTGGTTTCTCATTAATTTGTAGATTGATTGACATGTGACTCTGCCCATGGAAGTTAGCTTAATGGTCTGCTTACGAATGGAAGCAGTTGAAAAGCTGATCCCTTTGTAAGAAGAAAAATCAGCCACACTAAACTAAGGATTACTTGAGATTTTATGTAAGGGTTTTTTTAACTGCATGATTAGAGTTTTATGGCATACCATTTGTACTCTTTTGCTCTTTAAAATTATGTAAGCTTTGTGCTTGGCAAAATAACTGCTGTTACAGTATACTTGTTATTTTTATGTAGTGTACTTTAATGCCATAAAATAGATATCCCAGGGATAAAATTACCTGGTTTCTACTGCTATGTCTTGTCCTGAGGATTTGAGCAGAGTAATCTTTCAAATATTTTTCATTAGTCACCCATCTTTTCCAATGCTGCAGTTGGCTTGAAACATACAATACAATAAAAGGTAGTTAGTGTTTTTGGACATCTTACTGGAGGTAGCTGGAGATGTAGCAATCGTAAAAATTGAAATAAATCCAGCTCAGTATTTTGCCAACTGAACACTAAAATCCTTGTGTTCAGGTCTACCTTCATTCAAGCCAACAAAATACAAAAACAATTTCATTAAAATGAAGAATGCTATTTTATTTTGAATGTCATGTGATGAGTTCACACATTATATGGGGAGATTACACTATGAAACCATAGCTTCTTCAAAGTACCACAGCTACATGCAATTTAAGAACCCAACCTGCTGAAAAAATATATATCAGACCTGTCTACTGATTTACTATATAGTTCTAGGATAATTCCAAACCTGGCATGCCAAAGAAGTTTGAGACTGCCAGAACAATCAAGCAGCATGTTGGTTAAGAATTTTAGTAGGTATAGTCTCAACACACCTCAAAGATATTAAGTTTAAGAAGACATGAAGCTTTGGTATTATGTCAATGGCATGGACTGAGATTTACAAGTGTCTCATTCTATTGTTTATAGCTGTTATTTATGCACCTATCTACCCCCATGAGGAGAAATCAATAAAGGGGAGTATCTCTCAGAAAATCCCAGCTCTGCTGGTAATTGAACTGTGTAATGAACTACAACAGCTCAGCATGAAGCATATGTTTCTTTCCAGATCATCTCGCTTAGCATTATCTCAAATCTTAGAAGAATAACCAGACTTTTAGATAATTTGAGAAGCATCAGACTCTGGGGATCCTTGTATGTGCTGACAAAAAGGCTAATAGCATATGAAGCTTTTTTTTTCCCTTTAAAAGCTAGACATGCTTTTATTGCATTAAGGATTGTCTGATTCAACATCAGATTTTGGCCATGTAAAACTGGAAAATCAATTCAATAAGAAAATAACAATTATGGAGATATGCTTTTTTTGGCAAATGCTTCTTTTGTGCCATATCATTACAATATTTAGAGGTAGAACAAGTAATGTAATAATTTCCTGGATATTCTGACAAAGGGTTCACTTTTAACCACAGTTGTAATGTTTGATTCATCATTAATGTCCATCACAATGTTTTCCATTTCACATTTAACTCATTTCTTAAGTGAAACAAATTAATACAACCTCACTGTTTCCCAATTGATTCTGTTGTTGTTGTTGTTGTTGTTGTTGTTAAATGCTGGTAAATTTTTCAAGGCAATAGTCTGAATTATTAAAGCATCATGTACTCTATAAAGCAGAGATAGCAACCTGCAGCAATCTAGATGTTGCTGAACCACAATTCCTAGCATTGTAATAAATAGACAGATTAGCTTTTACTAGTGAATATGTGTATATTTATGGAAAGATTGTATCATATAAATATATACCACAATTTATATATTGTAATTATATACATACATACATACATACATACATACATACATACATACATACATTACATACATTACATATAGCTACCAGAATCATTAACTTGGGATGGATATATAAATAAGTGAATGAATACATAAATAAATCAATTGTGGTAGGTTTGGAAAACATAAAGCCTTATATTAAATACTGTGCATGATACTCATGTTGATGACTAGTAAATATGGATGGCATGTGATCTCAGCTCATTGGCAAAAAGAAAATGGTATTTTGTGATCTCTGTTTCTATTCTGCCTACCTGCAGTGTAGTCAGTGGGTTATCATAAGGCTAAGCACAGAAGCTGAAGTCCTCCAAGTTGTAAATTGTAAACACCTCTGTGGTTCAGTGAGGTTATTTATTTATCGTCACAGTATGCTGTTTTGATAGTGAGGACTTGTCTGTCGCAACTGAAGGGTTTTTCAGAAAAATGTAACTGTCATCTACAGCTGTGTGAATCTTCAAAGAAGTACTGTGTTTCAGTGGAAGCTTGAATGAGCCATCCTTCCCAGGAGCTTAGCAAAGCAGCATGGCCTCCTCTCTTCTGATAGCAGTGACCAAGTTGCTTATCTTTGCTCTCCTTTGCAACAGCCCTTTCTCAGTTTTTTAACACTGTTTGTCAAGCTTTGGGGAACCCTATGGAAGAACTTGTCAGTATGCCCGTGGACAGAGCGTGGAATGAAGACAGGGCAATTATGCAGGAGCCACTTTCATCTTTAACAATACTAGGGAAGAGACACGAGAAGCTTCATGGCAATATGTTGATTCTGTGTTTCAGCAGAGATGATCTAAGTCAACGAGCAGAGGCCTAATTGAAAGATAAATCAAATGGGCTAAAGAAATGAGGGCTGAAGTGTCTGCATGTCTGTTAGTCAGTCAATGGGATATGCTTCGGATTGGATAGGAGCTTGTGTTTTTTTTTTCTGTTTATCCCTAACAATTTGTAGAATCAAAGCTCATTAGGTTACATCTTCTTTCATAGTACATAGTAACTTAGTTTCATAAATCAAATGGGAAACAGCATCTCTCAAATTTCAAAGAAAGTATTATTCTGCCTTTTTTTCTTTTCAGTGTAGTAAGTTGTCCGGAATATGGTTTAGGTTTAGGTTTATTGGTTTTGTATGCCGTCCACTCCCAAAGGACTCCGGGCAGCTCACAATAAACAGGGGAGGGAATAAATAAGACAATACAAACAATTTTAAAATCCACAACAGTCACAATTAAGACGGGTCTGGGTGCTTTAACTTATATGGACAACATATAAGATACAAAATAATTACACTTAATTGTTAATTAATTAAATTAAACTGAGATGCCCTATTTGTTTATTGCATAATTTATATGATGTGTTTGTGTATGTGTGAATTCACACATGTATATCTAATTACTTGAGCAGAGGTGCTACTTATTTCAGCTTATGGGAAGCTAAGCTAAAATGAAAAAGAAAAGAAAAAAGAAAGAAAAGAAAGAAAAAGAAAAGAGGAGATGTGTCATATATGCCATGAGATGACAAGGCTGAATTATTTAGATAAAAAGACTGCATTGTCTCAGGCTTCTAGAAAGGTGAGACATGGCTAGAGATATATGATCTCATAATTTTTGCAACTTATACTTTATCACCCAAGCAGTGCAGCATCCCGAGTTTTCTGTACATGAAAATGATCTGGATTCTTTCTTTCTTTCTCTCTTTCCTTCCTTCCTCTCCCCTTTCTTTCTTTCTTTCTTTCTTTCTTTCTTTCTTTCTCATTTGCTTGCTTGATCTCTTGCTTTTTACTCCTCCCTTCATTTATTTTCATTTTTTTTCTTATTGTCCTTCATCAATACCACCAGAGACAGTGTATGCAGTTATACCTAAACTATTAAAAAGGAAATATAGAAACACACAAATATGTACTGTAAAGTCATAGTAAATGGAACCAAATACCTCCTTTCTCTGATCTCTGCTAGCATTAAAAAAAATAGATCTTGCCCCAGCCATATTTATTTTTATTTATTTCCAAAGTCCTAAGATTATAGAATCAAATTTTATCTAAAATTTGATCATTGCTTTGAATTTATATAGTTTTATTTATAATATTGTTATGTCATTTTAGTTATAATAGTGCAAAAGCAAGCATGCAAATATATCTTTGACATAGCATTTTTTTAAAAAGGAAAGAAGGATGTACTTTCTAGGCTAAAGGGCTTTGTTTTTTGAAGTTATGATTACATTAGGACGAAGAGGAAACTGTCCACTGAATCCTATTCCTTTCTATCTAACATTCAGAAAAGAAAACATTTCCAGATCTCATGTACATTCTGTGAGTGTGCTTAAAGTAGTTTTGTACAAAGGAACTTCAAAGTGCTGAATTACATCTTTAAGAAGTTCAGTTCTGTCACCTGTGGCTTGAACTGAGATAACAAGTTTCTATGCCAATAAAAGTGTTAATTAGCTTACCAGTACAAGAATAGTTATGTTACAGTGTGTATAGTGTGTGTATGTCTCTGTATGAATGCATATATGTGGGTATGTAATGTGTGTGTATGCGCACACACACACACACACACACACACACACACACACACACACTAGTTTTTGAGGAGGTTGGGCTGTCTCCATCTCCCTTCATTTTGGCAACTTTCAGATTTATTAATAAGTTGTTTTTCAACAATTTTGTGAGCATTAACTCTCGCGCTACTCATCCAGCTGCTTCCCTCTGACACAACTGGGCTCCTGAGCAAAGAAGCTTCACTGAAGCAGAAGTCATTCAAAAGTGCTTTTTGAAAGGCAACTGGACTTTGTTTTTTTTTAAAGACATTTCACTTCTCATCCAAGAAGCTTCTTCGGTTCTGATTGAACCAAGAAGCTTCTTGGATGAGAAGTGATAAGTCTTCAAGGAAAAACAGTCCAGTTGCCTTTCAAAAAGCACCTTTGGGACGACCATGACCTGAATGACTGAGAATTTCCATAGACATTCAGAGATGTTTCTAGTGTTAATATGACACCACCATGACATTAATATTCCGAAGTAGAAATATTAGTAGCCCTTGATATTCCAGTTGTTCATTAATTTGTCGATCAAATTCAACAGTTTATCTATGCAGTGTGTGAATCAGATTATAATTTCTTGCATTTAATTTTAAAAGGATTGTTTTCAATTATAATATTGTAAGGAGAAGGACTTCTGAATTCCAACATTGTGTATTATTCAATGGTTTGCAGGATACACGAGGAAGTTCACAGATTAGGAAAAGAACACATTAACCCTCTTCCAATACCCTATATGATCCCTCGTAGTTGGTGTTAAGTATTTACCATATGCCAAATTGGACCTATCCATTTAGAGTTATCAACTTATTTCAACTTATTTCAGATATTTCTAGTAATCTGATTCAAAATGAAGACTCAACATAAAAATCTAGTTGTTTTGACTACAGTGGTAAGATTTCACCCTACATGCAGGATTTCTTAAATAAGAAATCTAAGATCTGAAGAACCCTTTTCCTGTGATTCAAGAACACCTTGTTTATGCATAAACAATGTTCAAATCAAATTGCTTTTTGTTTTCTCTCCTGTCCTAAGTAGCAAATCAGAATCACTTTATAAGCAAGATGGGTGGCATAAAAAATAAATTTGTGTCTGTTTTTGAGGGATCTGCTTTGTCTCTATATAGCCTTCATTTTGACAACTTTCAGACTTTCAGATTTGCCAAAGATTAACCTTTAGAGCTATTCTTTTGCTTGCTTTCCTGTTTTGAGTCTAGATCCTGCCTTTTTTATGTTAAATTAATTAGATTGGACCAAATTCTGTGCCTTTAAGGAGTAATGGGTTGTAGGGAAGGGATGAAAAACTGGAAAATTGGGATTACAACCTTCCCCTGCCTCAAAAAAAATAGTCCAAGGGAATGCAATATATTATTTGTATTTGTATTTATTAGGATTTATAGGCCGCCCTTTTCCCTGAGGGGACTCAGGGCGGCTTACAATCATTAGGGAGGGGGTGCAGTTCAAAAATAAACAATATGTGAACAAAATAAAATACTAAAAACACAACTTGCATTCAACACTCAACACTCGGTGGGGCAAATGAGAAGCTTATCCCCAGGCCTGTTGGGATAGCCAGGTCTTGAGGGCTGTGCGGAAGGCCTGGACAGTGGTGAGGGTGCGTATCTCGACGGGGAGATCATTCCACAGGGTCGGAGTTGCAACAGAAAAGGCTCTCCTCCGTGTAGTCGCCAGTCAGCATTGACTGGCGGATGGGATTCGGAGGAAGCCCAGTCTGTGCGATTTTATCGGTCGGAGGGAGGTGATCGGCAGAAGGTGGTCTCTCAAGTACTCAGATCCACTACCATAAAGGGCTTTAAAGGTTGTCAACAACACCCTGAAGCGCACCCAGAGATCAACAGGTAGCCAGTGCAGCTCGCGGAGGATGGGTGTTATGTGAGCGAACCGCGGTGCGCCCACTATCACTCGCGCGGCCGCATTCTGAACTAACTGCAGTCGCCGGATGCACCTCAAGGGCAGCCCCATGTAGAGCACATTGCAGTATTCCAGCCTAGAGATCACAAGGGCTCGAGTGACTGTTGCGAGAGCCTCCCGGTTCAGGTAGGGTCGTAACTGGCGGACCAGGCGAACCTGGGCAAATGCCCCCCTGGTCACAGCCGACAAATGATGGTCGAGAATCAGCTGTGGGTCCATAACTGTATGAACAGGTAAGCCATTAAAATATGCAAAGGCAGGTTTTATATATAATAAAGTATCTAAATATTTCCCTTTCTCTGAAAAAATGCAGACCTGGCCTTGAGTATGGGAAAAGAATGAGCACACTGTTAAGGGAGGACTTTAAAAAAAGAAGACTCAGTCTTGAGAAAGGAAATTGGAGAAAGAAATCACTGATTTTGCTTGTTATAAGATGGAGAAGAGAAAAAACTTTGACAGGCTGTCAAGA
This sequence comes from Thamnophis elegans, assembly GCF_009769535.1. Classification (NCBI taxonomy): domain Eukaryota; kingdom Metazoa; phylum Chordata; class Lepidosauria; order Squamata; family Natricidae; genus Thamnophis; species Thamnophis elegans. The sequence continues at coordinate 102,867,951 of NC_045544.1, read as the reverse complement.
ATATGCAACTCTAGTCTGTTAATGAAGAATATCCATGAATTCTTTTTTCTTGATCTTGCCTACATTGAAGGGCTAGTACTTTCCGAGGGGATAAGCAGTCTTATGAAAACAAAGGCAAATTATATTTGGTCCGCCATGTGCAATGAAGCACAGTTTGATTAATATCAAGGACAGAACATCTAAGGTTTCCTTAATTACAAAACAAGGTTTATTTCTATTTCACATTTAGAAGATGCTAAGAATATAATTATGGGATAAAAGAAAAATAATCTTAATCCATTATCCCTGTACAGCTTCATATAGCCTGCAAGAACCATTCGACTAAGCAGCTGTTAGCATGAAATTTGTTTGCTTATTTCTTTCACTAAAGTAAATATTAGTGTGCACAGTTTGTGTTTGAAAATTCTATCTCATACCTATAATTTGCAGCTTACAAGCTGTTTTTCCCCTCCTAGTTTGAATTTTTACAAAACTTGTATAATATTACAGTAAAAAAATATACAGTTTGCTGATTAATCTGCAACTGAGAATAGCATAATTTGTTCCAGGATCACTGTTCTTCTTGGATAATATTTGGATGAAGAGCTGGAAGCCAAATACTAGGTGTGTGAAACATAGAATCTAAAAAAAAAAAAAAGGTTTTAAATTCTTTGTTGAATTCTTTGCTGAATTTGAAACTGAAGTCTAATATTTATGGGCAGAAAGTTTGTTCTATGAAACAAAAAACATAGTTCAGATGTGGAATAATGGACTTGCACAAAGATCAATGAAGGATTTTTTGCATCTTTAATTAAAAGGGTCAGATGGTGCAAAAAACCCTCTTCTTTCAATTAGTGAATGTCTGGTCTAGATGAAGAATCTGATTTAAGGTACTGTCATTTATGTACTATGGTTGCCAATATTCTTCTCTGTGACCTAGAAGAGTGTTGCAGTTTGAGTTCACAAAATCCTCGAAAGTGTATACAGGTAACTAAATAGTAGCCGAATATAGGTGATCATTGAGAGGTTGTCCATTAAAGAAATGGCTTGTGCCTGTAATATTTATGCATGCAAATCCAATATTTTTTCTTCAAATAGATTAACAATTGCATATCCCTTCTGTTCCCAAGATCAGTTCAATGTAAAAACAAAATGGAGCTCTGAAATGAAATGGTGCTAATCTAAATGACTGTACTTTGAATATTATCTTGAGCGTTCACTTAAGAACTGTCACTGGGAACAGAATTTCTATTAATAATGATGCAATGGAAGTGAAATATCACATGATTGTGCTGCTTAACAATGGGAATTTGGGCATTTTGATTGCAATTGCTAAGCAAATCACTGTCAGTCATGGTTGCCCTATGCAGTTTTCTACCATTGACTTTGCTTGTAAGAAGCCAGCAAAGAAGATCACAAATGGCTATCAAATGATCTTGCTAGTCAGGCACTCAGCAACCAGATTGGAATCACATGACCTTATGGACGGTGCAACCAATGTAATTACAGAGATTGGTTGTAACTACCATTCATTTAACACTGCAATAAATTCCAATAGTTGCTAAAAGAATGGTCATTAAATAAGGACCATCTGTATTATTTTCAGCAACCTTTCCAGATGCTCTGATGTGAAAGGAAGTATCCAATGAACATGTAATATTCAAATGTTAAGATTCCTGTTTAAATCTCTGTTCCCACCTGATTTATTCCAGTCATTCATGGTTTTATGTGAGCCGAAAAAGGTTCGCCATCATTGCTCGATGAGCTTGCTTATTTTCTGCCTAGAGCCTGAATCCATTCTTTTCTGACATACTGTGACTCAATTCCTTTTCTGACATATTGTGACTCTTAGGGTACAGAGTCACTGGTTTATTCCCATACCAAAAAAGTTGATGTGTTCAGCTGAACCTTAGCACTTGATAAGTTTGTTCATTAGATTAAAACAACCTAGAGAAACCTGTAAGTGGGTTAACACAACATTTTTGTATGGAATTTCCTCTGTTTCTGACACCTTTATTTTTCCTGTTTGTTTTCTCTGACATCTCTTTAAAACACAGCTCCCTGCAGAGACAGATAGTGTGGCTCTTATTAGTGATCACAAGCATACGTGTTCTGAAATTGTCCACCTCTGCTCTGCACTTGAAATAGCAACATTTATTTTTGTATCAGAAAATTGCATTAGCTACTCACCACAAAACACCAAATCGGCTTTTGTTTGACAATATTGTATCTCTCTCTCTTTTTTAGAGATAACAGGAGTAATTATATTTTTAAAAGAGATAACTACAAATTTTAGACAACAGTAACATTATATACTTCATTATATTCTTTAGCAGCTTTTTAATCAAAAATGGAAATATTCTGCCTGTATTATTTGCAATATGAATGCCAGATGTCGAATTAAATGACAAGTATTCTGCCCATCAATTGCAAGAAACCATAGTTCCCCAGAAACTATTTTCTACATATTCTAAACAACCCTTTTGTTTGTTTCACAACCTTAGTGTTACATCTCACAATATGGGAAGAATATTTTTAAACCAATTATCACTGTCAACCATGTTCCTGAGATCGGAAGACACTGAAATTCCCAGCACTGTATTTTGTCACCTATTAGATCAGAGTTTAATAATATTAAACAAAATTCAGAAGAAAATTCTTTCTTTTGAACATGAAGAATTCCAATGGTTTACATGTTAATTTTCCCTTAAAGTATTGCCTTTTGAAGAAAATATTTGTAATAATGGTATGTTCATTACATTATTTTTTTTTAAAAAGTACAATAATACAGATAATCTAATATATTAGAATGGAAAGAATCACAACAGTTCCCCAGTTAATATTTGAAGTTTAGATTATGTTAGTGAGAAATGTACAAATGAAATGATTGCAAATAATAAGAGCTAGAGGAAAGTAAGCAAATAAAATATAAAATATTAAAGTAGATATATCAAGAATTGCCATGTTTCAGTGACCCTTTTGCACATTCCAATATATTCAGCAAATGCAGAAACAGAGTAGCATAATAATTATCAGCCAATTGGATACATTTTACTGATGGGACACAGAAATGAGTAGGATTAGTACAAAGCGAGGCCATAAAAATTACATTCTTAATCACACTATATGTGATAAATACAATAACAGAAATTACATGAATGTATACATGTCATTCATTGAAAAAAATAGAAATAATTATTTATGTCATGTTGAAACTCTCATAAACTGATTAATTAAACATAAGATGCAAAAGCTTGAGAAATTCACATCTGTTTTTATGCAAAAGAAAAAAAAAAGTCTATCAAAAGCAGCACTGTGGAAGACAGAACTGGAATGCAAGCTAATATAGGAAATAAATTGGTAAGAGAACACCTATCTGCCTTAGGCAGTTCAAATTGCCAGGACCAGATTATTTATATTCCATGGTATTGAAAGGAATCATTGAATAAAATCTTTCAGAGCTCCTAAGCATGGGGGCACAACAAAAGAGCTGATGTGGTTCCAGTCCTCAAAAAAAAAGCGGGGGGGAAAGTGGATCCAGAAAACTACAGACCAATCAGTTTGATATCAATACCTGGTAAAATTCTGGAAAAGATAATCAAGCACCAGATTTGTGAGCAACTAGAAATGAACAAGGTGACTATTAGAATCCAGCTCTGTTGAATGAACAAGGTCATTACTAGAAGCCAGATCTGTTAAAAGCAGATCATGCCAAACAAATCTTATTGTCTTCTTCAACAGTGACTAAATTAGTGAATGAAGGAAATACATATAATATACATGAATGGAAGAAATATATAGCATACTGAGAGTTCAGTAAGACATTTGACAAACCACAGCTTACTTCTTAGTAAGCTAGTTAGTACTACCAAAAGTTGGATTTGCAGTTGGCTGACTCAACATGCAGTCTTCGATGGAACTATATCTAAGGGAAGCATTCAGCAGGATACTTTGAAGTTCTATCTAATGCTCTACCTAATGCTCTTCAACATCTTCATAAATTACTCAGATGAGTAATTTGAAAGGGATCTAGGTATCCTGATGTACCACCATTTAGGTATGAGCCAGCAGTGTGCTGAAGCTGCCAAAAAAGCCAATGCAGTTCTCAGCTGCCTTAACAATGGGATAGCATCAAGATTGCAAGAAGTGATAATACTGCTCTATAATGCATTTGGAGGCCACATCTAGAATACTACATCCAGTTCTAGTCACCACAGTACAGAAAAGATGTTGAGACCATAGAAAGAGTCCAAAGAAGAACAACAAAAATGATAAAGGTCTGAGGGCAAAAACCCATAATGAACAGTTAAGGGAATTAGGTATACCTAGTTTATTGAAAGAAGGTTTAGGATATGAGAATCCTTATTTGGTGTCTTCCAATACTTCCAATACTTATTTGCTGTCTTCCAATACTTGAAGGGCTGTCACAGAGAAGAGGGAGTTGATTTGGTCTCTAAATCACCTGACGACTTCCACCTGAAGAAGATCCAACTTAGAACTAAGGATAAATTTCTTGACAGAACAATTAATCAATGGAGCACCTTGCCTCTGAGAGTTGTAGATGCTCTATCAATGGAGGTTTTCGTGAAAAGATTGGACAACCATCTGTCCAGGATGTTATAAGGATTTCTGCCTTGGGCAGTGGGTTGAACTAGAAGATCTATAAGTGCCTTCCAACCCTACAATTTTATGATTGTACTGGAGTAAAATACATATAATATACATGGACACTGAAAGCTTTAGACACACAACTACATTTTGCATGGTTAAATTAACAATAGCTCAAGGGATATTGTGGTTTTTTACTATACAATAACAGAGAAAGATTATTATACAAGAAAAACAAATTCTCTATGACATTTGTAAGACCTAATGAAATAATGTGCTCATAATTTGTATATACATATCTAACAAATTGGGCTACAATTTTAGTACGGGTCTTTCCTAAGAAATTTTTTCAAGGCCTTTGGGAGAAAGAGGACACATTGAGCAGCTATAATTACCTGAAGAGATATGCATGTTAACAAACAGAAGGATTCAGTGGCTGGGGAATATGTTAATTAGCTTTCTCTTTTAAGCAAATAAGGATTCTCATACCACAGAAAGATTAACTCCACTGGGCTTGCAGTGCAACTGTGCAGAGCTGGAAATTGGACAGAATTTTATCTTGAGGGAATGCCATATTGTGATATAGTCACAGTTAAAATGCTTGGTAAAGACGTTGTACTTGAGGGTAGACAATTTTTGAGTTCTCTCTCTTCTAAAGCTACTAAGCTGGTACCAGTGCAGTCCAATCACATGTGAAAATGAAATGTAAACCTGAAATAACATTGGAGAAGGGGTTTAACAGATGTAAGAAGCATGTATTTCAGTAACAAAGTTTTTAGTTGGGAAGAGATTAAGTTATGAATTTACTTTCCAAAGATTCGTTAAAGCAACAGATTAGTACTGATCTACTCACATTGCCAGAGTGGAGAACTGGCAAAACATAGTACACTGAATAAAACATGAACAATGTGGCATAGTTGCAGAATACTTTATTGTTATTAGGCTTCACATCTGAGCTCAGCAATAAATCATATATCTTTGGAAAGTTCACCTTTGATTAACTTATTGGCTTGACTTGGAGAAGGCTCTCAAATACGCTCAGCTAGATTAGATTCTTTATTGCAGACAAGAACGATGCCATGTACACAAGAGTTGCTTACTCACAAAGACTATTATATATTCTCAAAAATTTAAGCCTCCTATAACTACCGTATTTCCTTACATCTTTCCAAATATCCATTAATTTATCACATTGAATTCAACACAAACAAATTCATGAACAGTTTAATGTTCTCATTCCCTTCCATATTTTTCGCATCTCTTGACTTTTTTTGTGGATTAAAGGTTCATTGTTATCAAGTTTACTATATTATAGTTGCCTGTTGAAAACATAATTCAGTGACAGAGCACATTTGCTCTGAAGACCTGCTGGCACAATGGTTTTGAATGCAATATTGAAGACTAACTCTGTTCACAGTCTGGAGTTTCATACTGATGGGCTGAAGGTTGACTCAGCCTTCCATCCTTCCAAAGTCATTTTAATGAGGGCCCAGATTGTTGGGAGCAATATGAAAACTGCCCAGAGAGTTTGGTAAAGCACTATGGGATGGTATGTAAGTCTAAGTCTTATTGCTGTTTGAACATACAAACAGTGCCAGACTAAATTCATGGCATCCCCACTTGGGGCTGGAGAAACCCACTGAGAACTGCTTCTAGAGGTAAAGGTTCCCCTTTCACATCTGTGCTAGTCATTCCCGACTCTAGGGAGTGGTGCTCATATCCGTTTCAAAGCCAAAGAGCCAGCGCTGTCCGTGGTCATGTGGCTGGCATAACTAAATGCCGAAGGCACATGGAATGTTGTTACCTTCCCACCAAGGTGATCTCTATTTTTCTACTTTAATTTTTACATGCTTTTGAACTGCTACATTGGCAGAAGCTGGGACAAATAGGGGGAACTCACTCCACTACACAGTGGTAGGGATTTGAACCGCTGAACTGCTGACCTTTCAGATTGACAAACTCACTGTCTTAGCCATTGAGCCACTGCTTATACTAAGTGCAATTAGCAATTCAGCTAATAGGCAGTGGCCTGACTGAGGATGCAGTTTCCCATATTCCCTAGTCTTTAGTTCTGTTCAAAAAAACTATATCTTCTTGATTTCTTGTATAGTTTGGAATAATATATATATACATATAACACAGAATAGTTTGTCTATTAGTACATAGTATTTTGTTTTTCTTTGGTTTGAACTTAATTATTTTTTCTCCCACATATTAAATTCTCTTCATGGAAAGCTTTATTTCAGTCTAGGTTTTTAATGTTTTGCAAAACTTGGTGAAAAGGTTTCTTGGAACTTAAGTTCCAAAATTATCTCCAAGATTTCCTTTTCAGTATCTATTTCAGACTAAAACTGGGAAGGGGATTAACTATTACTAATAAGAAGCAGATACCTTAATGACAACGAATATTTTTTCTCCTTATTGGATGAAGGTGAGAATCAAAGATAAAAAAATAAATCAAGGAGCATATGCTATAAATGCATCCCACTTTGCATTTATTTCCTTAGCAGAGCAGGGCTAGAGGTTAACCACCTTTATAATCAGAATTGTCCTATCATGGATATAGTTTGTTTAAGGTCACTTAGTTAGATTCATGGTTGAGCAAAGATCAAGCCCAAAGGCTAATATTTGAAACTGATCACATTAAAAATATCAAGCACAGAAAATCAGGCGTGAAGGCAGTTTAAATGCATACTGGTTTATTGCATGCTAACACTCTATACAAGAATCTGAACTACTAATGGTCAAAGCAAATTGGTGGTAGATAAGAATTCAAGGTGGGTTGAACTTAGATTTCTTGGGTGGGCACGAAGGGACTTGAGCTATAACTTTGAAGCATAGCTTGAGATGGAGATGAATAAAAAGATCTATTCCATCCCATATCATGTTTATATCTTTTTGTTTATACGTATATGCATTTCATTCATTCCCAGGGACTACATTGGCCACAAGATGCCAATGTTGATGCAAATGGAAAATGATATTTTGGGGGTTTTGAGTTTTTTCCTTATCTCTTTGTGTTTTTTAAGCTTATGAAGCACTTAAAATAGTAGAAAACAATACTATCTGTTTTTAGCTATTGTACATAGGGGTGGCTTGTGAGAGTAGGATGGGGGAGAGATGCAGTAAGAGACTCAGAGATTCATGTGGTTCTGGGAGTACAAGTTGTCCACCCTGTTACAGTAATATATCAGATGGACTACACATAAATCCTAGAGAGACAGATAGATAAATAGGTTTTATTCAAGTTGAAGTTCACTTAATAATACATTGGTTCATACATTTTAAATGTGTCCATATATCTGCCTTGTAAAATGCAATGCTTCCTATTATCAGTCAGCCCCAGTCAAACACCTTGTCTGCAACATTCCCTTGTGGTGAATCCAGGTTGTGGATAATTTACTGACATGAAAGCTCCTTCACTGGTTATGTAAGATTATGCACGGCTGTATCATCATCACTGTACATCAGAACTATAAAATGCCAAGGAACAATTCTGGCAAGGAAACTGAGAAGCCTGAATTCTTCTTTTTCTCAAAAGCTTTTTCATTAACTAGCATGGGAAACTTCAATGTAATGCTGCCTTTTCATTAGAGAATCTCGGTTAGATTTGCCAAGAAGTATTTAAGAGTAAGCAAAAAGACCTTAACTAAAGGCTATGCAATTTCACGGTGAGTTATGTGTCTGGAAAGCAATAGTTTGTCACCTCTAAATTCACACGGTTCATTACTTGCCAATCCAACATACAGAGACATCACTGCAGAGGAATCCAAATGGATGCTAAATCGACATGAGCCTGTAATTATGAGGCAATCAAAATAAAAGTCACTGGTTTCAAAGTTAAAATGAAAATCTGTAATTATCTTCCCTTAAAAAAAAACACCAAAGAAGCTTATATTAAAGAAAGTGAGAGGGAGGTAGAAAGCAAGGGAGGGGGAAGCCATTATATGCAAATCAGATAAAGGCAGATGGCAGAAAAAATATTGTTGGAGGCCTAGCCTTTCTAAATAATAGGCAAGGTAGCTATAGACTGATTTCCATGAAACTTCTGACAACCTTGATTTATGATGTTCCTCAAGCACATTCAATGCTTGAATAGTCAATGGAGAGTACTTGATTTCCTTCATTCTCATCAATCGAATTAGATTAAAATGGTGAGTTAACTTTGAAACTCAAAGGGAAGGTATGAATTGTATGTATGCAAGAGGCGGAGGAAATAATACAATCTGAAAATTGACATTTTCACATGCAAGCCTGATCATTGTTCTTACTTGCATCGGAACTTGCCTGAGAAGATTTGAGAAACAGTATACTTGAAAGGTCACATTTAAAAGTTTTTTCAAAGCTGCACAATGTCAGGAAGAGGTGAGGGACTATTCATCATAAATCAGTCAATAATGTAATATCTTTAAGGGTGAGGATTAGCTTCAATATGCCTAAAGCGATTGACTCTTGGAGCTAGTAGCATATTTATTGTTCCTTATAGATGATATCTTGAGGTTACCCATTGGCTTGCCATGATCCTTCTTTTAACTACTAGCTTTCCACTCATGGCTATTTCTTCATTCTCTGGCTTTCATTATATTCACATTCTCAAGCTTACCTGAGGGTCTGACCTCAAGATAATAACTTTGCATGTTGCTATAAGGATTTCCTTTATATTCCCTTGTTTGGTAATTCTTTTTCTTCTGGGATTAATAGTTTGATTAAAAATACCTGGAAGTAAGCCACTGCGAATTTAGTGAGACTTACTTCTGATTGAGATTGAGCATTGTTCTGGCTTTGTTTGCTGTGAAAACTACAAAGGTAATGTTTTGTTGAGTTCCATAATCATACAGATATCTAACTACTTCCTGTGGGATTCATGAATTTCTGTTGAAATTCATGAATTACCTCTTGAATATCTCAATTTAAAGTTCTAAGGCATGATAAGAATACAATATTATTTTTCTTCCTTTTAAAGCTCTTTGACAGCTCAAATGTTTAATAATGAATACCTGTTTTATAAAAATGTTCACAATTGATAAACAATGTTGAAATTAAACTGAAGGGACTTACCTATCAGTACTATACACAGAGTAGATTCAAACAACTTCATCTATACATCAAGTTACCCAGTGGGCCTACATCAATACTGAGCCATCATATTGAACACAATAATTATATAAATAGAGCAGATTGCACATAATTTTCTTCAGTGGGCCCCACAACTGGTCTTCAGTTACATGTCATGATCTCCACATCAGAAGCTGCATTTGATTTAATTTCTCTTTAGTCTTGCATTTAATTAAAATTAAACCTAGTTAATATGTTCACTTTCTAGGCCTGCGTTTAATTATGTTTTTTTCCTTTTTTTTTCTACCATATTACAATTTGAAAACAAGTTTGGGTAGTCTCAGAAGCCCGAAGCCTAGGCCCTTAAGTGCTGCATACAGTCCTTGGTCATCAATCTCACCACCTTAGAAGTTAAAAGACACTGAGATGGCTTTTCATGGAAATAGCAATAGCAGTTAGACTTATATACCGCTTCATAGGGCTTTCAGCCCTCTCTAAGCGGTTTACAGAGTCAGCATATTGCCCCCAACAACAGTCCAGGTCCTCATTTTACCCACCTCGGAAGGATGGAAGGCTGAGTCAACCCTGAGCCAGTGAGATTTGAACAGCCGAACTGCAGAACTGCAGTCAGCTGAAGTAGCCTGCAGTGCTGCATTTAACCACTGTGCCACCTCGGCTCATGGCGAGCCCACTGGGCATGAAAGGCCCACTGGGCATGAATTAGAGTATTCAGTTTGATCAAATTGTATGGTGATGAGGTGTGTGATTTGCATGTATCCTTCAGTAGCCATCAAGTAAGCTGTTTTGTCCTGCTAAGTATTTTTAGTAAAAGAATCAGTTTAGTGTAGTGGATAATGTAAACTGGAATACTATGAGTTCTATAACTCGTGGCTTGGTGGGCGAGGCTTGGTGGGCATGGCAAGGGAAGAATAGATGTGGGCAGGGCCAGTCAGAGGTGGTATTGAGTAATTCGGTTCTCTGAATTACTTAAAATGTCCGCTACCTGTTCTTCAGAACCTACCTACCTACCTACCTACCTACCTACCTACCTCTCTCTCACACACACACACACACACAAACACACACACTATTTTAATCATTTTTTTGGTATGGCTAGATTTAGGCCATTCAATCATGTCTGATTCTCAATTTAGGTCCATTCTCAAAAGCTTAAGTAATTTTGAATTATGTTGTCTCCATTCAACATAACCCACAGGACAGTTATGTGAAATTGTAACTGAGTTACATAAAATTGAGGAGCTTGTCAATTTAAGCCTCCCTGAGTCTAAAGGACAGCTAGGATAGAAATTTGAAAACTAAATAACATGTATAAACGTCATTTTGAAACAATCATGGATGCCCTTGTGTGGGTGAGTCACAGATTGTCTTGAGTCGGTGTTTTGCAACCTTGGTAGCTTTAAAATGTTTGAACTTCAACTCCCAGAATTCTCCAGCTAGCATGCTGAGAACTGGTCCAAACATCTTAAAGCCACCAAGGTTGTAAAACACTAATCTAAGAGAAAGCTGGATAGATTACAGTGTAGATGATAGATAGATGATAGATAGATGATAGATAGATAGATAGATAGATAGATAGATAGATAGATAGATAGATAGATAGATAGATAGATAGATAGATAGATAGATAATCCCTCCCCCATTGTCATCATTTGTTCCAAAAAAGAATAGACAAAGGAGTAAGATGACTGAAATAATTACGGATCATTCTTTCAGATGATAGACTAAAAATTAGAAGTTAAATTCTTAGGAGGCTGTACTTAAGAGTCCAATGTTTAAGACATTGTTATGCAATGAAGCCCTTAAAGGTATTTAGCTTTTATTATGTCCCATTAAATAAACATTTCCAAAGCTCATCTAGGTGTGCTTTCATTACTTTACTCCTAGAGGCTTTTGAGATTTCATGAACTCAGATACCAATAGGGCAATCTGACAGCAGGGTTCCTTTAATAGCACTTCTGAACGTTGTTCTGAACATATTGTTTTCTGACTGTCATGTAAGAATGAGACAAGGAATAAAAGAAGCTATTTCACTTCCATTACTTTGGTGAAGCTTGCTATATCATTTTTATGTTTAAAATAGAAATATACAATGATGTAGGAAAGTTTGAATGGTAATAAACTCATAACAGAAGAAACTTACAAACAATGGCAGAATAGAATTTAAAGTATGCCAATGGGCTTGTTCTTATTCTTTTCATAGTGTTGTGTACATTATCCTCTTCCACCAAATTGTTGCTTTCACTATGCACAACAGAGCAGGCATCACCTGGTGATCTGCTTTCCATCTATATTCTACTGCTACTATGTACACTACATAAAAGGGTTAACTATGGAATAACTGAACATTACTCCTTTTGGGATGTCCATGCTAATTACAGTATTGTTTCCACTCTAGAAAGTTCTGTAGTTTTGGATACCGGTATATAGCTAGAAAATACAAATTGTCACCTGTTGTTAATCTCTTTCTCTCTATCCCTAACAATTAATTAGTCAGTTTATATTTCCTGGTGTTTTATAAATAAACATCAAGCTATATTTTTCCTAGCTGAAGGAGAAGTCTGTGCTTGCTCTAATCTGGAAATGTGAATTGATTGGAGGTGTGCCACAATGGCTGTATAAAAATTGGTATTTTGGGGTATATAGCTAGAGTCACAGATAGTGTAAATTATAGGCTGTTGTTCATCTCTCAATGCAGGTTAACTAAACTGGAAATTAGCAGCAGCAATTGGAATCAATGATCCAGTTAGCCAAGTTAAAATTGTCAAGGAAAAGATCTGAGTATTGTTATTGCTGAAATGCTTGACTTCTCCACTGCCCTACTACCATCCTTGGCATGAGAAATATTTGAAAAAAAATTGCCCTCCCCGCCCCCCTCCTGATTGTTTAGAAATTTGCTAGACCATTTAGAAAAGATATTTTAATCATGTCTAACAATTTATATAGATACAGAAATACAGAAAATTCAGAGAGCTGACTATTTGAGAAAATAAAGCATGTTTTACAGGCCAAATTGAAGCAAAGAAAACATATTGTGACTCCCAGCTTTTTCCTCACCTATGTATCAAACAGCATTTGGTTAGGGGATGGTACTAAAAAAAAGGGAGAGGATTTAATCCTTTCTGTACCAACTGCACTTCCACTAAGAAACAAATTGCATAGCTACAATTCTATAGACTTTTAGCTATGCATCCTGTATGATGTACCGGTAGTCATTCTGAAATTATATTTGTGTTGAGTTTGAAGGGTCTATCATAATCAGCAAAATGTTTTAGAAAGCAAAGCTTTTGAAAAAAAAAAGTTTGGTGTCCAGTGTTATGTGATTATAACTGTGCTTGAGTGGTGTAATACCAAACAAAGACTTTGGGTAGCCTGACTAGGTGGCTTAGTGACTAAAACACTAACCTTTTCAATCAGAAAGGTCGGCAGTTTGGTGGTTTAAATCCCTTGTACAGGTATCCTGTGTGAGCAGGGAGTTGGACTAGATGACCTCCAAGGTCCCTTCCAGCTCTGTTACTCTTTTTTATCCCTTCTGCATATACTATCTTGCAATCCTTGTGCAAGTAGGGAAAAAGTTTGTGAGTATAAAGGAAAGGAGAATATTTAGGATTACAAGGATAGTAATTGACAGAGAAACCAGGACACTGGAGACTTTTATGCTTCTTTACTACATACAGCAAATCTAATTACCTAGATATTTACAAGAAAATCCTGGCTGCTACCCAGTTTCACTTCTTCCCTCTCTGTCTCCCCACAATAATTCCTCTCTTAGTCTGCTCCCAAATATTTCACTCCCTCCTCTATTTTAAAAAAGAAGGGAGAAAAGAGGATTCTCAGCATTGGATCTGCTGAGCCAATCATCATCCATGTCTCTTGGAAGATAAAACACTCTTGGAAATCTTCCACCCCAAAGACTAATGCTTTTCTAAATACTCCAACTTCTGTCCACAGCCAGCCTTTTCTCTCCTTTCCATCTTGACTGAAGAGTCTCTTTCTCTGGGACCTCACTACTCTTCCCCAGGGAAGCCATCCATTGACTTTCTTCTCCCTCTCTGACACTGGAAGCCACAAGTGCTCCCACTCACATCAACTTTACTCTCTCACATTTTTCTCCAGCCATTCCCCTCCTGCAACTGTCTTGGTGCTCTGTGATGTTTCTTTTCCTTTCTCCCTTTGTTTTATCTAACCTCCTTTTCTGTCTTTTTGTCTCTCTTCAATTTTACATGGAATGCTGTCAATTGTAAATTGAATCAAAGGGAATGTTATCTAGATCTACCCCAGAATGGTTCTGGCACATACATACATACATACATACATACATACATACATACATACACATCAAGTTATATCATTCTGTTCCAATGTTATACCTGTTCAGTTAGAAGTCCATACCATCTAATTTTGGCAGTGCATCATTCTCAGTTTGTCATTGGGTGAATCTTTCCATTATATATATTTGGAGATATAATTTTCCTAGGCTATGGAACTTTCTAAATATTCATATTTTTGTATGAATATGAATATTTTTGTGTACTTTAAACTTCATTGCAAATTTGAGGGGCTGTAAAGTTAAAAGAAAAAAGTGTATTAAACTTTTAAAATTATCTTAAGATGTGTGAATGAGGACAGTTTGCTTAAAATGATAAGACTGAAAAAAAAAAAATCCCCCAGCAACCATGTGGGTTTTTAAATTACAAATTTATGTTTTAGCAGTCTTCTGACATTTATATAAATATATTTCACATATATTATAGCCTCTATGCAATGTATAGACTTTTGGAATTACCATTCTTTTGTATTGGCAAACATTTTCATTTCCATGAATACATTTTTACATGGATTTCTGGTTGATATTCTTTTAAAAAAAAACTACATTGGATGCAAACAGCTTTTGTGTTTTGTCCTTTGTGATTCAATGATCAGTTCAGCATTCTATAAATGGAATAGGTTGAACATGTACAGGAACACATTGCATGGATCTGCGCTTGCTCTGTGCAAGGTCTGGGCTCATGGCTAAAACTCAAACACAAATGTTGTTTTCACTTGGAAGAACTCCTTATGTTTGCTTTTGGAAACTTCTCAACAAGTGGTAGTATGTCCTACCCACTTTCACCATCTCGCCCATCTGGTGTTCTTCCATCATTTTTATTTTTTAATAAATAAATAAAAACCTGCACTAAACATCTGTTATTTTCCAACTATTTTTGAATGGCCAGGCTTTTCAGAAAAGCAACTTTGCACTGAGTACCAAAGTAAATAAGAGATTTAGCAGGAAATTATAAAAGTTTAGGGACTCTCTCAGTGAAGTTACTGGTTCATGAAATTACAGACCAGCATTTAAACCTTCCCAGATTTCAGGCCTGATTCATCACTGTTTGTTATCCCTGTTCAGTGGTTTCTGTTTCCTAAACTTATCTCCGTAGAGAAGGTGCTGGCAGGAGGCTTTAAAGCTCAAGGCTTCTATCACCATTCAACAGCTTTTTGTTTGTTTGTTTGTTTGTTTGTTTTTTAAACAAGCATAACCAAGATTTCCCTTAGGGAAATGAGACTTAGCAGACAGAACTCTTTTCTGTTCTCCTGTCTCTGAAATTACTATATTAAGATTTATTTATTTAGGTAATCTATTAATATTTTATGAAGCAATATTGCTATATGTTAAGCAGCCTTGCATCCAATAATTGTAAACAAATTGGAGAAAATGAATGAATTGAGTAGCAGTAATAGTGAGTATATAGTATAACTTGATTCGAAAGTAATAATCAGCAAAATTAATTAAGTGAAATTTGTTAAAATTATATAGATTCTTTGCGATAGTGAGATTGAGGTGAACAAACTTTGTTTTCTTTTTCAGGCTCCTGTGCTATATAGCAAACTATAATACATGATAATTAGTTATCTAACTAGTTTAAAATTATCTGTAATTATTCCTGTGTTCCTCTGTAAATCTAAGAACAGGTAAGGAATATTTATCAGCAAAACAGTTTATTTAGAAAAAGCTTGCCTTAAAGAGTGTTATCGTTAAGATTGTCTACCAATTAAAGGTTTTCAAAAATGAATATTTATTACAGGCTTTCATTTCAAAATATTGAACATAGCTGGAAGAGATTCATAACCCAAACTCATTAATCATTTTAGGTGAAGACCTTCTCCAATGTGTTTGATTGTTCCTTCAACTCAAAGTACTTAATTGGATAGGGGAAAAATCAAAGACATAAATACAGGATGGGGAGAGATTACTGGACAGCAGTATGTGCAAAATTGTCTGTCTGTCTTGACAGAGCACAAGCAGAATATGAGCCAACAGTGTGATGTAGCTGCAAAAAAAGGTCAAATTCTAGGCTATTTCAATAGAACTAGTGTTAAGATCAAGTGAAATCATCAGTTTTCTGTTTTCTATATTGGTCTGTCTACATCTAAATTATTATCCCACTGCTGGACATTTTAGGAAGGATATTGAAGAAGCATGGCCAGATGAAACACCTTATGGACTTTTGTGTAAAAATGGAAAAAAATATGGAGGGGGGTTGTGATTTATGGTTCTGAACATTAGACAGAATAGACCAGTGGTAATCAACCTGGTCCCTACTGCCCACTTGTGGCTGTTCCAACTTTCATGGTGGGAGGTAGGGGTTTTGTCCAATACTGAACCACTTTCCTTTTTTTAATTTAATTGACTTTCCTACTTTATAAATCACCATTACTGTGGAACCGATGGGCGGTTAGAAAATTTTACTACTAACAGACATACAAAAGTGGGTGGTAGGTTTAAAAAGGTTGACTACCCCTGGAATAGACTATAGAAAGAAGATACAGATGATGTAACTTTAGAAAGAGATATTAAAATATACAGTAATTTTACTTACAACTGCTTTGAAGTAGATCAGAAGCCACTTCTTTATAACTTTGTCTTTTTTCTACTTTCTTCTGTTTTTCCTTATTGTACTCTTAGCTTTTTCTTTTATTTCCCATTTTCTTTTTCCTTTTCTTTGCTCTAATTTAGTTTTACAATTGCTGTTAAAAAATCTCTAACATAGATAGACAGACAGACAGACAGACAGACAGACCATGACCAGATGAGATAACGATGATAAGGGGGCTGGAAGAAAAAACCTATGAGAAATTATTGGAAGCACTGAATATGTTTAGCTTGAAGATGAGAGAATTGTGGGCAACCTTGATAACTGTCTTTAATTATCCAAAAGGCTATCAATCTTCAGTGTTGTAACTAGGATGCAAGAACTATTGGGCTGAAATATAAAAATGCAGATTTTGAGTGAACACTAGGAAGAATTTCTTAACATTGCTCGATATTGGAAAATACTGCCTTGAAGGACTCCCCAATACTGAAAGTATTTATACAGAGGTTGTATAGAGGTTGTGGGGAAAAGTGGATTTCTGCATCAAATAAGCTATTGATTAGATCAGGCCTGTCAAACTGGCAGACCTTAGGCCAGATGCGTCAGACACAGGCCATGTCCACCCTGGCTCCACAAAGGCAAAAAAGAAGAAGTGATTGTCACATATGTCATGTGATGTGATCGAGTTTGACACCCATGGATTAGATGATCTCCAACGTTTTTTTTCAGACAGTTTTTTATATTCTATGAAGTGTTCTAGCCTGATCTGGTGCAGAACAACCAGGAGTTTCACTCTTGAGGAAAAATGTTGGAAAAAGGAAAAGAAATGTTATATTTCTTGGAGAAGTAAAAAGCTATTTGATGCCTTTGATTATTGTAACAGATGTAATAAACTCTGATCCCAATCCGGTTTGGAAATGCACATACATAAACAGCTTCTGCCTGCATATCACATATTGAATTGGGAACTACAAGTGTACTGAATTTGGTACACATGCAAATAATTATGGATACAGTCTGTCTTGCTTTGCTTTTGGGGAGATTTGCATTTTAATGCACAGCCTTATTCATACTTAGTCAAACAGCCATAAATAGAAAACCCATATGAAATACAACTAAGCTTTTGATTGGCAGATATGTAACCAGAGGAATACCCATTATATTGAATTCTTCCAAATTCCCAAGACTTCAAAATTTAGTTCTCATCTGCAGAGTACCTAGAGTTTCCTTTTTGAATATGAAATGAGAATGGTGAATAGAAATTTTTTCGGCCAATGAGAGCACTAAATTACTGTGGAGGTTCTGTTGAGAACAAATGGAATTTGTTGTTTGCCATTTTTTTTCCGTGACTCGTTTCCCCTATAATTTCCCTTCTTTTCTCTTGCACTCTTCTAGAAAAGCCCAGAATGCTACAGATGCTTTATTAGGAATTCAAGAGCACTGCAGAACTATGAAGGAACTCATAAGATATTTTTTTTTTCCCAATGGTAGATTTCCATTCATATTCCTTGTTGGTTGGAATAGTTATTTTATTTAATGTCATTCTCTCATTCTGAAATAGTTGCCCATGAAATATATTTTCACTTCTGAGGATTTTTCTTGTTTTGCTTCCGATTTCAGTTATATAAGAAAATCAAATGATTTTCAAAATCCAGCAAGCATATATTTTGAAGTAATTAATATTTATTCTCCATTCTACAAGATATATTGATATTTTCAAATAAAACCAGTAGTGTTTATAAATGGAAAAGATTTCTCATTTATATATAACATTTCCATCTACCAGTTATTATAAAGTAAATCTATTCTTAAATAGTGCCTCCAACATAAACAGGATGTTTTTGTTTCTTCTTGTTAGTTTGTGTTATTTGTTTCTTGTCTGTTTTAACCAAAATATCATTTCTGAGTGTATGAATCCTACATCTTTAACTCATTGGATTCTTCAGAGTTAATCTGACTAATCCTCTAAAAAATGAGTGGCTTGCTTATTTTGATGGTACTCCTATATTTTACAAATCCAAGGTTATCATAGTTTTAATATATTATTCCACTAATGCGTTCAGGATATTTTACAGATCAGAAAGCCATGGTATCTAAGTATCTAACAAATAATTCCTGATGAATCATACCCATGAATCACTGTCACCAATTGATATATATATTCATTCTTAACTATCACCTGTCCTTCTCAGTTTGCAATATAGTTTCTGATTTCTAACAAAAAAAACAACAACACTTGCTTAAAGGTATTAAGCCTTACCTAATAATGGAACAGGCATTCATAACTTGTTATCATGTAGATATTTTGTGTAGCTTAAATACTATGTATGATATTTATTATATTATATGGTATTCATTAAGTATAATCTTCAATGTTTAATGCACTGCTTCTTTGAATGATGATGTGACTACATGATATTGCATTATCACCTGATTATTTCAGAAAGCACTGTGGGAGAAGCTGCATCTCTGCCAAGAGCCTCATACTGCTATGATTACTTGTAGGTGGTTTAAATGTTAAATGTTTAAAAAAGAAAAAAAAACAGAAAACAGAAAGTACTACTATAACCTTGTTTCTAAACCAGGGGTTGAACATTAGCAAAATTCTATTTGTGGCTAACATTAGATCTATAGATCTGATTTAATCTTCTCTAACCTGTCTTTCTATTTGAAATTTATGGATTTCAAATCGCAGAATTGTCTGTTATGGCCATTCTAGTTGATAGTTCTTGAAATTTTAACAGATATTCTTCCTATCTTGATAATTGTCTTAGATATTCAAATAATAATAATAGGTTTCCAAATAGTCAACTGCCCTTTTTATGGAATAATAGTTGGAATGGATCTTGGAGTCCAACTACCTGCTCAAGCAGGAGATCCTGAACCACCTGAACCATCTAGTAATAGAGACAAGCCATTCTATTGTTTAATTGATATCACTGTTAGGAAATACCTTCTCCAAATATCTTCTCCAAAGCATCTGAAGGCAGGACAAGAAGCAATGTATGGAAAATAATCAAGGAGAGATCTGACTTAGAACTTAGGAGAAATTGCACAACAGTTAGAACAATCAGTCAGTGGAATGGCTTATTCCCAGGAAGTTGTGGGTGCTCCATTGCTGAAAACTTTTAAGGAGAGATTAAGCAACCATTTGTCTGAAATGGTATAGGATCTCCTGCTTTAGCTGTGGGTTGGACTAGAAGATCTCCAAAGTCCCTTCCAA
Organism: Thamnophis elegans; assembly: GCF_009769535.1. Lineage (NCBI taxonomy): Eukaryota > Metazoa > Chordata > Lepidosauria > Squamata > Natricidae > Thamnophis > Thamnophis elegans. The sequence goes on along the minus strand of NC_045544.1, from coordinate 102,848,211 downwards.
CCCTGTTAATTCAGTATTTTGTATCTCCTTAGTTCTAGGTTGCATCTCTCCTTGGTAAAATTCTATCCATTACTTGTCTTACTTTCAGGTGCTTTGGAGAATAGTTTGACCCGCTCTCCTTTATAACAACCCCTTAGATATTGGAAGACTACTATCACAGCACCCCTAGTTCTTCTCTTTACTAACTAGACATATCTAATTCCTGCAAATGTTCTTCACATATTTTAGCATTCAGCTCCTTAATAATTTTAGTTGATTCTCTCTACACTTTCTAGAGTCTCAACATCCTTTTTTTTTTTTTTGTATTGTATTGTGGTGGCCAATGCTAGTATTCTAAGCATGGTCTTACAAAAGCATTATAAAGCTGTACTACTACTTCACATGATCTTGATTCTATTCTTCTGTTGATGCAACCTAGGACTGCATTGGCTTTTTTGGCATCAAAGAACAAATTTTGCTCATATTTTTTTTTCATATTTTAACGACAGAGCTGAACATAAAACTCAGCAGTTGAAAAATGGATTAAATCTGCATTTCAACGGTGTACCTTATCAATGGATTTATGTAGTCCAAAAATGCATGGGAGAATTATATGAGAAAATCTATGCTTGCAGAATTACCAGAGGTGATATAAGCTTTTTCTGAGAAGTATGAATAGAGTTAGGATTAGTTATATAGAGTTTATCATGACTATTAAAATTTTCCTTCATCTCAATTAACAATGATACCCCTGTTTTTAGGTAAAAATGAGCACTTTCAGAAAGGTAATGAAATAGATCAGAACTTACCTATACCCGCTCTCCTCTCAACCCATTGCCAAAGTTGTGCTAAGTGTAGTTTCAAGAGCAGATTACTGCCCTGTTGATTATCCCCTGTTATTTTATTCTGAAGAACTCCTTGGAGCTATGCACATAATAATGTTTTACACTAAGAGCCTCTGCAGAGAGATAATTATAAGGCATCCAGTCATTGCCTGTCCTAGAGTGAGCAGCAGCACTCTTGCTGCTGGTGAAGTGGTTTGGAGGAGAAAAGACACAGTGAATGGAATAGCTGGGAACCAGGTCCAGTGGTATATAATCTCCTCCTCGCCCCAAAGGGAAGGAGTTTCTTGGTCTGCCCTCATAGTCTGTAAATTGGTGTATAGCAATAGCAAATTAAGATGCCTTAAATTAAATGTCTATTATCTTCTTAGGTTGCAACCTCACAAAGACAAGGTATATTTAAGCTGCATATTCCTACTTGCTGTTTCTGTACTTAAACTTCAGTATTTAAATGTCATTTACACCTGCATGCCACACTGACACACATGTACACACTAACAATGTAAATATAGATAATCTATAACCCACCTAAACTGAAGAACTTAACTATAACAAAATGGTTAACTCCTTTTCAATCAATCAGTTTTGGACTTATATTGCTGCCACCTCAATGGAGTCTTCTACAATATTTTAGCTTTATGCTTTATTTCAATACACAGAACCCAAAACAGTGATTTTGCTTACAAACCCTATAAATATATTACAGAACTAACAAGCGGTACAAGAAATCTGAGCAGTTCTGGAACTCCCATATCATTCCCATTTTTGTTTTTATTAAGCAGTCCAGTCAATGGAGCATAATGTTCCAACATGATATTACCAAATCTCTAATATAAAAGAAAACAAAGAAGAATGAAATTAAAATGTGCAACCAAATTTTAGGGTAAAATATGGTGATATTTAAAAAATTGGGTATGGAAGAATTAAAATGGTAGAAAGTCATGAAAAGGTCAAGAATTTTAATTGTCAAAATACATCCCCAAAATTGGGTGCAGTATATGGAAAATATGTGCTCCATGGATTATTTCCAGATGAGCCAAATATGGAAGGTAAAACATGAAAATTTTGAGATTAGATTTTCCATGTGTGGACCATTTATTTTAATATTTTGGTTAAAAAACTGAGGGTTGGCTTATCTGCAGATGGGCTTATATGCCGTATACAATATTACATTAAGCATTAAAAATACATAAGATGAAAATGTGATACCATAAAAAAGAAAAAAAAGGCTTTATGATTTAGAGCAAATACTGTATGTGGCTTATTTTTGGCAAATGAGAGAGTTTGGTGTGACCTACAACATCTTAAATGCAGAATTCCAAATTTGGGAGATCAGGATGTAGGATCCAAATGTTGCTGTCAGTATATTTTGGCAATATAGTTAATTTTAAATAGTTTAGGAAAAAGGTTCAAAGTTTGATGCCTGCTTTTCCCATTTCGCACATTTTAAAAATACTCTCTCTAAAATGGGACACAATTCTAATATCAGCACTGTTACAGCTTCAGCAATAAATGTTGATAGGTTGGTGGGGAGTCTGATGACATAAGTTTCTTTCACAAAGTATCTTTTAGCACCTGCCACTGCCTCAAGCCTCTTCCTTAGCAACATTTTTTTTAAAAAAAGATTTCAGATTCTATAACTGGCAATCTGCTAACGGATTTGCCTCATTAATTTGACTGTAATAAGGTTCATTGCTGACACAGAGATCAGTAGTGCAAAATATTTATTTAAGCAGTATTTTTCTATCATTCTCCTATGCCACTTAAATTGATGAATCTTTCTATATTTCTCCAGACAGTGCAAGCCACACCATAAAGTTATATTTAGTCCTCCTAATTTTATTACAAGAGGTGCATACAATATTTGATCACCCCTTTGATAATAAGCCATAAGTGATGGCCCAATGTTATCTCATTCTTTTGCTTTCACCACCATACGCTAGACTTAGTCCATTTTCCCAAGCTGCTGCTGATAACAATAGGGAAGGGAGAAAAAAGGAGAATTCTTCTACATACCTGAAGGTGTGGCTCGGACAGGTTATCCCAAGCTGGTAATGTAGGAAGATTTTGGTTAGGTGTTAAAGAGTTTATTTTAGGATATGTATGTCTCCTATACATTTCAGCTCTAAGACCCAAGGCAGTTGACATATTTGCCCCTAATAGTGGCAGAACTTTTCATAAAGATAATTCACTTTCTAAGTTCAATTTAACACTTTATAGATATTAGAGACCTTCAAAACAGCAAGCTCAGTTTGATACTCGGTGAGTTTTACTTTTGCTGTTTTAAGAAATTTTAAATTTAAATTTAGAATGGATTGGGAAACCAGAGAGATTTGGAACATTAGTTAATTTTGCCACAAGTTTTGAAATGCCAGTATATAATTAAACAATACACTCATGAAAAATATAGAAAGATGACAAAAAAAAAACTTTTAAAAAACTTATCTGACATAGACATTACAGAGTTTAAAGGCATGGAAGGCAACAAAACTGAAATGAACCAAAATGGGAGTACAATAGACAAAGGAAAGGATAAGGGCATGGAACAGCTGTAATAAGAAATCCTGGCAATACCTGTTTATGGGATCTATAAAGTTGGCTGAGGAAACCTTTGAACACCCCTTTTAAATGTCAAAGAATTATGAAAGATGAAACCCTGTGATATGATAGGAAAGATTCAAAGGTCACCACTTTGTAGAACCAAAACAAGGAATATGAAGTTAAAACTGATCTGAAATAAATTAGTTGTTTCATGTTTCTGGTAATTCCTAATGGATATTTTGCTGAATTAGGATTGAAATGATGATAATTTCTGGACTGTGCATAAATAAATGTTATGCTATGGGAAGAAGAGGGCTTTTTATTTGTGACTTTAAAAGGGTTAAAATGTAGTATATTAGCTTATGTTCAGTGCAGAGATGGGTTCCTACCAGTTCGGCACGGTTTGGCAGCGTCCCAAGCCTGCCATGCCTCTGGACCGGTTCCCCAGTCAGCGTGGTATGGTTTTTTTTTAAAAGAAATGTTATGCACATGCACAGACCTATTTTTGGGCAACTGTACACGCACACAGAGTGTGTTTCTGGAGCACGTGTTTGCTCCACTCACACCTGTGTGCAAAATTGTGCATGCACCGAACCAGCAGTAATGCTGGCAGCAACCCACCCCTGGCTCAGTGCAATGAAAATTGGAAATCCTTATTGTCTTTGTTGTCTTTTTCTTTCTCTTATATTTTTTTCTTATTTTTTTTTCTTTTTCATGCACCTTCTCAACTGTTTTTCATTTCTAGTTTAATTTGTATTAGTGTGTATTATGTTTATGTAAAATTTCAATATGTTAAATAATAATATCCATTGTTATACCAATCATGACTGCAACCCTCTTGGTAATATCTAAAGGACTTTCTTGATATCTGAAAATATTGATTTTTTCAGACCTGATCACCCTAATTTTACAAAAAGGAAGGAAGGAAGGAAGGAAGGAAGGAAGGAAGGAAGGAAGGAAGGAAGGAAGGAAGGACTTTGCTGCATAACAACTTCGCTAAGCTTTTTTTTTTTTTTGCTTAGAAAAAAAGAGTAGACAGATGAATTCCTTACACACACCTCTCTCTTTCTTGTTCTTTCTTTCAGACCTTGCCTGCCAATCCCTCTTGTAAGTCCCATGAGTTGATCATTTGTTTCTTGCAGTTTTATTCCTTGATGTCAATATAGTGGGTAAAGGATATGCTGTCTCTTCTCAGCTGGGTCCTGTTAATCACAGCCATCTGTCAAGAAATGCCTACAGAACCAGCCAGAAAGCTTTGGCAGTTGACATGTTGATAGATTGGCAGGGTGGTTCTTTTCTCTTCATTCTCCCCTTCCTCTTAATCCATTTTCAAATGGTACTGTCCAACTGTGATAACAGGTAGACAGAAAGGTAAAACTTTTACTTCCCTGGTTAAACCACAGTTGTGCATTATAACTGGAAAACATGGTGTCATTTCTATCTAAAATTGCCCTCAATCATTTCAATTCCTGGTCCACTTAAGGAACCTTCAGCTATTTATCAAGCTGTTTTACTCAAGACTTGGAACCTTAGGCAATGCCTTCCACAACCATTGTCCTGTCTTTCATGTAAGAATGCCCACATGCCATCCTTTCTCTCACAGGAAATGATGACACATCAGTAAAAAGGAAGGTTCCCGTTTATCTAAACCAACTGGAAATTTATGAACCTCCAACTAAGCAGATTTATCTTTGAAGAAGAACCCAAGAAGCTTCTGATTAAGCAGCAGTTAAATCACCATTAAAGTGGATTCAGGTCCTGATGTATATTGTCTTTCTAACATCAGGTTCTTGCATATTTTCTTTTTCCTGCAAAGTTAATAACAGGTTCTGGGAGAAAACAACATGGGAAAATGGGTGAAATATTGTCCCATCAACCTTAAAGTCTCTTAAATTGTTTTAAAGTATCCAATTATACAAATAAGAAATGTGAATGTATTTTTTTATTATTATATTGGCTGCCATAATGGCTTTATGCCATTATCATTCCTCAGCCTTTTATAGTCCTCTAATATTCTCTACTTGTGTCTGAATTTAGCCTGCATAATCTCTCATATTATACCACTACTGTAGTTATTGAATTATTATAGGAGTTAAAGAGAACTTCCTCACAGACAATGTCCATGGTATATTCATGTTAACCTATTTCCCTGAAAATAAGACCTCCCCGGATAATAAGCCCAATCAGGCTTTTGAGCTCATGCACTAAAATAAGCCCTCCCCCAAAATATTGCAACACAGCAGCAACCATGAGGTGATCATGTACCTCAAAAATAGTAAGACTTCCCCAAAAATAAGGCCAAGCGCTAATTTTGGGAGTCAAAAGAAAATAAGACTCGGTCTTATTTTCGGGAAAACATGGTACTTCATGAATCTCTTCCTTGTTAACTTCTATCCTCCCACTGAAGCAATTTTAGCAATCAAAGGAGAGTATGCAAACAGCAACCATCTAAAATGCACTCCATCTTCCCTCATTGTGTTGGCTTTTTATGATGAAGAAAAACAAACAAACAAAAAACAGGATGCAATAAAATTCCCCCTTGTGAAGTGTGAAGGGAAGGCACAAACCATCTTGTCTTCAGGAGGGAGAGGGAACTTTTAAGAGTGGGGAGATAGGATAAAGCAGGACTTTTGCTAATTGGAAGTTTCCTGCCTGAGGAATTCAGAGTACCGTATATACTCGAGTATAAGCCGAGTTTTTCAGCCCACTTTTTGGGCTGAAAAAAGCCGCCTCGGCTTATACTCGAGTCTACAACTGGATCCGGCAGTGCTGTTGCCTGTTGGAGGAGGAGGAGGCGAACCAGCCTGCCATCGCCAGCCACCGCTAGCCCTGCCGCTCTTCCCACCCCCTTCCAAGCCCCACAGTCCAGCGGATGGAGCAGCGAAGCCCCGGGGCTTCGCTACTGCTCCCCGCATTTTCTGCATGGGGATCCCTTGGAGAGGGGATTCCAGCCTGCCATCGCCAGCCACCGCTAGCCCTGCCGCTCTTCCCACCCCCTTCCAAGCCCCACAGTCCAGCGGATGGAGCAGCGAAGCCCCGGGGCTTCGCTACTGCTCCCCGCATTTTCTGCACGGGGATCCCTTGGAGAGGGGATTCCAGCCTGCCATCGCCAGCCACTGCTAGCCCTGCCGTTCTTCCCACCCCCTTCCAAGCCCCACAGTCCAGCGGATGGAGCAGCGAAGCCCCGGGGCTTCGCTACTGCTCCCCGCATTTTCTGCACGGGGATCCCTTGGAGAGGGGATTCCAGCCTGCCATCGCCAGCCACCGCTAGCCCTGCCGCTCTTCCCACCCCCTTCCAAGCCCCACAGTCCAGCGGATGGAGCAGCGAAGCCCCGGGGCTTCGCTACTGCTCCCCGCATTTTCTGCACGGGGATCCCTTGGAGAGGGGATTCCAGCCTGCCATCGCCAGCCACCGCTAGCCCTGCCGTTCTTCCCACCCCCTTCCAAGCCCCACAGTCCAGCGGATCCGCTGGACTGTGGGGCTTGGAAGGGGGTGGGAAGAGCGGCAGGGCTAGCGGTGGCTGGCGATGGCAGGCTGGAATCCCCTCTCCAAGGGATCCCCGTGCAGAAAATGCGGGGAGCAGTAGCGAAGCCCCGGGGCTTCGCTGCTCCATCCGCTGGACTGTGGGGCTTGGAAGGGGGTGGGAAGAGCGGCGGGGCTAGCGGTGGCCGGCGATGGCAGGCTGGTTCGCCTCCTCCTCCTCCAACAGCACTGCCGGATATCCGCCCAACGCTGCGGGGGCGCCAGCGGGAGCTTTGGCGGCTTCACCTCAGCCGCAGCGCTGGGCAGCAAATGTGCTGGTGCTGTTGGAGGAGGAGGAGGCGGCGGCAGCAATAGCACCTGAGGACAGGACAAGAAGCAATGGAAACTTGTCAGAAGGAGACTCAAGCTGGAAATAACGAGCAATCTGACAGTAAGAACAATTAAAATCCTAGGAAAATGTCCTTTCATGAAAAATTACTTTTTCAGTTAACTCTGCCTGACATTAGTTGAGTAAACAGAAATATTAGTTGGCCAATTCTAAAAGGGAGCACCAGAAAGAACTTAAAATATTTTTTAAGAGAGCTGGGTTTTTCATTTATATTATATGTATGAACAGAATTAACACAAATTGCAGATACCAATCAAACATAAAGAAAAAAAGGATGAAATAATGCTCATTTTAAAAAACTCAGTGAAAATAAAAACAATATACCAAGAAGGTGGCATACTGGTTGTGATTTGATCTCTTCGGGGGATCCCGGGGATCCCCTATACAAGTATTTTAATATTGCAGACTTGCAGTATTATAAGTCATACTGATATTATAGAACACTTTAATTAAGCGGGTCCCTTGAATAAACATAACTTTGAGTTTCAAATAACACTGATTTTTTATTTTTGAAATTTACCGTAGCTGCTGCATTTCCCACCCTAGGCTTATACTCGAGTCAATAACTTTTCCAGCTTTTTGGGGTAAAATTAGGTGCCTCGGCTTATATTCGGGTCGGCTTATACTCGAGTATATACGGTAAATGCTACAAATGTCTTTGCGGAGTTTCCTCTGAAACAGCAATAGAGCCAGAATTAATTGGCTTAGCTTGCAAAGACCTATTCAATCCTTACACTGTCATGGGGGATATAAGGCTATGTTCCCAATCTTGAATAGATTCAGCCCTTGTATATGGAAGGGACCCGAGTTAGATTCCAGCACATCTGAGAGGAACCATATGGGGGCTGGCTGCATTAATATGAAAACCAAAATCCTTTAAAAAGCCTAAAGAATTTTGAATGAATAACTTTACTTACTAAAGTCATTATGCAGTTTTGCGCTCTAGTGGTTTAAACGTGTTTTTTTTAAAAAAAATATGTACCCACACACCAAATGTGGAATGTTTTACTGTTTTCTTAGCTGAGTATTTGAAGGAGGTCTGTTGTATCCATCACCATGTGCCTATAAGAACTTGTTTTTCCTTGTTAACAGTTCTCTCTTCTGTGCACTTTGCCACTTGAGAAGTGGGGCTGTTCTATCATAAGCGACAAAAGTGGACCATTTGATCTGGAGATCAGGTTTCACATAGTATAAACCTGGCTGGAGAATTCTGGGAATCTTAAAGTTACCAAGTTTGAAAATAACTAGTTTTTCAAACTTTCAGGCAGTTTCCCATGAAATCAGTTCCAGAGCACCATTTATAATTGTCATTTAAATTATACAGTAAATTATGGAGACACGGATCTTCAAAATGCAAAGCATATTTTAAAAGCAATGTACCATGCCTCTTTCCTATCTAGTCACTGCTTTTCCAGATTTCTCCTGAGAATCAATAATTAAAAATATTTTATCTATTCCAAATCTGAATAGTGAATATCTGGGTAATTCAAATTAAAGAGCAACATTACAGATCTTTGCTACAGTGCATTCATATCTTATGGGCTTGTTTATGCTTATACCAAACAAAAAGCTAATCATCACCATTTGTCATAAATGGCAAAGTTCTGCTGCTCGTACCATCTGTTCCTTAACATCCTGACTGCCACATTAGCCAATGTGCAATGCTGGGAGCTTTCCAGAAACTCAGAAACATACTTTTGTAGTTACCAATAAAAGCCTGTGTACCATTCCTCTCCCCCCCCCCCCGCCATGAAACAGCTCAGTTAATAATGAAAGCTGCTCTCTGAAGTGACTGCCTTGAAATATGTAATAGGTAAAATACATGTTTCCAGCCTGTCTGTTATTTTTCTTTCAATGTTTTCTGTCTCTGCATTCTGTCTAGTGCTGCATATCTATGAGGCAAAGAGTTTAGTTGGCCTTGATAAAAAACGGTCTTTAAAGTTGCAAAAACAGTAACACATACACATACATAGTGTCTTTCCCTTGTACCGTGCATCAACCAGATGGAATGACAGTGCATTAAAACCTTCAAAGGACTCCGTGGTTACCTTTATCTGCTGCCTGTTTGTTGTAGAAAACAATCTGATTTTGGTGCTTGTTGGATGCTGAGAAAATAACATGGCAGGCTAAATGGCCAGTGAGCTTTGAGTGTAGGCAGGAATTAAAACTTCCTGTGCTGTCTAACTCAGTGATAAAGGGTATGCTTCAGTAGAGTTTTCAGATAATGTGGGATTACTAAACAGTTTTATGTGAACTGGAAATAATGAGGTTACCTCAGCCAATTCAGGAGTTCCATTTAAGCATGGCACTGCAAATAATATCTGTTTGGCCTGAAGAATTTTAGATATTATTGGCATACAGTAGCTAATGCTTGATGGGACGTTAGCTGGAGCTGTACCTTCAAATCGTCTCAGAGATTTTGCACACATCATTTTTTTTTAAATATATCCTATATATTTTAACTTTCTGTCCATTCAGTTGTATCTTACAGTTGTTGCTATAGCTGTGCAAATTCTTCCCTGATTATATGATCTGATGCTTACTGACAGAGTCATTTATTTTATTTTATGTAATCAATTTATATAGCTACCCAACTTGGGAGTGCATATATTAAATAAAAAATAATTTCAAGAATAAATGCAAAACTTAAAATGCAATGCAGCAAAAGAAATAACGCAGTCAACAATCATTAATTGACCCAGGAGATATAACCCTTGGGGCACCAGGCCTAGACAGAGATTTGGGTTTTGGGGCCTTATGATGGGCCAGCAGGGTTGGGGACATTCTGATCTGTGGAGAGATCATGTTCAATAGGTTGGGCACTATGGCAGAAAAGGCACTTCTGAGCATCAGCAATTGGCAAACCCTAGCCAATGAGACCTTAAAAATGTCCAGATTCGACAGGTAAAAAAAAATTGGGTATATGTGGTTCTTAAAGGGCTTTAAAGGTGACAACCAGCACCTTGACTTGAACCCTGAAGCACATCATGAACTAATGCAGCTCACAAAGTAGTTGTGTTACATGCACCAATTAACTAACACTATTTACCACTTTTATGCTAAGATTTAATTATTTAAAATCTTCCTGACTAGACAAGAGACAAAAGCAGAACCAGATACTGAACTTTTCAAGGCATATTATTTCAGTTATTTTATTGTGTTCTACCAATAAAATTCCTAATTTTCTTAGCCTTCTTACTTGTCTTCAAAAGCCTCAAAATGTTTTTCATATAGTTTTTATTCAAGGATTGTTTCCTTTAAGTGCTTTGTGTCTTCTTGAAGCTACTTTAAAATTTTGCACTTTCTAACTTCTGAGACAATCCAGTCCATTGAAATATCTGGTTAATAAAAGAGACTAGATTCATATTATTCACTAGGACAAATCTTAGAATCAAGGAGTTGAAAAAGACTGTGTAAAGCATGAAGTATAACTTCTAGTTTAGTTTAAGAATTTTTATTAAATCATTCCTGACAGATGACTTATCCAGCCTCTTCTTGAAAACATCCAACTAAGGAAGCCATTCAGCTCCCTGAATAATTAATTGCAATGTCACATTCATCTTACTATTTTCCTAATATTCAACCAGAATTTTGGTATCATTGTTGTATGACTTGCCCTTGGGCATGACTGAGAACTAATCTTCACTTTTGATACCATGTACCCCTTCAAGAAAGTGAAAAATGCTGTCACATTCCCCTTCTGTAGAAATATATTTCAGCAGATGTACCTTGTGGCCTTTCCTGTAACTGATGGCTCTTTTCTGCTGTTACAGTACAGTTTGCACACAATTCTGTGAACAATCATATAGAGTGGGACCTTGGGTCCTGAACGGCTCAGATGATGAACAATTCAGGTGCCAACCAAAAAATCTGCTAAATGTTTCACTCATGTCATAAATATATCCTCAGGTGCCGAATAAACACATCCATAGCAATTTCCCATGCTACGCCATTTTTGTGTGTGCACGTGCACAGGCATAGTTTGTCTTGCTTCTGGTCACAACCAAATCGGCTGCTGACTGAAGTCCTGGAATAGATTATGGTCGGCACCCGAGATCGCACTGTACGGTCATTGGAGAGATATAAGATAAGGCAGTTCTGAAATATAACAGATTAACAAACTGAAATCCACATTTGTCTGTGATTTTGAAGGGGGGGAGATATTACTGAAGAGCTTACTGAAGAAATGGGAAACAAAGTGATGGAAATGGATCCATCTTTCTTTACCATGTTTCCTCACATCTGCATTCTGTTCAAAATATCCAAAACAGTTTGAATATTATAGATTGCTTGGTATATTCAGTATATTCTTACTTGATTGTTGAAAAAGCAACCACAGAGCAGTTCAACATTATGTTCCAGACAGTACATCATCTTGCATGACCTTTCTACTAATGTATAGAAGTAGCTACCATCCAAACAAACTCACAGTACACTGAGACCTATCTGAGTACTAAGTAGTATTTGGTTAGGTGATGGCTTGGGAGTTACACATTCTCAGCCAAAAGACTTCAGTGTTTGCTCTGATATATTCAAAAGAATATTGGTTTTGTAGTGAAATGTATGTATACATTCCCTGCTCAGTAATTAAACTAAAAGCTGATATACTAAGTGAACACTTCCAAGCCTACTTTATTCCAAATTCCTTGGAAGATAATGCAGATCTAAAATAAATTGGGATATAATCTTTTTATTTAGTGATTGATGTGTCATCAAGTCATTATTGACTCTTTGTTACCTCATAGATAGATATATTTGTCATGACTTATTTAGTGGGTGAACCCTTATAATAATTTTCCCCAGTCATATATTAGCTTTCATTCCAATTTGAAATGAAACCATTCTACCCTGGTTTTCTCCCACTTCTAGTATTCAGCAGGATATCAATATGATAAATCTGTAATATGTATCATATTATTCCCCCTTACTTGGATTGTTCCTGAAGATCTGCATGGCCATCTAACTCTCAGTGTGAAAGGCTTTGCATTTCCTGACTAAAGCTTCCTTAATCAGTCTTTTGCATTCACCTTTTTCACGTACTTCTGATCATCTTGTTAAATGTCATCTTTTCTATTTTATTCTTTTACTCATCTGTCTTTTAAGAACACTTATCATGATTGAAATGAAAAATCACTTCAACAGAGTGCTATGTCATACAGCAACAGGAAAGTTTAAAATACTGGGTCTTTCCTTACAGTCACCCAAAACAAATAACATAATCTATAACTGTGATGGTGAAGAGGTGGCACATGTGCCAGACGTGGCACACAGAGCCGTCTCTGTTGGCACGTGCACTGTTGCCCCAGGTCAGATCTCCATGGCATTTCTTTCGTAAGCTTTCCCGCAAATGATGAAACAGAAACTCACAAAAGGAAAAGATCTTACCTCTTGCTGCACTGCCAGTGTTGGGATTTCCCGCCTATCGCCAGCCTACCAGCCAGCTGTGCATGCCTGTGCATGTGCATGTTTGCACATGTCTGTACATGGGGTGCATGTGCACACATGTATGCACATGCACACATTTGTGCATGTGCATGCACCTTTCAGTTTGGACACGCACATACAGTTTGGGAACTTGGTGCCTAAAATTTTCGTCATCACTGATCTATAAGATGGTAAAATTCTCAGCATAATCAGATTTTCCAAACCTAAAGTAAAAGCCATAGTTACTGTATTGAGTATTATTTTGGGGGAATCTGTTTTTGGTAGGCTTAGCATATATTCATTGTACTCACAAAATTCCTGAGACTGCAACATAAGAATTGTCATAAAATAATTGTAAACTCTAATATAAACCGATTGAATATGTATCTCATGAATTCTTGCAGAGCTCAATGTTGATTTATGTCATCTTTCCTCAGTGATTGGGCTGTTTTGTTTCTGGTTTTGGAATAGTATATTTGGGGCGGGGGGGGGAGGCTTTATCTAACTTTATGCTTTTGGATTTTTTTCTACTGCTTTGAATCATGCGAAGTAGGTGGTATTCAAAGGTTTGTATGAATAAATGAGTAAATAGATGCAGTTCTTGACTTGTAAAAAAAGCAAAAAAAAAAAAACCTAAATTGTAAAATTTGAAAAAAAAATAGGCTGCATATTTTAAGATAAAACAATATTAAAAGGTCCATTTGGAAAAAGCATGCTTAAAGAATGTATCCTTTTTAATGTATTGCTATACTTTCTCATCCTTGGCAACTTTTGTGGCCTTCTACTCCCAGAATTTCCGAGCCAGCATAGGAGTTTAAGTGCACATCTTCAAGCTGCCAAGGCTGCCTAAACAATAAATTAATATTAATGGTAATGTCATGATGAATAAGCAAACATTTGAGGAAGCTAATAATGACATCCTGATAAAACAATGCATTTTGATTAATGTTTTGGTTCACAACTTTTTGTGTTATTTTGGGCTGGATTATGGGATGGATTGCTCATTTATGAAACAACTGCCATAGTGGAATAGCTAATCAAAAGATGCAGCAGACAGTATTCACAAAGCACTTATTGTATATAAAGAGTAAATATATAAGTAATTTTGGGGAGGGGGAGATGCAGCACAGCATAAAGGATAGCTGTGTGCATGAGTGGCCCTGAATTCCACAATAGGGGACATTGGGTTTAGATGTGTATTGTTTTCACACAAAACTTTTTGAGAGAGTGAAATAAACCAGATTTATAACTGCTCTCTTGCCACTGAATAATATTTGGATAGGGCCTTATGTTCAAATTATCAAAATCATTTTGAATCCTAATAGCAACACTAGGAGACCTATCAAAATCATTAAAAGGATCCTTACTTGTCTTGCTGCATTATTTAATTGCAAGATTGACTATTTTGTTTCTAGGCAATGTATGGGTTTTTTACATCTTTTAAAAAAAATCAAAATGGGTTATTTTATTATATTTTATTACTGTTTCATATGTTTCAGTGTCTGTAATGTAGAATAAAATGTACATCCAACTTTTTTTCCTTCACCTCACAGTGAAGTCATGATGGGATATCAAAGTTAAATGTTCTTAGTGCCATTCAGTAGAAACAAAATTATGGTGTTTTCCTTACTCCAGGTTTTTAACTTTATTTTCTGATTCTAAATACTTGAAGGTGAGGTGGTTGCCTCTGTCAAGTTCCAATTAGAACAGAGGTGATATTCAGCAGGTTCTGACCAGTTCTGGAAAACCAGTAGTGGAAATTTTGAGTAGTTCAGAGAACCGGTAAATACCGCCCTGCCCCCATCTATTTTCTGCCTCCGAAGTCTCAGCTCATCGGGAGGAAATGGGGATTTTGCAGTAACCTTCCCTGGACTGGAGTGAGATTTTACAGTATCCTTCCCCTGCCATGCTCACTAAGCCACGCCTACCAAGCCACACCCACAGAACTGGTAGTAAAATAGTTTTAATCCCACCACTGAGTTAGATGTACTCCCATCCTCTCCCACTCTGATGTAGACACCATTATGGAGAACATACAAATATGTTATCCGTTGGATTCACTTTGATAGATAATAAACAGCAATTGCTAAATGTAACGTTTAAGATGAGAAAACTGTCTCACCCTGCTTGTTGAGCCAAATGTACCACAAAATGATTGAGACTATCTGAAAGCACTGTATCCTTGGCTTATTGAATGAAGAATGTTATAAGAAGTGCATTGAGTCAAACACAGCACTATTTTGAAGGGTCTTTGATGGTCTCTGAACTTGGTTTTTTTTTTCTTGCAGACTTTTCATTACCCAAACTAAATAGCACTGATGATGTTACCTAGCTTGGGTAATGAAATGTCTGGAAGAAAACAACCAAGCTCAGAGACCACCAAACATCCCTCATTTTAACCCTGAGCTATAAATATTCTCCTTTAGAAGCACTTTTTTATTGTTTTCAGGCTTTCATTTTTGAGGAATATTTAAATTAATATAGGAATAATGGTACAACAAGGCAATAGAGTAACCACCAGATGTTAACAAAAACATTTGAATATTTTAACTGCAACATTAATAGATTTTTATCCCCTTTCTGAAGTACCCTCTTTTTTGGAAAGTTCAAATATACTAAACCAAGGACAAGTTGCTTGATGTACCGAAACTTTTCTAAGCTGTCCTTTGTTTCACATAAACCTGAAGACATCATAGGAAAACCATCAAAGTAGAGTTATCATAAAATCTAATCAGCAAAACTAATCAGTCTTAAACACCCGGCAAAATAGAAATATCTTGATTATCCATCTAAAACTATAAAGGAAGATTTGCTAGCAACCCATGAAATTGCATTATACTGAATCAGGCCATTTCTCCTCAAAGCATAGCTGCATCTACTCAAGTTAGCAGCTGTTTGGGGGAATCTCATGGAAAGCAATGAGTTTTACCTTTCCTATTAATTAAAAACAGGTGCTAATGATAGAAGCAAGAATTTTCTATAGGCATGAATGCATACTTCCTTTGAGTGACATTCCTTTCTTAACTAAGGAGCAGAATCACAAGTAGCATAAGTTAAATACCAACTATTAAAGACCAGCAGCGTCAATTCTTGTGAGTTTCTGGAATGCATTTCATTGGATGTTGTGGGATACAGTAGAATATACAGCCATTGATCTGACCAACCAGGGATCCTTTTTGTTTTCTTTCATTCCAGAACTTGTAGTAATTTCTTTAAATAAAAACAGTTAGTTGTGTACATATGTGTTTTACTTTTCTCCCAATGGATTTAATGATTAAACATTCAGAGAGGTTATTCAATTAGAAGGACCGCCAGTGTGACCCAGAAGACTATTATTAAGTTTTTATCGATGACTGTTTGTTTCATCCATGACATTCATCTGCAGAAAGATGTCAACATTTTAGGAATCTTCAAGGATAATAATATTATTTCAAAACACGTGGGATTAGAATTAAGATTCATGGTATTAGAGAGATGCAAGGCATCCAATATTTTCATTTGTAAGGCAGCTTATTCTGTCCCAGACATGTCAAATTGGCACCCAGCTTCATCTTTACTCTTTATTAAAGTGTGGTAAAATGCATTTATATCCTTTATATAATATTGCAATCAACAATTATATAAACCAGCAACAAAACCAAATTCAGTTCTCCTATTCTAGAAATTCACAAACCAAAGACTGTAATTCAGTTTTTCCCATGGTGTGACAATGAAGTCCTGAAAAAAGACAGAGAAGATTGTATGGGGCAAGCACAAAAAGAAAATAAATATGACATAATGGCCTTTCCATTTCTGTACAGTATATTAATTTATTTTGAGATGTATAGTTGAGAAAAACATTTTATAAAAGGTATAGTTATGTTCCTGCTGTAGGACAGAAAATCAAAATAGTAATATTACATATAATATAAAATAAACATCAGCAATCTAAGAAAGGTGATTTGTTTGCAAGATCATTCCAGTGTTTTGAGACTGACCTATACATTGTTCTATCTGAAATGATTCTAGAAAAATGCAGCTTTGTTACTATTACAGATAATCCTCAATTTATGGCCATTTGTTTAAGCAAGTGGTTAAAGTTAAGACAATGCTGGGGAAAAAAAACCTGACTTACACCTAGTACTCACACTTATGGCCATTACAGCGTCCCAGGGTCACATGATTGCCATTTGTATTCCCAGCTGGCTTCTGAGAAATAAAGTCAAAGGAGAAAGCTAAGTTCACTTAATGAACATGTGGTTTTCTTAACAACTGCACCAAAAAGAGAAATTCAAGGACTATCTGAAATCCAACTTTTGAGGTTTTCTCTTTTTACTCCATCATAAATGGTTCAAGGATACAGGTATTCCTTGACTTACGACCACAATCGAGCCAAATTTTCTGTTGCTAAGTGAGACAGTTGTTAGGTGAGGTTTGGCCCCATTTTATGAGCACTCTTGTCACAGTTGTTAAGTGAATCATTGAAGTTGTTAAGTAATTTGTTAGGTGAATCTGGCTTTCCATTGATTTTGTTTGTCAGAAGGTTGCAAAAGGCGATCACTTGACCCTGGGATACAGCAACTGCCATAAATATGAACTAGTTGCCAAGATCCAAATTTTGATTACATGACCATGGGGATGCAGGAACTGCTGTAAACATGAAAAACGTCAAAAGTAACTTATTTCAGTGTCATTGTAATTTCAAATATTCACTAAATGAATGGTTGTGTTCAGCCCTAGAAGCCATCTTTTTCATTGGAGCTTTAGGATTTCCACATTTAGTGCGTGGGAAAACAGGAGGGGGGATTACAAGGAATGGTGGAGGATTAGCCATAAAAACATTCCTTTCTCTGGGAGTCAAGGGCATTCCGCCTGCAGCTGGATTGCAGTCACTGGGGGTTGTCTCCAGTTGAGATGGTGAATTGATTGGACCATGTGAGAGACTTGTGGGTGTAGGGGATGGATCTTTGACTTTATTTTGGGTGGAGAAAACCTGGAACTCTCAGTTTCGGGTTTTCCCAGATGTGCCAATATGACAGCTAATAATAAAATGGAACTTTGAGGAACTTCAAGCCTCAGAGTCTTCTTTTGTTAGAGGTATTACTTGGGACCCTGACAGGTTGTAGGACTACCTGTACTGCATGTGAAGATCATAAAGTTCCACCATGTAGACTTGCAGTAATATAGCACAATTAAAAATTGTTTGGCCCCCAGCTGAGTAATTATAGTAGGCACTGTATAATAATAGTATCTTTTTTAAAAAAGAAATTTATAAGGCCACCCAATAATGTAAAATGATTCTGGGCAGCATGTAATAAAAACAATAATACAATATAATTAAAGCAATCAAACATCCAGACTCTAGAAGAAACACAACAATTAAAAGCAATCAAATGTGCTGGATCCACCACCCACTCTAACCCAAAGTCCAGGGGGGAAAGCCAGGTTTTCAAGCTCTCTTGAATATGGTCAGGCTGACAACCAGAGGTATCTCAAGGGGAAATAGGGCTGTGACAGAGAAAAAACCATAACAGTTCCATAGATAAGCCCTTTTACATGTGGCTCTTGCTGGCCCTGCTTCTAGACATTTTTAGGATCAAGCCAATTCAACTTGGGAAATAAATATTTCTAAAACAGATTGGACACCATTTTGATGGCCAATACTACAGCTTTACAATTATTATTTTTGACAAAGGAAGGCTTCAAAGTTCAGGGTGGATATTATTGTGACTTCTCATATCACCGAAATGAGCAGAGCCAGGTCTTCTTGGATATTTGGTTGTACATTTTTAGGGCTTAACATTTTCTTCTACCTTTTTACATTTTTAAAACCAATCTAAACATTTTTAATGAATTTTTTCTATGGACTGTGCCTTTATAATTTGGCAAGTTGCTGCTCAAATGTACAGTAAAAATGTTGAGGGTGGGAATTAAGGAATCACATAAATCAGTTTTGTTGGTCACATAGTTTAAATTTTATTTGTTCATATATTTCTGAGATTTCTATGCTGCTTCATTCCAAACTGGTTCTGAACAACGAGGCCATGGACTGTTATTTATTTATTTATTTAATTTGGGAGAAGTTTCTCCCAAATGAGGGTGAGCACAATCTTCCCTTCTCTTCTGAAAAAGAAAGTTGCAAATCTGCATATCACATATTTTTACCTCTGTAGTTTACAGAGATTGCTTGGAATATTGTTCTTTGACATACTTTAAATTTTGCTAACTTTATTGTCATCTGTGAGCTTGAAAAGTATTCTGTCTACTTATTTGATGGGATTGATGCTCTAAAAGACATTAGGAAAAGAGGCTAAGAATAAATTGAAGATGAAGGGTATGTTTTCTTATTGTTCTCAATACCAGGGAAGATTCTGGAAAAGATAATCAAGCAACGAATTAACGAACATCTATAAGTAAACAAAGTAATAGTCAAAAGCCAACATAGGTTTGTCAAAAACAGATCATGCCAGACTAATCTTATTGCATTCTTCGACAAAATGACAAAATTAGTGAACCAGAGGAATGCCGTCGATATAATTTACTTGGACTTCAGCAAGGCATTTGATAAAGTAGACCATAACCTACTACTAGATAAAGTAGAAAAATGTGGGTAAGACAGCATCACCACCAGATGGATTCGTAACTGGCTGACCAACCACACTCAACGTGTAGTCCTCAATGGAACTGCATCTACATGGAGGGAGGTATGCAGTGGAGTACCCCAAGGCTCTGTTTTAGGCCCATATTCATCAATGATTTGGATGAGGGAATAAATGGGGAAGTCATCAAATTTGCAGATGACACCAAGCTGGCAGTAATAACCAACACTCCAGAAGATAGGCTTAAGATACAGAACGATCTTGACAAACTTGAACATTGGGCACTATCTAACAAAATGAAATTCAATGGTGAAAAAAGTAAGGTTCTACATTTAGGTAAGAAAAACAAAATGCACAGGTACAGTATAGGTGGTACCTTGCTCAATAGTAGTAATTGTGAGATGAATCTTGGAATCCTAGTGGACAACCATTTAAATATGAGCCAGCAGTGTGCAGCAGCTGCCAAAAAAGGCAACACAGTTCTAGGCTGCATAAACAGAGGCATAGAATCAAGATCATGTGAAGTGTTAATACCACTTTATAATGCCTTGGTAAGGCCACACTTGGAATACTGCATTCAATTTTGGTCACTGCAATGTAAAAAAGATGTGGAGACTCTAGAAAGAGTGTAGAGAAGAGCAACAAAGACAATTAGGGGACTAATTAGGAGGCTAAAACATATGAAGAACGGTTGCAGGAACTGGGTATGTCTAGTTTAATGAAAAGAAGGACTAGGGGAGACATGAATTAAAAAAAAACAATCCAATCAAACATTGTAGAAAAACAAGAAATTTTTAACCCACAAGTATATATAGAAAAAGTAAAAATAAAAAGGAGAAGGAGAAAAACAGCCTTCCAATTTAAAAAATAGAAAACATTTGCACAACTTCCATTCATAAAAAGAGAATTCTTTTTTTTAAAAAAGGATAACACACTAGGTTTAATGTAGCTTAATTTCACTGTTTGTTTTCTTTTGTCTTCAATTTTAATTTAGTTTTAATTTTCTTTGGGTAGTCTCTTTTCTAATAATAAAATTTCCTCACCAATCCGACATACTATTCTCCTCCATTTTCTTTCCGTTCCGGAGCTGTCCCAACTTCAGCAACTTCAGGGCTGGGTTTCTGTCATCAGGAAAAAGAGCTTCTCCTGGATCAATTAGAGACTTTGTGGTGTCCCTGAGATCAGCAGGGCGTACTCTTCTCTATTGCCATCTCTTCGGGATGGTTTAGGTCCAAAAGGTCCACCCAGTGGCAGAAATATCAACTGCAATCTTGGAACTCCAAGATCGCATGTCGTATCATCATGATGTCAGCGCTCTCCCCCCCTCTCTCTGTTGTGTTTCTTAGACAATGGTACCCAGAGCACACTCTTCCTTCAGATAGGGTGGGTAGAAATGACCTGAAACATATAGCACCAGAGTCCTGAATCAAATGAAGCACAGATGCATAGAGGCATGGACAGTTTGAAAAGTCCAATAATCAACCAGTAAGTTAGTCATCCATTCTAAGAGAAAGAGCCAAGAGTTACAGAGCAGAGCAGGAAGCAAGAATACCAAAAGACAAGGTTTTTTCCTGGGAAAAAAAGCCCATGTTTCAATGGCTACTCTTAAAAAGACCAGATGCAGGTGGGGCTCAATTACGAGTATTAACACCTTTGCTTCTTGAAACACTGAAGCTATTGATGTCTCCTGGAATGAGCACTCTGCCAGGATATTCCAGTTTGTCATCTGACTCCCCTGCATCTGTTCCTGCTGATTTCCTGCTGAATCAGCTTTGGTGGTCTGCCTATTCCTAAGGCTGACAGACTGACAGATCAGGCTGCTCAACCTCCAACTCATAATGGCTATATTAACTCACATTCTTGTTACCAGATGTTTAGAATACTACAAGGCATGCTACCTGAAAATGTATTTTAAGACTATTCAGAAACTAGAGCTGGTCTGGAATGTAGTAGTCTTGGTCCTCTGAAATAGGGACATGTGATACTGATATTACAGGGTCTGTTGATTTCCATGTATAATTCAATGCTGGTTTTAACCTATAAAGCCTTTATATGTTTTGGCACAGAACCATTGGTGTCAACCTGAATCAGCCGAACTTAAAAAAGCATGTAGGGAGAAGCTCCTGACAGCCCTTGTGGAGGGAAGCTAAAGCCAGGAGGTACTGCTTTTCAAGGGTTGCGGTGGTTCAGTGGCTAAGGTGCTGAGCTTGTCAATCAGAAGGATCAGTAGGTCGGTGGTTTGAATCCCTAGTGCCACATAATGAAGTGAGCTCCCGTTACTTGTTCCAGCTTCTGCCAATCTAGCAGTTTGAAAGCATGTAAAAATGCAAGTAAAAAAATAGGAACCACCTTTGGTGGGAAGGTAACAGTGTTCTGTGCACCTTCAACATTTAGTCATGCTGGCCACATAACCACAGAGATGTCTTCGGACAGTGCTGGCTCTTTGGCTTTGAAATGGTGATGAGCACTGCCCTCTAGAGTCGGGAACGACTAGCACATATGTGCGAGGGGAACCTTTAGCTTATTTTTCTTTTTCAGGGACACTAATAATGATCAGATTAGCCCCCACCCTCCAATGACTTTTTCAATATTGTTAAAAATGGACTTCTTTCGTAAAACATTCTACCTATGTTCATGGCTTGGTCATCTTTTTTAAAAAACTTCTCTATTATTGTCTTATTTTCCATGTTTATTCTGTTTTAATAAATGTTGCTGATAAAATTTATTTATGATTTTGTGATTTAGACTAAATATTTTATGCTTAATATACTGTGTACATTCTAATTCATTTTTAATACTATGAAACCTCTGACAGTCTTTGAACTGTGGCAGGATAATAAATATGATTGATACATATATAAATAAATAATCAAATTATATATTTTATTGATCCCTATTTTTTTTTAAAAAAAAAGGTCTTCTGTGAATCCTCTCTGGTAGAGGGCAATCTGTGAATGCCAAGAAAAGACATCCCCTTTCAAAAGTATGATTGCTAGTGCTACCCTCATGACTTGGAATATATACTCATGTATAACATGAGTGTTTGGAACTAAGTACTGGAGGGTTTAATCCCCTTCAAACATCATCAGCCACTTCATCATCAGTACTTCTGTTGCCATCCTTTAAATGCCAAGTTCTGTAATTGGGCAATCAGGGATGTACAGAAAATAACTTGCAAAAAGGAAACACTTTACAGAAAGGAAACTGTTTGATAAATTGATAAACCAGCTTAATAACCTGCTTCATTAAGTTGAAGGAAGAATTTATCTGTGGAGACATTTACATTTAAGAAGCCAGTTACTCCATGGATTCTTTGCACATACAAAGATTCATATAAACATAGTAAATAAAACATTTTATCCAGTGGGAGAGCTTTTTTCTATCTATCTAAACTGTTAAATGAGGAAGATAAAGTATAATTTTAGAAAAAGAAACTTCTCAATTTCGAATTTGCCTATAGCTACATCTTGTTCCTTCCTAATTCTTCCCACTTTTGAACTCTTCAGAAAAAAGTTTGATATAATCTGGGTCAAAATTAGGCATGATCTCAAAAGATCAGCAAGACTATGCCAATGGTATGTAAAAATTAAATAAGTGGGCAGTCCAAAACACTTCTTTCGAAGAAATGCTTTAGCCTATCCACTTATTCTATACTGCTATACTTTCCCTCTTGGGCTGTTTATCCTACAGTTGTCATTGATGCCTTATTCCTAAATCTTTATCAGAAGTCCTATGTTGTATATCAGCAGGAGGTTTGTGACTATGCAACTAAATAAAAAAGCCAGAAAATCATAAATAGAAGAAACCGCTTAGAGAGGGCTGAAAGCCCTATGAAGCGGTATATAAGTCTAATAAATAAATAAATAATAAATAAATAAATAAATAAAACCCACATACATAAAGTATGTTACCATATTCATAACTGGCTATAATGCAATACTAGCTTGGCATAGCCTACATGCATAGCACACAGGTGCTGTTTTCAAAGAGGGTACGAAAAAAACAGCTCTCTAAAATCTAGAGAGCCATTTCTGGAGAGTGTGAGAATGTCAAATAAGATTGAATACTGCTTTTTGTTAGGCGAAAGACAGATTCCTAAGTTGCAATAAACTTTTAGGAAAAGCCTTTCTATTACTATGTGATAGCTATCATTCTCCCACACTGATTGGATTTGGCAACACTTATCTGTGCCTTGATTATAAATCATCCTGCCTAGTGCAGCATCCTCTATAATAAGGACTCTTGCAAATAGTCTAGAAATGGTGCAAAGTGTAGCGAGTAGGTTGCACAATGATAAAATGATACAAGGACCAAATCATGGCTGTACTGAAAGATTTGTCATGTTTGCCAGTTGCCTACTAGCCACAAATTAAGGTCTTTGTACAGCATTGGGCTATCTAAAAACCCTCTCTCTCCTTGGCAACTGTGGCTATGTAAAAGGTAAGCCCACTTGCAAACACCTCATTCAAAGATTTACCTTCCTATGCCCTAGGAAAATTATTTATTTATTTATAAAATGTATTGGGTAACTATGGGTGGGTTACAGACATAAAAATATGTCTACATTAAAATCTGGATAAGTGAAATCAAGGACACATAAAGATGGCAGGAGAAGAATAGGGGAGGTGGGATCTGTTGTTACTCAATCAACCACTTCCACTGTGCTGTTCCCCCATTGGGGGCCCAAGCCAACTGGCAGAACCAAGTTGATGAGCCCTTACAAAATACTAGAAGGGTTGGGGCCAACTTCAAATCAGGGAGCGGGGGAGATGTTTCAGAGGGCAGGAACAACAGCAGAGAAGACCTTCCTCCTGGACCCCATCAGCAGGAATAATCAGGCTGATGGGACCCTCAGCATGCCTCTTCTGCTGTTGCAAGTGGGTTGGGTAGCCAGGACTCATGCCATGAAATGCTTTAAAAGTGATCACCAACAATATGAATTGCCTGGAAATTGCCTTGTCTTACACTGCTCCCAACCTATAGAGTTACACTCCCTCCCTCAGAAATTGCATTCCCTGCCCCCCCTCCCCCTATTCTTTCAGTATCTAGAACATTTCTAAAAACCCATATCTTTGGCTGGGCTTTTAACTGTTTGGTGATTGTAATGACTATAATCTTGTGACTTCTAATTTGTATTTTACACCCTATTACATTTTTGTTCAAAGTATTACTAGCCATAAAAGTAGAAAGACAAGTTATAAATCAAAGAAACTAATAGTGCATCAGTAGAGATTAAATACAGTAGGTCCCTTTTAAGGGAGCTATTTTTGCTTTTAATATCCAAAGGGAGAAGAGAGTCATTAGACCCCAATGGTTTTCCTGACCTGACTCATTTCCCATATGAGTCTGCTATCCATGTACAAGAGAAACTAGAGGAACTATGTAGTTTACGCTTATAAAAATAACAAGGTGATTTCTTGGGCTATTGGACCTTTCAACCCAGTTATTTCAACTTTAAAAAAAAAAAAAAGCTAATATTGAACTTACAGCCTAGAAAAATAACATAATTTATTATCCCATTCTTTAATGGAAGAAATTTAATAGTTCAAGGTGGCGAACATAAATTTGGTGTGTAGTGGGAGAGGATTTTGTTTGCTTTATTGTTTCCTTATTTAAGGTGTGTTCCTTTTATGGCTTTCACTAACTAAATAAATAAACTCTGATCTTTCAATAAAAGAATGTCCTAAAACAATCATTACCATGGATTAATAACACAAGGAATGGATAAAAGTCACATCTCTTTTGACCCTAAAGATATGGCAACCTTCCCCTCAACCTTTCTGTGAATTTTAATTAATATGTTAACTATTAATTGCTTTTAAATATGTGTACTAGTTGTGTGTGTGGGAGAGAGAGAGAGGAGAAAAAGGGAAACTTCCCAATCTAACTTTAATAGCTTAAAAATAATATTAAATGTATATCCGTTGCACAGAGGGAGGATAGTTGGATACATTTCAAGAACATAAATTGATGCAATCTATCTCTCTTCCTCCTCTCCCTTCCTCCCTCCCTCCGTGTGTCTGTGTGTGTGTGTGTGTATGTGAGAGAGAGGGGGGAGGGGGAAGAGAGGGAGAGGGTGGGGAGAGGGAGAGAGGGAGGAGGGAGGATTATTTAAATCTATATACATTCAACCAGAATAGTGGATTTCATAAATTAAGATAGGAGAAGGTTTGGATGGAGGAAGGTCAGTGAATCTCAGATGTAAAGGTGAAACATTTATCAGGGAGATACTGTTTCTTCCTAAATTTTGTAGCATCTAAGATTTATAATCCTGTCAGAACTTGAATTGTTGCTGCTTTATATGGGTATTTTTTTTAAAAAAATTAAAGTTTCTGATCACAGAAAAGATCCATGATTAACCTAGTAATAACTATGGAAACACTGATACTTAATGACAGAGAACATACTTTGCCTGCAGATCATCTCAAGATCAATGCCTAGAAACTCATTAAGTTGGAAAAGACCCTAGTCATAAACCATGAAAAGTTGTTGACACTTTTGTAGATAAAGCAGAGATTGGAATATTATTAGCTTCGTAGTGAAGAAAGGAAGTACTGTTTTTAGTGAAGAAGGTGATTTTCTGGGCATAACCATTGCTATGTTCCAACAAATCAAATATTCCAGCCTTGACCAGTGACATTGGTCTTGAAAACTCACCTGAAAGGATAGTGGCAACATGCATTCCTGGTTGTTAATTGGTTAGAAGAAGAGTTTAAAGGAAGAGTCTGAAAGACATGGTCAGGTGAAAAAGGGAAAGCCAACCCCAACAGAAAGAAAGAAGAGAAATATACCCTTTCATTGAACAGAGGAGTTGGAAAAGCATAAGTCAATAGCCTTGCTTTGGGTCTCTTTCATTGTAATTTGTCATTTATTACGTTTTGCCATGTACATACCAGTGGTGGGTTTCAATTTTTTTTAGAACCTCTTCTGTAGGTGTGGCCTGCTTTGTGGGAGTAGCTTGCCAGTCATGTGACTGGGTGGGCATGGCCAGCTTATAAAATGTGGTGAAACTCACTTAACCACGCTCTTGCTTACCAACCAAAATGTTGCCTCAGGAACTCTGGCATTGAAGTGTGCAAGTCTTAAAGCTGTCAAGTTACAAGACCCTTGCTCCCCTAACCCTTTAGAAAAAAAACACAGGGGTGTTCAAACTTGACAGCTTTAAGACTTGTGGACTTCAACTCCCAGAATTCCTCTTCTCGGTATTCATCTTGCTGATGTGAAGACGGGTGGGGGGAAGGATCTGGAACCGGTTCTAAATGGCACTGTAGATTTGTGGAACCTCTTCTATAGAAGAGGTTAGAACTGGCAGCAACTCGCCCCTGGTACATACATACCTAATTGGGATCCAAAGCAGCTACCAAGTAGTTGGACCCTTCTCTGATCTAGTACCAGATATTCTTCAAAAGATTGAACTTATAAAGATCACACTTTTTTTCATATTTCTGGGGTTTTGCAAGAAGACAAACCTCTAGTAAGGAGGCAAATCTTTTTCTGAGAAATGACTGGAACATGAATCTCCACAGGTTATATTAACTTGTCTGGATTTCAATATTTTGGGATAGGAGTAAGGAGAAAATGAAAATGATATTTTTTCCTCTCTTTTCTCTTATGAAATATACAATACAAGTCATTTGTTCTATGTAGAACCACAGGCTTTTGTTATCAGCTTTGTTAAATTTCAAAATGAAACATCACAATTTTTCATAGGTTTCAGATTAGAGTGAAAAGTATCCATTCCTCAAGTTGAGTTAAACTAGATGAATGGGTTTCTGTGTGAAATAGGCTCTTCACAGCTGGATTTAAAGCTGTTTAAGCATTCAAATTGGGGTGCATTTGTAGGAATATATAAAGAAAAGATTTGTCTGCGGCATAATACACGAGGAGAAATATATTCATTTGGAATCAGTGGGCATGCTTGGATATGCAGGATATGTTTTGCTTCATAAATGTACCTTTTGTGTCTCTACATTCACTACTGAGTATTGCCGAGAATTACACAAGAAAATCTTTTTATAGTCAGTAACAGATGGTCAGCCACCATGCTTACCTACAATTATACCCTAAATCAGTGTGCAAGATTATATCATCAAAGAAAATAATGGAACAAATGTTCCCAAGCAAATCTCAGGCATGGAAATGCTTGCCAACTGCAGAAAAAGTTTCAGAGTTATTTTCAGGTTATGCCCAGAGAAGTTCCCAACAGTGGAGAAAGAAAAACAAGTTGGAAAGTATAGAACAACAGAAGGATCCTGGCAGAAACAATATGCAGCATTATATAAGCTAGTCAAGAAAAGGCAGATTCAATGTACATCCTGAGTTGCAGATCATGACCTATTGAGACAATAGTATGGGGAAAAGGGTAAATAGTAGATCCCAGGAAGTACATTCATAATTGAACTGTATATAGAAACAAATGTGACCTGCAAGAAAACAATGCAAGGAATTTTCCTTTCTTACAGTAGTCATGTCATCTTCAGAGTACCAACAAACCATTCCATTATCTCCTGTCCTGTTCTTTGGCATCTTCAAATTGACTTTGCAATCATAAGTTGTCATAAATACAGGTTCTCAATTCTTGCATTCCTTCCATGAGTAATGAATAATACTTCACGATTCCACTGGGTTGTCATTAGAAACTCAAACTTTTCATACATCTGGAACTCTTAACAAATGCTAGGATATGAAAGTCCCAGCATCTCTGCTCCATCCCAGCATAAGGGTTCCCATGTCTCCTCATTCCTTAAGCCTTTATGCAAGCAAAATGTATTGTTGTTGTTATTTTTATTTATCAAAGAGACCAGTGAAAATTTGTCTGGATAATGGGAATTTTATACACTTGCAATTAGTAGCACTTATTTAACCCAATTGTGGAATGCTCTTAGCTATATTTTTCTGCAGAAATTATGGAAAACAGCACATGTTTATCTGAGCATTGTTAATAATCAATGTCTCGTGCCAGTGAACTGTTGAGCTGCTTTTCCTGATAACACATATCTAGAGTGAGAAATGATACAATCAGGGATTTTCTTAGATCAGTTCTGGCTTTCCCTGAACTTCTCCAATGTGCTGTTCTTGCACTTCAAGATTTGTTCTCTGTAATCTTTACTACAATATCTCAAGCTACTGTCTTGTATTCTTGTCTGTTTTCTCAGCCTTTGTATATGTGTGGGTTTATGACTGTCTCAATCAATCTCATTCCACTGGGATTGGTCCACCCACCTGTACCAGCAGAGGAGGCATGCTGCAGGCCTTGTCAGACAAATTATTCTAGCTGGTGGGGTCCAGGAGATGGGCTTCTCTGCTGCTACACCTGCCTTGTGGAACATCTCACCACCAGTATGAAGTCAGCCTTCACCTTCTGGACATTCTGGAAGAGCTTAAAGACTGTCTCTACCAGTTAGTTTGGGGTACCAATGAGGGAGTATCACAGTGAAAGTGGTTGATTGGATCTCACCTCCCCACCCATCCTGTTCCTACCCTCCCTAATTAGGCCATGGTGTCCTGGAGTTTATCATCATCATAAACTTTTAACGATCCCAGAATCCCTTGTGTGGTTGAGTCTGGGCAACTGAAAGGAGCTAGCAGTCTGCTTAATGGCCATTTGCCCTTCCTGTCACCAATGTGGAGTTTTGTTCAGCAGATATATACTCATTGTGGCCAGAGAGAGAAATATCTGCTTCTACTTAGGATTGAACTCTCAGCCTCCTGATTGTGAGGTGAGAGCTCCATCTCCAGGTGTCTTGGATTTTATTTATGATTGTAAGCCACCCAGAGTTACCTTGAGATAAGATGTGTGGCCTATACATCTTAGAAACAAACAAACAAACAAACAAACAAACAAACAATGACATGGAGAACCATTTGTGTAATGTACATAGAAACAGCTGTTTCTGCTATTGTGATTGCATTGTATTCCAACATGTAATGTACCCATACAAATAACTAAACCAAGGACATCAAAGAAACTGCATTAAAGTGTACATTTTAAACATAAATGGGGAATAAATATTCTATTAGATCAATTTTCACAATTGTCTTTCACAATGCTATTTGAACAGGCTTTTGATTCTGACCTTTTTAGCATGATTTTTCCCCAATGAAATTAGAACATGTTACTAATCATCTAGCTGACTTCACAATCTTCATGTTTTCATTTTTTTAAAAAAACATCTCCATGTGGAATAATATTACAAATGCAACAATAAGGTTGAAGGAATTAAAAAGAACTTGCACTAAAAAGGGTATTTTAGAAGTGAAGTGTGAATCAGTATCCTGTGAATGAAAGTGTCTTTGAGCAATATATTTGAGATGGTGATTTCTCACTGTCACCATCCTTTCTTTCTCATCCTTGTAATGTTGCCATTACTTAAAAAAAGATAGAAAGGGGCAAGAATAAACAACATGTGCTACTATCACTGCACAGGATGAAACTTGAAATAAGGACTAAGCCTTATTTGTATGTGTTAAGTACATGTTACCCTTGGCCTGCCTGTTAAAAAAAATGCTGTCGTTACTGTGAAAATTGTCCTCCTTGGGATTGAGCAAACCTTCATGTCCTGTTAAGAAGGAGTGAAATCAACTAGATGATAATGAACATGTTCCTCATTTCATTTGACAAAACTCATGCAACATTGCTAAAAAGGCCAGCATGAAAGCATGTTCGAATAATGTTTTGGATACAAGTCAGACATATAAGTTTAGGAAGTTTAACAGATTCTAAAAAGCACCTTTCAAAAGCATATTGGTTGAATACTTTTCTTCAGTCAAGCTGCAACCAGATCTTTTGTGGGAACTCTCAGATTTCTAACCGCTGCCCTTTACATAGAAGGATAGGAGGTCTCTGGATTCAGATCCCATTACAAAGAGATAGTGTTGGCCTTTATGGGGATGTATTCTCTGATGAGTCTATCAGAAATGAATAATGTAGTGGTAAATCATGGTACTCTGAAAAGAAGTGGCATGAAGCCAATCCTTGGCTTTCATCTGCTGCAGCCACTTACCAAATTAAATGATTTCAAAAGGCTAATTTAGTAGATATCTACATTACTGCAGATGGAAGGTGAAGGGTGGCTTCACTCCAGGCAAAGGGATAGTTTTTTTTTTTGTTTTTTTTAATGTGAGCAATCATTGCTACTTGCAAGTTGTATAAGATCTGTTTGCTTGCTTGCTTCCTTTTGTATTGCATTTCTATACTGCCCAATTCATCTAAGTGATTCTGGAAAATTCTGGGAACAACAAAGGGAAGCAATGAGAAGGGGTTTAAAAACTAAAAGTATTGTTTGAGGTTAAGATGTAAAGAAGATTCAATGCTTCAAATAACACAGGAATTTGAAAAAAAGGGGGAAATCCTAGTAAATCTCACCTTCCTCCTCCTCCTCCTCCTCATCCAGAATAGCCAGTGTACTTCATTGCTGCTTGAAGTATTGTCGTGATTGTTTTTCTTTTCTCTCCACCTTTATTTACCACAATCAGAAAATTGTGCTTTAATGTCAGAGTGTTTGATATTCAGTACCTTTTATCAGAGACTTTGGAGTGAAAACTTATGTAGGTGTCATCTATGATCTCTTTTACATTACATAAACAAAATATTAAAGTTCTGATTCCCCTCTTGCTCCTATTTTTACTACTCTTTTTTTTTTAATTGCACAGTTCAGTGATTTGCTTTTGAATGATGGTGCTTTATCCCAGAATCAATACTGGACTTGTATAATAGCTGTATTTTTTAATATATGGATATGTCTGCATCCATTCACATATTCTTTAAAGAGGAAAGATGTAGCATGTTGATGTGTCTATGCATGCATTTACATATATGTTTCATCAACTACTTTGGGGTACATATGGACTGCTACTGTTTAGGAATGTCCATTTATATATCAGAATATTTTGCAAACATAAACATCAAATTTCAGACATCTAATCATTCAGTTATCTTAATACCTAACCTCCATTAGTAAGCCAGATTTTGACAAACATGTTACTTTGCAGTCATATGTCATTGAACTGTTATAATTTCATATGGTGGATTATACAACATACTAAGTCATAATCAAACAAACCTTATTAGGTTTTAGTATAATCTACACATAGACAAATACCATTTGGGATTGTCAGCCTGGATATCTAAATGTTAACTTTCATATTTTCTGTGTGCCAAGGAATTTTTAGTACTTTTAAAATATTAAAATGTCCCTGCCTGAATACTGATATTATATTAAACTAAAGACCTTGGAAGGCAGCAAAAAAATAATGACTATGAAATTGTCCATTATTGAACAGACATAAATCTTGTACTTAATTACTGAAAAGTTCTAAATCAATGCTATTGTGGAACTCTTTCATTTAGCATGGAAAAATTAGATCATTATTAGATCATATGAGCCACCTTAAGAAATGTTAAAATAGACTTTTCTTCTGTTCCAGATTTTCCTGATATTCCTTATGTCTGATAAAAATGTCCATCAAAAATTTCTTCTTAGTTATAGAATGTTTGGAATTAAGAGGGAGTTCCCTTTTCTTTCACAATATTAAGGAACCTTTCTTGCATTTGATAAAATACAGTACTCTGAAATAAATATAGGGGGAAAATAAAAGTGAATAATGGTCTTAATGCTAGTAGCATTTGCGGTTTTGATGGCTCCTTGATGGAATTATAGCTCACAACACTTCTAGATTTCATTTAATATCACCTATCAATCTACATTCTCTTATCCTCCTACTCCCAACTCCTCCATTTTTCTACTCTGTTCTTCCAGTATAGAAAATAATAATTTTTGTCCATCTACCTCAACAACCATGATTCCTAGCAGTTGCTCAATCTTTGACCTCTTCCTGCTTTTCTGAAACAAGCTAGGAAATCAAGTTTATACCAATGTAAAGTACAAAGCTACTTCTCCACTCTTATTATGTCCATAGACTGTCAGCCTGCTGCAGTGTTTAAAGTGTCCCAGTTAGCAGATTTTTCAGTCATTTGGCTGGGCATCTTGTGGGGAAAAAAACTCCACTCACATTTACTCTGACTTGGAAGGCAGATAGCCAGAATCTATCAAGATAACAAAAGTTACACTTTGTGGGATTATCTGGTAGGTCTTTGAGCTCCTGAAAAAAAATTGAGTTTTCTGCAGTGTTAGCTCTGCAACTTGAGCATTGGTCCTTTGTACTACCTGGTTAAATAAAGAGGACTCAGAGTTGGACCAGAACTGCAGTTAATGCCTCCTTGAGAGAAGAGTTGACCCAGGCTGCAGTCAATGCCTCTTTGGGCAGGAGAGGTGCCAAAGGTTCTTAAAGAGGCTTCTTAAAGAAGCACTGCTTCACCCACTCAATAAATGCCCAAGCCAAAATGCAACAAAACTAGACAACTACTATCCTGTCTCTAACCTTTCCTTTTTTGGGGGGGAAAACATTATTTTAAATGTGGTGGGGTTGTAGGTGCAAGATGATACAGATGATCTGGGACTTTGCAGTCTCAATTCACAACTGTGCATGAGGTGAAAACGGCATGGCTCACTTTCATGAACATCTTTGGCAGAGCTTGGATGAAGGAGGCAGAACATTCTTGTTCTTTTGGATCTTTCAGTGGGTTTCAGTACTGTCCACTATGGTATTCTGGGAGATTTGGGTGTGGAAGGCAAAGTGGTTCCTTGTCTTTCTCAGTATGTGGGCCCAGTTGGTGGTTGGAAGTATGTATTGAGATGAGACTCACAGTCTTTTGTTAATTTAGAATTAGAAGATTAGATGACAAAAGGATGGAGACAGAATAAGACACCAAAAGTAAGACTTTGTTAATGAAAATCAAATATTTACATCATAGAGATTCCTCCTGCAACTCATGTAGTGAGCCAAAGCAATAGGAGATAAACTTCCAGGGAAACAAAAACATATTTTATAACCTTTCAACCTCTCTCTTCAGGATGCCTGGCAGTGGTCACTCATGGCCTTATCATCTCTCTTAGATTACTATAATTTACTCTAAAAGTGGCTTCTCAGGAAGACCACCCAGAAACTTTAGTTGGTTCAAAATGGAGTGACACAATGGTTTTCAGCCATGGTACTGCTGTGCATCTGCTGCACTGGTTACCAGTAGGTTTCTAAATACAATTTAAGATGTTAACCTATAAAAAATGTTCCAGGGACAAGCTTTCCCCAATAGGTTCTACTTGTATTACTCAGACAGTAAGGGAATGCCTGCTAAGAGTCCCCAATTACCAAGAAGTAAGGTGTGATGTAGTCCAACAGAAAATGTTCTCCGTAGGAGCTCCACTTTTCTGAAATAGGTTGTCCTCTGAAGCATGGATGTCCCTCCTCACTGTCATTCTAAATAGACATGGAAATCCCAGAAGGCTTTTAGAGATTACTAGCCCTAAAACAAGGACCTGCCTTTTCTTGGCTTGGTGTGCTTTGTTTTAATTTTAATAATGTTGCCCTATTTTGTACTCCATATTAAATACATAAACTGTAAGCTGCCAAGACTTTTCTGATTTTAGGTGGTCCGAGTAAATAAATATATAGAGTATCTCTCTATAGGCATAAGAGCTAGGATGTTTGAGCTTTTCTATGTTCATCATAATCATTTTAAAATATAAATGTCAACACAAGGTTTTCAGAAGATTTGCTCATCTTAAAGTTGCTCATATTGAACAGAGAAGCAGCATAAAAATGAACTATTCAAGCAAAAACTTTTTAAAGTGGTTTATTATTTCTTATTTGATGCTCACAGCATACATAGCACTTTACAGAATAATAAAAGAAGAAACTCCCAGCAGTGTCAACCTTTTAATCTAAATTTAGACAGTGGGAAAGATTATAGTACAATAATAGTACAGTTCTCTGTTGCCTAGAAGGCAAGACTTGATTTAGTGGTTTTAAGTTGCAGCAGGGTAGATTTTGGTTGAATATTTTGAGGAGAAAACATCTAAATCAGTGATCCTCAACCTTGGCAACTTGAAGATGTGTGGATTTAACTGTCAGAATTCCCCAGCTGACTGGCATGTGAATTTTGGAAGTGGAAGTCCACACATTTTCAAGTACTCAGTAAATACTCTGTCCTCATAGAATGCCTTCTTGCAGAAGCTGGACAGGTACAAAAGCATTGGAAATCTTGCATCAACAAGGAGCTGAATTTACTGGTTTAAGCAAACTGGTCTCCAAATTTTCCTACAATTTTATGACCATGAAAATGAACAAAATAGGAGGAAAGTAAAGGATGTGCTCTATATACAGTATGTAGATGCTCACATGTACATATTCCCATAAATGTGTCATAGTTCTGGCATTAGCCTTCTTCCTCTGTCAATAGGATTTAAGTCTTTATGGATAGTGATTCTTCCCTCCCCCATTACATACTTGTCCTATTAAATTTGAAACTCTTGAATTCCAAAAAGAGGTTCAAGATACCTCCTATACATTATCAATCTTGCTTAAATTTAATCGCTACATTGTGTGTATGTTGGGCAGGAGAGACTGAAAAAAGAAGGCTTTCAAAACACCATCAGGATGAATAGTTAGCTTTTCACTGCCTACTTCAGGTCTGATATCTCCTCTATAAGAGAGGATTGTCCTACTGTGGTTAATAACTATTATACAATATTTTTTTAAAAAAAAACTCCAAAGGGCAGTGTGGTCTACTTTATCAGGACACTGGGGTCCTCCTTGTTAAAGAGAAGAAAAAAGCCAGATAATGGAGGAATGGAGTGGTGGAAAAATTCAGGAGCAGGTTGAAATGACCCATTAAATGGTGTCATACCTAATTACTGTCCCCCTGCATTGCTTTCTCTTCTAAACTGTCTATCCAAAAGGGCAACTACCGTATATACTCGAGTATAGGTCGATCCGAATATAAGCCGAGGCACCTAATTTTACCACAAAAAACTGGAAAAGTTATTGACTCGAGTATAAGCCTAGGGTGGGAAATGCAGCAGCTACCGGTAAATTTCAAAAATAAAAATAGATACCAATAATGTTTTTGAATATTTATTTCAAAGAAAAACAGTAAACTAGCTCTGTAAGTGGAAAAGAGGGTCAATAAAAACAATATGGTATCAACAATAACTTTAAAAGTACAAAAACCTTAGCTCATTCAGCAACCAAGCTAAAACACGAGTTAAAATCCTTCAAAACTCATAGGCTCATAATATACATTCTACCAGTGTCCTGCCTGTGCCCATTGAATATACAGCCTGTCCTGTGTCCATTAATTACAGCCTGCCATTGCCCATTGAATAACATATACAGCCTGCCTGTGCCCATTAAATATACAGTAGCCATTGTAAAAATTTGCTCTGGATAACAAATTATTATCACACAATACCGGTGTATTCAATGAAATACTTCACTCACCTCATCTCCATGCAGTTTAAATTCATCTCCCTGGAACACTAAGTTCTCTTTTTATTTGCTAAACTGTTGGACTCCTACAGTAGCATGCAGCTTCATTTTCAGACTTTGCTCTATTGAATGATGCCAAATAAAACTTAAAAAAGAGGAGATTTCTGCAAAGTTTGTCCAAATGTATGCATGTACAACATACCTGTGTTAAAAATTCTTCTCTGACACACACACACACACAAACACACACACACTTATTTCTTGGTTATCCCAAAGGGCCACAAAAGCATCCCATTGCCACTGTTGCTTTCAGCATGTTACATTCCACCATGGATATCTTTAAAGAAAGAATTTGAAACTAATAAAGGATGTGCTGTCCAATTTCTTAAATGAATTATATTTGGTGTAAATAAAATGAACCCTGAAACAATTACGTTGGCCATTGATGTGTTTGACCCTTCCCTTGGGCTCAGCTTGGTCATCTCCTACAGCTATCAGTCTTTTGCATACGTGGATACCAAAAGAACAGTTTACAGATAATCCTTATTTAGTGAACATAACTGGGACTAGTATCTTGGTCATTAAATGGTTGTTAAATGAAACTGTGACTGGGCTGAGGATCCTATTCAGTTTTCCTTTGCTTTACAGGTCTTTTTCACCATCATTATAGCTGCAAACAAAACAATCACTAAACAAGGCAGCAGATACAAGGGGGTAATTCAGTCCACCTCATCCCTTTGTAAAACACCCCCCACCCCCAGCCGCTCTGTGAAACACCCCCCACCCCCAGCCGCTCCTCAGCCCCACCCGTTCCCAGACACCTGATGAGTCAGCACTACTTTCCCAGATGGGGACAGCGCACCCAACGCTTAGGTAGTCTGAGAAGAAGCAGGGAAGGGCCCCACTTCTTCTTCTTTCCACCCCACCTCTGCAGAAGGAAAACTCAAAGCATCACGGCGATCCCGGGAAAAAGAGGCGAGCCGGGGAGCGGCGGCATTTCTCTCTCTCTCCCTCTCCCTCTCTTTGCCGCGACCTGCTGCCGGCGGGCAACAAGGACGGCCACCCACGCCGCAGATCCACGTCCAGCAGGGAGGAGGAGGAGGGAAACCCACCCACCTGTCAGCCACGGGAGAAAGGAAGTCGGCGAGCGGAGGAAAAGACGGGGGAAAAGGAAGCTCGGCGGGTGAAATGCGGTCCCCGCCAGGATCTCACCTCGCCCTCTTAGCCTCCCCACCCTTGACACACATGCACACACACGCACCCTCCGCCTAGCCCGCCAGAACATTCCCGGGTGGGAACAGCCGGGGGTGGGGGGAAGAGAGAGAGAGAGAGACGCGATCGCGTTCCCGGCAGTCCAGAGCAGGAGGCGCTTTTTTCCAAAAATAAACACCGTGGATCATCTATCTCAGTGTTTCTCCACCTTGGAGACTTGAAAGTGTGTGGACTTCAACTCCCAGAATTCTGGGAGTTGAAGTCCACATATTTTCAAGTCTTCAAGGTGGAGAAACACTGATCTATCTAATTAATATAATTAGTTATAATTAGTTGGGAGGGAAAAGCGCTTGGTGCAAAGAAGGACTTTCTTTCAACCAGCGGAACCCCCTGGCGCAATCGGGCTGTGATTGGCGGCCGTCCTTGCTACAATCCGCGCCGAGCTCTGATGAGGGGGAAATTAGATTCCGGCTGATGCGGCAGGGGCTGCGCTGGTGGGGACGGGTGGAGGGGATGGGACTTGGAGTCCTACCATCTTGGCGAGTGGGGAGTCTCATCCCACCCCGCCCCGCCCGTCCCCGCCAGCGCAGCCAGGCTGCGATCGGCGGCCGTCCTTGCTACAATCCGCGCCGCCCGCCTCATCAATGGGGTAAAGTCCTTACGTCCAGCTCTCATGCGGGCGTAAGGAAAGTCCTCTCTTTCCCCCTCATCAGAACACAAGCCCGGGAAGCGAGTGGAAGTTCTCTGCGCGACTGAAACGGAAGCCACGGCAGGAGAGTGAGGCTGCTGCCGGCCATTTCACCTCGCGCAGAGAACTTCCACTGGGTCCCGAAATGGAGGAGAAAAAGGGGCGCCCCTTTTTCTCCTGCATTTGGGCAAATTTTTCACTGACTCGAGTATAAGCCGAGGCAGCTTTTTTCAGCCCAAAAAGTGGGCTGAAAAACTCGGCCTATACTCGAGTATATACGGTAAATGCCCAAAGTGCTGTATTGCAAAAAACATTGCCAGGGGAGCATGTTGTTTTTGGTCTCCCTCTCCCTCTTCAGTCTGAATAGCCTTCTTCAACACGAGCTATATTCAGACTTTCTGGCTTTCTTTCTGTCTTGACTATCAATTTTCTTCCAGCCTATTTATTCTCTCCCTACTTGTGTTCATTCTCAGAATGGACCATGAAGCTGCAATTGCTAGGAGGGCACTCACAATTGATATTGGATATCACTTGAGGTCAAAAAAGAGAAGCAGTGTGCAGGTATGCTGGTGTGAACTTATAATTATTATTATTTTGATTTCATCATAAAAGAAAGAAGAGAAAGAGGTCAGACACATATGTCCTTACTGCTACTACTTAGGATTTTCTCAATTATTGTCTAAGTCTGCCTGAACTTGATTAGGAAAAAGAAAAGAAAAAAAAAACCCTACTTTCAACTATCTTTAAAAGAACCTGTTTAAAAATTACAGCAAAATCAATTTTTTTAAAAAATATTTTCACAATAAAATCATTGTAGGAGGAAAATCAATGAGGGAGGGAGGGTTGAGTTTCTGTAACCATTTGTCTTGCAGGTTGTTGTAATGTAAGCTCTTCTGCCTCTACTCTGCCAACTTCAATTTTATACAGATCAGGTGAAAGTCCGCACATTAATATGAAAATATTATTATGATGATATTACGGTGTTATGATATTTTTTTGGAGAGGAGGGGTCTGGCAGTGTTTTTTTTAGTGGTGACCTTATTGAGATGAATGCAAGAATGGCAGAAATGGCAGAAATGGAAGCAGAAATGGAGGAGGGATTGAATGAAAAATCAGGCAAAGCAAGTTTGCTTCCTCAATACTCAGCGACCACCTCATTCATTTGATTGGTTGTAAAGGATACCTAGGGTGTATCTGGATCATAGTCATTGATAATTAGACCAAGCAGAATCATGGTTTGTCCTGGGGTGATCATAAATTTGTATTATGTGGTAGAGAATCACCCATACAAGAATCCTAGGAAAATGTTGAAGACCCACTGCCTCCTTCATACCAGACGCAAAGGATAATTGAAATCATGAAAGGCATCCTGTTTGATGAATTCTTCACTACACTGTCAAACATCTTCATGTAGAAGAATTTTGGAATTCATGAAAAGAGAAGCATCTTTCTTAAGCTTTTAAATCATTCACTGATGTGTATTAAAATCCATTATGAAGCAGACACATTGGTTTCTGACCTTCTTTCTCTATTACTGTTCCTAAACACTGGTCCATTTTCTTTTCCCTGTTTCCTTCTTTATCAAGTAGCAGTGTTTGGACAAGCCTCAGTAGAGAAGTGATAATTGTCCAGCAAATCATAGGATATGTCATGTTGCAGAGAAATAGAAGGTTATAGAAAGCATATTTTCCAAGTCCATGAATTGGTTTGGGGGGGAAAAGTCAGCATCTTTTCTGAATTAATCCAAGGGAGCCTTAGAAATGCTCACCCACTTCTTTCTGCAAATGCTCACACATCAACAAAGTTTATTTTGAGATAGTTCTTTTAGTACATAATGTGGCCTCTAACAATCTAAGAATAAATGGGTGGCAACAGGTTTGTCTGATTTTACAAAAATGTTGCTAGGATACTGTTTGACTATGAAAGAAGGAAAAGTAGTGCTTGAAAGAAAGGAGAAGGAAGGTAGTGATTCCAGGCACCATTACTTGTTACTGGAAAGTTCCCAGAGAAAAAAGCAGCATAATACATTTGCACATTGTTGAAGTTAAGTTTAGTTTAAACTGGGGTGGGGCTCTGTAAAAGATAAGTGCTTCTGCTATTCTGCCATGAAACCTGAAAGACATTTCCTAAAATATTGTAATTTTTTTTCTGCCAGTGAGAAATTAATGCATTTAGCATTGCTAGGTATATAGAAATTAAGCATGAACCAGATGTTGCCTGCAGCCATACAATCAAATAGTAAAGATGACGTACTTTGAAGGAAAAGGAAAGTTATAGCTTAGTGGCAGAACCTAGTACTTTGCATAAATACGGTTTTCATTTCAAATCTTATTATCACCAGTGAAAAGAACCGTGTAGTAAGTGATTAACAAGTCCTCTGTTTGAGATCCTGAAAAGCTATATTATATGCCAGTTTAATCAAGGAATGTTGAATCATGGGCTTTCAGATGTTTTTGGCTGCATCTCCCATCCTCCTACCGATTGATGTGCTAGCACTAAAAAGCCTTTTTCAAGGGAAAAAAGAAAGTCTAAGGCTGGACACAAAAAGCCATAATCAAAAATTTTACAGAGGGGTAGGTGGATAAAAGATAGTATAAAGAAAGGGGTTGTTTTTCACCCTCTCTAGACTCCGGAGGCTTTCCTTGAGCCTCTGAGAGGGCAAAAACTACTTTCTTCGGGCTTTGAAGGCTCTCTGGAGGCAAGAAACAGGCCCGCTTCCAAATTTCCAGAACTTCCAGTAGGCCCATTTTTTGCCCTCCCCAGGCTCCAGAGGTTTTTCTTGAGCTTCCGGGAGGGTAAAAATTGCTTCCCCCAGGATCCAGAGGCCCCCTGGAATCCAGAAACAGGCCCGTTTCCAGACTTCCAGAACCTCCGGTAGGCCCATTTCCCCCTCCCTGAGCCTCCGTGCATGCCTTGCACTTACCTGGCATGATGAATGGGCCGTGTGGAGACTCCTGGGAGAGGTAGGGTGGAAGGGACAGGATGGGTGTGGCCAGCCAGGGGTGGCATTTGGGGGTTCACCAAACTGGACAAAATTCTAGCGAGAGGATCACCGGAACCCCCAGCAGCCGACCCCTGAATATAATTAGAACATACAATAAAATAATATAAAAAGGCCTATAATAAAAGCATGAGCCAGAGGTGTTAGAAGCCTTCTATGCATAACAATTTTACAGATTAAATTATAAAACATTCTAACAATTCTGTGGAATAAAAATGTATTTCCTGGAGCCAAAAATAAAATCAGGCATGCTTCATTGAAGAGGTCCTTCCAGATTCAGAGGAGCTACAAATGAAAGATCCTGTCCCAGACATCTAATGTATGAAGTCCTTGATTTACAATCACAACTGAACTCAACATTTCAATTAGTAAGGAAGACACTTGTTTTGCCTCATTTTACGACCTTTCTTGCCACAGTTGTTAAGTGAATCACTGGGGTTGTAAAAGTTAATAACATGGTTGCTAAGTGCTTCTCGCTTGACTTTGCTTGTTAGAAGATCACAAAAGGTTATCACATGACCCAAGGACACTGCCACCATTATAAATACATGCCAGATGCCAAGCATTCGGATTTTGAACACATGACCACAGGGATGCTGCAACAATCATATTAATAAAATATTAATAAGTCATTTTTTTCAGTGTTGTAATTTCAAATGGTCATTAAATGAATGGTTTTAAGTGAGAGATTAACTTTAAACATTGTAGTTAATGAACTATAAATGTAGATATAATGAACTACAAATGTAGATAAAACAATTAGATAAAACACAGAAGAAAATCCTGTGAACTGTTTATCTATGTGTCTCCCGAGAAGCATTTCAAAGCTTCCACCCCTTCCATTCTTAGGAGCTTCATCTTATATCAGAAATATTCCTCAAGCAGGGGACATCTTTAATAGAGAATGGCCATTCCATAGCATATTTCAGACATTTACAGTTGTAAAAGGGAAACATAATGATGACATATGTATTGTAGAAGTCCCTTCATCATTTGTGATCTTCTCAATGAGACTCTCTATAAGTTTCTGAGGTATTTCTCAGTTACGTAGAGAGACATTGTCTTCCTTGACCATGTCAGTCTCTGTATCCTCTTGCATAATAGTTAAATTAATCATGAAGAAAGCGAGTTGAGAATATAAGAACCTGACCTACAGTTTTATAATTTCTATTCATTGGACTGAAATGTTTTATCATTCAGAAGCATGACCAAGAGGCTTCTGTTTGTGGGATGCTGGCATGCATCCATCAGCTTGGTTGGAACAGTGCCAAAATTGTAGATACTGTGGATTTTGTCTTGTCCAACATTAACCCTGCCTCGATGTATGGTTTTAGCAAAATAATATTTGTTTGTGCCTGCTGTGTCATTCATAAAAGCAGGTTCAACTTTATCTCTTGCTGTTTAGCGCTGATATAATCTTAGATATGGACAGATTACAAAGTAGAACCATGAAATCCCAAACATATGCCAATTAAAAGCAAATTAAAAAAAATAAAACAAATTGATGCCATAAAAGTTGAATAGAAAACCAATTCAATAAATCTAAAATGCCTGCTGAAAATTAAACAAAAGTCCAATGCCTAAAGTGAAAGGGAATGAATACAATTAAAATAAGTTATGTTTAAAAATCCAGTGCCTAAAATTAATAAGGGATATGATGGAGATATTGTGTTGTTAGTTATATAAACTTTTTCCCTTTCTGATCCTGAAATTTGGGACTACCCACACAATCCACTGAGATTCTGAACAATCTCAATAGTTTTTTGACTACTCCAAATTCCAGCGTTAAAAAAGAAAAAAAAAAGTGAAAGTACATTTTTATACTAGGTGTACACTTTGCAATGTTTAGAATTAACTAACATAAGATGTGACTGGAGGTAGTTCACTGACAAGTGGCCTTTAGGTTATTACCAAATTATGATTTACTTTCTGCTCAATTGTTAGGAAAGCGCCCTGTTGGGAGAGCGAGTACGTTCAGTGAAGTGTTGTGAGAGTTGTTTGGAGAACACACAAACCAGCATACAGGGACACTGCAGTTTAAATAAGCTTTTACTTTCGTGGAAATAGAGGTATCAGAGTCCATCAAACAGTCCAAATCATACACTGATAAGACTGTCGGTCAAAGTTTGCTAGCAGTTGCAAAACTTAAAATAGCTCATGGCACTTTCTAACAACAACAATACGCTCAGATCAGATCAGCCCAGCATCTAACGAAACAGAGAGCTAACAGACATTCTGGCTCCCTCTTATGGCCGATTGAGGAAAGCAGCAACCAATCACATTTTACAGTATGATTTAAAGAAACAGGTACACGTTGTTACATGAGTTATATATTGCCAACCCAACCATTAGAATTATATTCCTAACACCAATCACTGCCTAACTCAATCTTTCCTAGTCACATCTTTCAGACAGTTTGCCCTTGTATCCACATTGTTTTTCTCTAGACAGATCTCAACTAAGAGCATTCCAAAAGGCTAAGTTTTCTCTGAAAAAGATGGAACCAGAATTCTCTGTGCTGGGGAAAGTCAGAATGGACATTCTTGTGTGCAGCCAGAAATATCTGTTGGGGTGGCCCAAAAGAAGCACCATTTTAAAATGTGGGAGTATTATTGGAATTGTATCTGTATATCCATAAATATCTAAATTTGTTGCAGAATTATGCTATAGATTGGAGTTTTTCAAAGTTGACCCTTTAAGAGTTGACCCTTCAACTCCCAGAATTCCCTAGCCAGAATGCTGAAGTTCACACAACTTAAAAGTTGTCAAGGTGAAAAACACACTGCTACAGATAAATATTTGTGAGCTCTTTATAGGTGCAAATATATCTCTCAAGTTTGTTACGGGTGCAGAAAACTAGAAGTAAAGTTAGAGACAAGCAAGAACATACATGGACTATAATCAATGTCAGCAAGAAGTCCAGTTCCAGTAAATGAAGATGCTTTGCAAATGCAGACGTACCCTAGAGGGAATATATTATCTGAAAATGGTGAGGCAAACAGTTTGGTGCGCCTACTGGTTGTGTTATTTTCAGGTTTACATGGGCTGAATGTCCTAGCACTTTCCCTCCTTTTGCAAGTTGTTATATAAATAAACAGAATT
Organism: Thamnophis elegans; assembly: GCF_009769535.1. NCBI lineage: Eukaryota > Metazoa > Chordata > Lepidosauria > Squamata > Natricidae > Thamnophis > Thamnophis elegans. Next base: position 102,804,646 of record NC_045544.1, on the reverse strand, counting down.
TGTCATTTTATTTAATTGCAATATATGTGCCAATTCTTTGCAAAGCAAAGGAAAATATGTGGCATGACTCATAACAAAAGCAAAAGGTAGCTACAGTTGATGAGATTACAGCATTCATACATACTTTAGGTCTCCTTGATCTCCCCCTCCATCTAAAACTCTTGAAATCTTGTAAACAAAAAACCACAACAACTGATTGCAACTAAATGGGCCAGTGGATATATCAGCTTATCCACTAGGCAAAGAGTAAACAAACGCTTTACCAGGGGTGTCAAACTCAAGGGTGCTTAGATCTGGCCCACAGGGCCACACTGGAAATGGTGAAGGACTGGTCTGAGGTGTCTCTGCTAGTGAAAATAGAGCTCAGGAGAGCTGTGTGTGACCCTCCTGAACTCTGATTTTGCTCACAGAGGATTTCAGGAACTGTCCCAGCTGCGTGCAGCCTCCTGAGGTCCATTTTCACTGGCAAAGGGCAGCAGGAGGCTGTTGCAGCTAAAAATGGAGCCCATTTCGCTGGCAAAGCACTTAGGCCACCACAGGCGCCCCTGACATAAGTGACATCAAGCTGGCCATGCCTACCCTGGCCACTCCCACCTGGCCCATGGAGGTCAAACACAACCCTGATGTGGACCTCAATGAAATTGAGTTTGACACCCCTGTGGTATACTGTAGTCCACATCATCAGTGTTGCAAGTGAGCCTGGCAAACTCGGGAAGCAACAATCCTTTAGATTTCTGGAAAGATCATTATTGCTGATAGGCAATATAATCTTGAAAGCCTATCAGAGCAACTCTCCCACTCAACTTATACTTTGCATAATTAAAGCAGAGTTGCTCTGAGTCTTTTCTTCCCTTCCTTGGACTGAGTAGTCTCTTTTGCAAAGTTTTTGTTTCCTCCTCTCCTTTCCCAAGCTCTTCCATCACTGCAGCCAATCACTACAACAACCAGAGCTATAGCTGGAAGGATGGTATATTTTGCCTCTGTTTGGTGTAGATGAGGCTTGCACAACACGTGGCCCATGCACTGTATGCAAACGCCAAGCAGGCTTGTGCACCCTGCTGGCATTTTAAAATTGTCAATAAATTATCACATCATTGCCCCAAAAATGTTCTGCATAGTGACTCCAGTGCCTCCAGGCTTCATTTGTGTCACCAGCTCCAGTGCAGGTCCTCTACCTGATTGACTTGCCAGATATTCCTTTCTGAATTTGCAATTACTTTTCATTTATTAATGCGGCCTTTTTCTCTCTACAAGTTGTGCAAACCTGAAATAGCTCATCTCAAGAAGATGATTCTAGAAATCATGAAAGAAGAGCAAATGGTTGGTTATTATATTCCCAGAATATGAAACCCCAAATCTAGGTACTATGCATTTGATATTGGATGGGAAATGCTAAACTACATTAAGTCCTCCTCCTCCTCCTCCTCCTCCTCCTCTTCCTCCTCCTCCTCCTCCTCCTCATCATCATCATCACAACAGAATGCAGCATCTAACCAACTTTATCTTAGCTAGGAAGCTAAGTATGTCCAGCCCTGCTTAATGTTATATGTGAGACCATAGGAGAATTCCAGGACTGAAGGGTTGAAAATGAAAAGAATTCAAAAGTCAGCAATGGCAAATGACTTTCATCCTGTTGTGAACAAAACTGCCTGTAGATGTCTGTAAAAGAGTCACCCAGAGTTGAGAACCACTTGAGGGAAAATTGGCTTATGCTTTTGTTAAACAAGGGCCTCAGAATTCTGGCATTTATTGAAATATGAAAATATTTACAGGTAACAAGGACTTCTGGCTTATAAAATCCATACTGTTTCTGATCGTGTGTGTGTGTGTGTGTGTGTGTGTGTGAGAGAGAGAGAGAGAGAGAGAGAGAGAGAGAGTGAGAGAGAGAGAGAGAGAGGGAGGGAGGGAGGGAGGGAGGGAGAGGGAGAGAGAGAGAATGAATATATATTTCTCCCTGAAATAAAACCTCTTGTACTTCATCTTCAAGAGAACAAAGAGATTCTGTATCACTTGAAAGTCTTCCTTGTTAGGGTAATTATTTTTAGCTTCCATGGCAGCTTAATTTTTCCCGCTTTATCAATGGGTCTGCTTCAAAGGAATATGCATTGAGGATTTTTATCTGCGCTATTAATTACTCAGGAAGTAATATGTTTGAGATTCAGCTGTTGTTTCTCTGGAGAATATTTATTTAAGGTGTGTATGTCCGTGTGTTTCCATGTGAGAGTTATGAAGAATCAGCTGTATGGGGTGGGAAAGGGTGGGAAGAATAATTTAAAACTTTGATTTAACAGTACAAAGAAGAACACTGTTTAATCCTCGAAGTAGGAAATTGCTGTTCGTCATGATCCATTGCTTTTGTTCTGTTTCTGACTACAGGGGCTGAAGAAAAGGAGTGAGATTTTCTTGCCATTTTGCAACCTTTTGTCTGTTTGTGTGCCTCATTTCTTCTACTTGATTCTGTTCTTGAAACTGGGCTCTTAAATTGTAGCTGAAAATAATCCTTAAAAAAAAAAAACAGATGAGAGGGAAACTTTCCCAGTGAAATGATCACTGAGTCTCCAGTGTACATTTGTGAACACTGGAGCAAGGCAGGCATTTACATAGGAAGGAAAGAAATTATACACCTGACACTTTAGACCTCTGTAGCAATGCTTTATAATGTTCCAAATCTCTGAAACATTCAGAAGCATTTGCCCGTAAAATGATTTTGAAAAAGATGGGAGGAAAAATAGGTTTCCTTTCCTTTTCTTTCTTTTTTTTAATCTGGTGGATGATCTGATCAAGATATAACGAACAATATAACAAATACGCAGCTGTTCGGAAATCAATGCTAGTTTTGTTTCATCTCTCTGCAACTAATGCCATGTGTTGGCTAGAAGAACTGATAGCCTGAGTTTATGATTATCTTGGCATGAAGACCACAAACAAATGATGGAAACACACTGGTCATTATACATACCCAAGAAAGCTTCTGAAAGCTAGTTCTCGTTTTATGGCAGCAGGAATGGAATCAGCTGAAACCCGCAATGGAACAGTCCCCAATTTTGTCTTATTCCATGCTTTGCATTGCGAGTCATTCTTGAGATGCCAAAAATCAATGTGTAGATAATTCAAGCACAAGCACATTCCCTTTTCCCTGGTTACTGTTTCCCCTAGCCCCATGATGGCAAACCTATGGCACCCATACCCAAAGTGGCATGCGAAGCCGGCTGGCATGTGCGGCCTTGCCTGTTTCTGGTGTGCATGATGATCAGCTATCATTTGGGTGCGTGGCAGTGCAGAAAACCAGCCTGTGCATGTGTGCTGGCCAGCTGATCGTCAGGGGCACATACGCACTAGAACCCAGAAGTTTGGCTTTTCCGGAGTGCAGCCCCGACAAGCATGTGCACAACATTTCCATGTGACCTTTTTGCCACTTGGTGCTGAAAAGTTTCACCATCACTGCCCTAGCTGTAATGTTTGGCTGATGATGGAATGGAAGGCAAACTAATGTTCAACTCATGTCACCTTCACTCAGGGCCCTACAATATATTTTTCCACCCAGTTTTAAGGAGAAGGTAGAGGAAGCTGTTTCTCTTACTTTCTGATTACCTCTGAAGGTAACTAGATGTGAGTGGATTTGGCTAAAATTGGGAGAAGTTTGGATAGGATTAGTAGACTCTATTTGGAGTTCTCTTTGTATTTTATATTTTATTTTATTTGTTGGTAGACACTCTACGTAGCATTGTGTGAGAAACACAAGGGTTAATAGCCCCATATGACTACTCAGCATTTGAATGGATGTAAAAAAAACCTGCCATGGCTTTCAAGATCTACCAAGACAGACTCTTGTCAATATAAAAACAGCCGCGTAGAATGACATATGCTAATGCCATTCTCTGGTGAAAAATCCATATACCCTCTCCAAAAATGCAAGCTTTGATAGTATATACAGAAAAAGATACATTCTTATTTTAAAAAAAAAAGCAAAGGCTTGCACCAGAGAAATTTGTGTTAAAATGACTGCATCAGAGGAATCTGTTTTTTTTTTTTTAAGGACATCCTGGGGAATTTATGTTAACCGTTAAGTACATTAGGCAAAGTTGTAAAGAAACATTTGGTACATCAAAGAAAGCTGTGAACAAAAAGAGATTATTTCCCCCCAGTTATTTTTATTCCATAAATAACACTGTTCACCAGAATGTATAGGCAGCACAATAGAGAAGATTTATATTGATCTGCACATTACCAGGCATTAATCATATAGGTTTCTCCTCCAAATCTACTATTTGTAAAGCTGTGCTCAGAAATGCAGCTATCAAGTTGGACTCACTTTCTGCTTAATATTTATGCTTACATTTGGAGCACCAGGCAAATGAGTGAACCAGATGGGCTGAGGTGGAAAATCCTAGCAAATCCTGTGTTGTTTTGACATAGACTCATGGCAGAGATTAGCACACAGAACAAGAATCCAAATTATTAAAAGCACAGGCATGCCATTCAAGCATCCAATTATTCTTTATCAGTAAAAATATAGTGTATTATGCAATCTTTTTACATGAACAGGATTCTTCCCCCCCCCCCAATCTTCTGGTACAATTCCAATGATTTTGTACTCTAATACAGAAAAAAACAATAATTTCATATTATTCTGCCCTGCTCTGTAAATTCTGGCAACATTGCTTGAGAAGAGCACTGACAAAAAGTAACATTTGTTGTTTTAAAAGATAGAGGAAAAAATTAGATAAACTTTAAAAGAAACTTCCCAGTGACAAAATCTATTTGAGAATGCAACTAACTATAATTCTATCATTCAAATCCATTTATGAATAATGCAATTTATTTAGATAGTTTTTTTTTTCCAAATCTGTGGAGCTGGAGGTATATAAATACATATATAAAGTCATTCAGTTAATGTTATTTGTGTACTTACTTGCTAATCATATGTCTGTGCCTGCCTTCTGAGCTTTGGTCCTGCCCATTTAGAGTATGTCTGATCAAACTATCTTCTACTCTAGCTGCTGCACAATATGCAGCTGTGTTTACAACTATTGGGGAAACGCCAGCTTTAAAAATGCTGAGATACTCTTTCACCATCATAGCTAATAAGAACTGTTAAATGCAGTGGAAAAAAGGTAGCTTGGCAACGTCATACTTTTTTCCTTAGCTCCTCAGTTTTTTCATATAAGCAGACACATTTACTGGATATGGGTTAAAACATAGATGGGGAGAAATTAGCAACCAATTATCTGGGACCTATAATGCTTCGGAAAACAGGGCACTGGCAGACTACAGTCTTATTAAGGGAATGACTGGCTCACAGTATTCCCTGTTTATTCTCAAAGTCTTAAGGCCAACAAAAGAGAAGAGGTTGAAATGTTTTGAAGGATTGAGAAGACTGGGTGGCAGAGTGGAATACTCACAAATAGTGTATCTCTAAATAGCAGATGCTGAAAACAGAAGTATCTGCAAGGACAGTCAAGGGGAGGGGAGAATGACAAAAGCAGCATCACAAGCTCCATCCCTTTTGTACATGTGTTCTGATGTTGCAACTTTGAAAGGGATACAGTTTGTGTTTTGCTTGCACCACAGTCCTTTCATCATTTTGATGAAAGTGTTGGAATCTCTAGATACATCTGGCTAGAGAGAAGAGGAGACAATAAAACTTTTGTCTTTGTTTATGAGCACTTGGAAGAGGGAAGGAAGGTAGGGAATGAGAATAATTTACACAGATGCAGTCAAAATAATAGGGATAGATAAATAGGGCACATATGAAGAATCTCATATGCAAATAATAAATATATGCAAATTTATAGAAAAGAACCAGAATTATTATATGGTAACCATGCTGCTCCAGTCCTTAAAGCAGGAGGGAGGGAATGCTTGAGTGGTCAAGACCTACAACTCACAATATTTTGGAATGTCACAGAAAACCATAATAATATTACAAAATGGCTGAAATTTTTAAGGCTGTTTTTCATATGTGTTAAGGTTAGATAGAAATTAGAGGGCAGTTCTCTTCCAAATTAGCAGTTATACTGCTGAAAGATACAAAATTGTCATAGCAAAGCAAACAATTGAGGTACTGCGAGACAACATTTGTATGCAGGTTGCCCATTCATTCATCCTTCACTAACATTGTACACACACACACACACACACACACACACACACACACCAAATTAAAAGAAAAACATTACTTTGTTGATCCCTTTATTGTGCACATAACCTGGCTGAGATTTCTGCTTTAGTAGTGTACTAACCTCATGGGTTAAGTAATGATTTAGCTTGGAGATCCAACAAGTATTTTTGTTGCCAATTCATGCAAATCAAAAATAGTCTTCTTAGATATTTATTTTACTTTTTAGAAAAATCAGACACAGCTTAAATGATAATAAATTATTTAATGATAAAATATAGTTTTAATTCTGTTATAAGAATAAAGTGGATTTTAAAAATATCCATAGAGTACTTGAGAGTGAGAAACAGATTTCCTAAAAGGAAAAGAGAAGTCAAGACAAGGGCAGGTGCCCTAAATCTCTCAGCTCCAATTAATTGGTATAATGTATTATTTAGGGATTTGAATTCAACAGTAAGAATTGACTGGTGGCGCAGTGGTTAAATGCAGCACTGCAGGCTACTGCTAGATCAGCAGTTCAGCGGTTCAAATCTCACCGGCTCAGGGTTGACTCAGCCTTCCATCCTTCCGAGGTAGGTAAAATGAGGACCCAGATTGTTGGGGGCAATATGCTGACTCTCTGTAAACCGCTTAGAGAGGGCTGAAAGCCCTATGAAGCGGTATATAAGTCTACTGCTATTGCTATTGCTATATTTTTTAAACCAACACTTCATTTTTACTTTACTACTTACAATTTCTGAATACTTTTCAAGGGTAGCCCCATGTAAAGTGCATTGTAATAATCCAGCCATGAGATGATCAGCACTTAAATGAGAATACAGGGACTCCCAATCAAAGACTTTGTGACTCACTCAGACTCACAAAAAAGGGGGAAAAGGATTATTTTTCTCCAGAGACAAACATGTTTTAGATGAATATCAGTGGTGGGTTAGTTCACTCGTGTGCACACAGCTTCTGTGCATGTGCTGAAGTGGGAGGATGGGTGGCGCCTTCTGCCAACACCACTACCGTTTCGCCCGGCAGAACCCCACCTCTGGAGCATATGTTTGACTTTATCACTTATGTTCCTTTCCCTTTAATTCATGACTGTAGTAATCAGAGTCCGTACTTACCAAACAATAAGGTGAACCACAGAATGAAAATACTATTGAAAATACATATGTATATAATGAAAATTGGAAAGCAGAAAAAATACCCATGCCTTTTAATTATTTTAAGCTTCAGCAATATGTGAGGGTAAAGAAAATAGAAAGTCAGCACCATATGCCCAATGAAGGCATCATTAGAAGAGCATTAGTGGATTAATCCAACCTACTGTGTAGTTGATATGATTTGAAATGCAATAAGGTAAGTTCATTAGTTTGCTGTCTTAATGTTTTTCACTGTACCTCAAAGCAGGCAGTAACAATTCCAGGGAGGCACAGTAGAGCTCAGTAACACCTGTCAAGATAAACACAGAGCTCTCTGAGGAAACCATCTTGGCAACCTAATAGAGGAAATCACCAGGGCAGGATGGCACAAAGAGGGGAGGAGAGAAGCAAGCTTTTCACACAGGTACTAAAAATGGGGTCAGATTTCCCTGTTGGCGCCCTAAGCAACAAAAATGTTTACAGGGTGAATTTCCTTCAGCTTTGGTAAAGAGAGAGCATCAGAGGCTTATGCCTTTGGTCATCTATCATTGGAATGAATGTGTAATAGCTAAGGGGATATTAACTGAGGAGCAGCAACAGTAGCTGCATACAGATAAATATAAGCAGTTATTACTTATTCACATATTCTGCATGCAAAGATATGCAATACCTATACATGAACTCAACAATAGAAACAAGGGAAACATTTAGAAAAAAATGAGAAAAAATAGGGTTCTGCAGAGAAAATAAGGCCCTACACCTAGGCAAGGAAAACCAAATGCACAGATATAATAGGCAGTACCAGGCTCAACAGTAGTAACTGTGAGAAGGATCCAAGTGTCTTAATGAACCACTATTTGAGGAGAAGCCAGCAGTGTGCTGCAGCTGCCAAAAAAGGCCAATATAGTCCTATACTGCATCAAGATCATGAGATATCATAGTATCACTGTATACTGCACCAGTGCAGCTACACTTGGAATACTGTATCCAATTCTGGTCACACGACAGGAAAAAAGAGAAAAATTGAGTTTGCAGAAGAGCAACAAAGCTGATAAAAGGTCTTCAGACTAAAGCGTACAATGAACAGTTAAGATAACTAGGTATAACTAGCCTAATAAAGAAAAGGTTTAAGGTGGACATGATACTTGTCTTCCATACTTGATGGGTAGTCACAGAGATAAGGGGATTTATTTATCCTCCAAAACACCTGGTAGGGTAGGACAAGAAGCTTGTTAAAGAGTGATCCTACCTGGAACTAAGGAGAAATTTCTGGACAGTGACAGCAATTAACCAATGGAATAAGCTTGCCTCCTGTAGTTGTGGATGTTCCATCACTAGAGGTTCTCAAGAAAATATTGCACAACCATTTGTCTGGGATGTTATAAAGTATCTTGCTTTGGCAGCCGGTTGACTAGAAAACACCAAGGTCACTTTCATCCCCATGACTCTAATTCTAAGGAAGAGATTTTTGTTACCTATAATTGTTCATGAGCTGTAAGAATCTGATTTAGTTTATTGTGAGAAAGACAACTATGCAACTCTTTAGGAAGCTAGGACTAGTTGAGAGATCTTTAATTACTGATCCACAACTTAAAATCAAATCATCAAGCAACTTGAAACCTTAATATGGAATAGTATGAAGGATAGATTTCAGAAATGTAAATAGAGAAGTGAATCAAAATAGCACATAGCTATTGGACTAATTAAAATTAAGAGAGCCTTCAACATTCCACTTCAAGCCCAATTTGAAGAGAATAAAGAACATAGAGCAATTACTTATTTTGAACTCAAATGTACAAAGCTCATCCATGCTTTGGAATCATTATCCACTGCCCTCAGGCTTAACATGAAACTTGGCTCTGTTCTCCTCTTTTTCTACATGATCATTTGTCAATACAGTCTACCAAATTGCTGTGGTTTTGTTCTGATGTCTCTATCATGACAATAATGATGCCACAAGTCCACTTGACACAACTTCTTCCACTAGGAAATCACAAGTTAAACTTTGATGACGTAGAAAAAGGGGAGAAAGGGAAGAAGATGCAGAAGTGGTTTCAGATAGACAGGTTTATAAAGCTGTTTTTCTGGTTTGGATTGAAGACACTGTATTTACCAAATTAGGTGTTGTCCTCCCTCTTATCCTCCATCACCTTTAAAACCTTTCCTTTTAAAATAAAGAGTAGAAGTGAAATATAGTAGCAGAACAGAAACTAATTTAGGTCCATATCCAAAATTTAGTTAATAGGAAAGTGGAAATCTTTTTAAGTTTTATAAACGTGCAAGTTCTTTTTGTGTAGCTATTTTTCAAGACAGATCTGAAGTACTTATATATTCCTGGAAACTAGTGAGAACTATCCTGCTTATTGGACGTTCTGCATCTGCAGCAGCTGTTCCTACTGTTTGCTCCTCAATCTCCCTTCAGGAAGAAAAAAGGGTCTTTTTGAATCTCATTATCTATAGGCTGCTTGAGAACGAGTATTGTGTAGCTGTACAAAAACATGAATGTTCAAATCTCAAGGGTACCCTTGAAGAGAAAGAACTAAAAATATAGTATCTTTTGTCTCATGTGCATTTATGCTCAGCAGTAAGTTTTGCTCTGTTCAATGGGATTTACTCCAATGTAGCTTTTCACAGGGCTGTTCCACACAAACTCCTGTAAGCCCCACTGGTTTGAACATATGCAAGAAGTGTGAAACTTTCAACTGTTTAATGTATTGTCCATTTCTGTTTTGAAAGGAAGAATTTGCATCTACTGACATAGTGATCCCAAAAAAGAAACTGCACAATTTCCTTTATTCTCAAATGAAAAGTGTTTAGAGAAAATTCAGGGGAAAAAACATGAAGAAATTGAAGAGTTACTATGAAGAGTTCATTGCACCTAATTAAGTGTGTGATAATAATGTTAATAACTACCCTGACAGTTCTGATATATGCTTCATTTTTACAATTTATATCATTTTTTTCCTTTGTGGGTCACAATGTGAAATAGAAGCTTTGCTTCCCTCCTACTCAAGTACTGATTAAAATTGGACCCAAACCATTCAATTCCTTTTGTCCCTGCCCCAGTGCACAGTAACTTGCTGAAACATTCAAATCCCTATCTGGTGACAGCAGCAGGATAAAAAAAGATGTTGCAGCCATCCCTGGGTTTGAATAAGACCTGGTGCTTACTATATATTTTAATAATATTTACCGACAGCTGCTTTAAACCTTTACCTTTTGCTTAAAAGCTTAATACTCAGAATGAGGAAGTCCTAATTATGCCTTTTCAATAAAGTAGAAAAAGGATGACTATGTCTCAAGTCTGTTTCCTTCAAACTAAAAATATATTGCATTTTATTTTAAAGGAAAAATCATTTTGGAAATTTCTAGAACAAATTTAAAAATGTAGGCTTGTGTTATGCTCGTTACAATTCTGAAATAAGTTGGGTTGAGAAAGTGGAGATTTGTACAAAAACTCACCCATTTTTTTTTATTGCTTAGGGGGCACTTTCTCCTTCATGTGCCCCAGAAGATTCATTACTTAAAATTGGTCATTTGACTGGAATGTCTAAGCTCCTTCAATTGCATTGTTTAATCCAGAACACAAGGCTTTTGCACTTACTTCTAATACAGCATTGGGGTTTGTGAAAATGTTAAGATTTTGTCCTTCTGTCCAGCTTTCACACTAGTCCTAAATCCAGGAAAAGGAATCACTTCATTGCAAAAGCACAGATTCTAATCAATGTGCCCAAATTAATACATGAACCATAACTCGATTTCAATTAGGAGTGTGCATTGAATTTGGATGAATCTTGAATCTCAGACTAGAGTGGTCAGCATTTTAGAAATGTAGATGTATCTGTTCACGTGTGCTTCCTCTGAACTGCATCAAGTGATTTTGGGTCATCACAAAAATTTGTGAGTAGTTTGGCAATTCATAGACAAATGTGATGTAAAACCATATTGGAAAAAATTCAAATGTTCTTGCATAAAGAAAGATATATGCCTTAATTGTTTAGATGAAGTGTTATAATAAACCAATGGAGTAAGAAGATAGAGCATGATGCACACTGTCTGTTATTTGTTTGTTTGTCCATCATGTCTGTTTGAATTCATCATGTTTGCACTGTAATATATTTAAAATTACAAGAGAGACATATTGTACCTATCTCCTTCTCTGGTTATTGCTTTGCACAGATGCACTGAGGTAGCTATTCTGTTATTGTACATTGGTAGGCCTACTTGATGTACATAAATGAAACATGGGTTGGAGAACTGAAGGGTATTACTGTAGTCCCTCCCAGGTATGGTCCTTTGGATACTTGATACAGCACAGAACAGGACAGAGGGAAAATATCTATAGGGATTATCTTTATCAAGCTTTGCTGTCTATTCAAGTGCCGCCATTCAGTGCAGCTTGTATTGGGTATCTAGGATTTTGGTGCTGCGCTACCATACCTGCCAACAGCCTCTCTATCTAAGTCGATGAAGGTGACCTCAGATCTGATGATGCAGAGCCCTAGAACATTAGTTCTGAGAGACTTCAGCATCCATGGTGAAGTCTTAGTTGGACCACATGGTCATCATAACAATCATACATGTCTCAACTTGCTATTGACTCAACACACATGGCAGGTCACACACTGGATTTGGATTTATCTATTGGGCAGAAGGATGGCAATCTGAAAGTGGGAGAATTTACATATATTCCCTTGCAAAGCCAAAGCATGTTCTGCTGAGCCCAAACTACTCCTTTCTACAGAGGACAGGCACCTATGAGAATGGAGGACCCTCCGGGGCTAATATATTCCACAGGATTTCAGAAAGTTGTAAAAGACTTCTTTTTTCCCCCCTGGTATTGCTGGTGCTTGTGTCAATGATTTGCCTTCCTTATGGAATATACAAATGGCAATACCATTGACCTCATTGTTCCTTGAATTCTCTCCCACGTTATATAGTCCCTTGGTGCACAATGAAGCAAATCAGATGACTAAAATACAAGTGAAGGGATAGATCTTTTTTTACATCTGATCAAACACTAGTTAGAAGTAATTTTCAAGCTAACTTTTGGGTGGTGATGGAAAACAGGTAGATTTTATTCTTTGTTATTACATTCTGTCAATGCTATCCAGTGGAACTTTTCTGAGTAGTTTGGGGCTTTCAGCAATCCTCCAGCATATCACTATGACATGTTGCATAGACATTTTGAAGGCAAATTCGAAACTTAAGATTCTTTCATTTTAGCAGTTAAATTTGTAGAAGTGCCCAGGGCTCTGCTCATGACTTTGGATGAGATTTAATTTTTCAGGCTTGACTGATGCAGACAAGATGCTTAGGTGAGTTCAGCCAACTATGTATTTATTTGAACCATGCTCCTTGTGGCTTATTACAGCTTGCAAATCAGGGATATTCACTGGATCCAGAAGGTCAAAATAATTATGAGCCAATGGCCAGCAAGGGGTGTGTGTAGCTTCTGTTACTCTTGGATCTTTGGACAGAAAGATGGATGATATATAAATTTAATAAATAAATACATTCAGTGAATTTCTACTTGTTTCAGTTGGGGTTCAGACTTAACATGAGCATCAAAATCTCCTTGGTTACCCCGTTGGATGAAATTTTCAAGAGCAATGAGAGGGTGGCATTTGTGTTGATTCTGTTAGATCTCTCAGCAGTGTTTGATACTAGCAACCATGGAATATTTTTGAAAATTTGGTGAATTTGGTGAGAGAGCTTTAAAGTAGTTCCATATGGTTATCTTCAGAGGATTATGCTGTGGACATTTTTGCTTAAATTCAAGGATTTTATGCCATAAAGTTCCACAGTTCCATTTTATAACCCATGCTGTACACCACTAAATATGAAAACTCTGCGTGAGATTATTTATTGGTTTAAAATAAAATGTCTAAATTTGCTGAAGATGTCCAGTTCTCTCTTTTTTACTGGAATCACGTGACATTGCTAAGGAGATAGACCAACAATCTGTTGCATTTGCTTATCTATCCAGAGAAATGGTCTTAAATCTGTTCTGGATATGGTTATACTGTCCCAATATAAAATAGTATATCAAGGTTCCTCTGCATACAGTATATCTTTAACATTAGTGGCACTGCAGCATGAAACACCTTTCAAAAGTTCAGGCTGTACTTACACCAGCAAAGGTCTTACTTGCATGCAGGTCACCTTGCTAAGGTAATCCGTGCCCTGGTAACTTCTCACTTAGATTACTGCAGTGCAGTAAACTTGAAACTTCCCTTCCAAATGGTTCAGAAAATTTAAGTAGTACAAAATTCCAAGGCAAGATTTATTGGCTAGAACTGGGTGATATGAACAAAGCACGCCAGTTGTTTATGTTCTTTCCTGGTTCATTTCGGTCCAATTCAAGGTTCTTATTTTGACTTAAGGTCAGGTTTTTGATGTTTTTTTTAATGGTTTTAATAGGATTTATATGTTATTTTAACTTTTGATTGGGAATTTCTCAGAGTTGATTAGAAGATGAATGGCTATATAAATCCTTTAAGTAAACAAATAAAACTTATGAAGTATTTCTCAACTTGGGAACGCAGTATGTGAGGAAAGACTTTTTCCTTTGATCTATTGTTTGTTCCAGGTGCCCATCCATATTGAAGATAGTAAGTGGTTAGTGGGGGCCAGCTTTTCCAGTGGTTGCCCCAACATAGCAATACCTTACCTACTACCTTTCAGTAGCAAGGGAAATAATTTTATGCTCTATAATATGCTCCTTTTAAAAATAGTAATAGCATAATTTTAAATCTTCTATTGCTTTTTTATTATTTTTTAATTTATATTCTTTCAAACATTTTACATAATATCTTAATGTATGTCTTTATTAATTGCTTTATTATTGCTTTACTTACTGGTTTTATCAAAGGTGATTTGTGAATTAGATTATGAATAGGTTTATAAGAATAGAAAGGTACACAGAATGTTGTTGGTGTAAGCTAGATATAATGTACCATATTTTTCAGTGTGTAAGATGTACTTTCCCCCAACCCCAAAAGTGAGTGGAAATGTCTGTGCATCTTGTACAGCGAGTGTTGCTGAAGCCTGCCGCTCCACTGGCCCTCACTCTTCAGCCTTTGCCTCCGAGCAATTTCCTCCTTGCAGCCAACAACAAACAGCCTGGTTAGCTTCAGCACAGCCTGATTTAGCATGAGCAGCTGATTGAAGGTTGGATCTGCCTCCCAGAATACTGCCTATCAGCTGTTCCAGGCTGTGGGGATTGCCACCACGTATCGCCAACATTGCCACTCATTGCTGCTGCCACCTATCTCCACCTTTGTGTGCTCAATTTTGGGCCTCAATTTTTGGCATGTCCCGTTTTCGGCCTTTGCATGCCGCATTTTCAGCCCATTCCAGGCAGCAGGGATTGCTGCCACCACTTATTCCCACCACCCGGAATGGGCCAAAAATGGGATGTGCGGAGGCCAAAAACGAGATCTGCTGAAGCCAAAAATGGGGCTTATGGTGATGGCAATAGGCAGCAGAGGCAATGGGTGGGCAGTGGCGATCCCCACAGCCTGGAAGAACTGATAGGCAGTATTCCAGAAGGCAGATCCAACCACCAATCAGCTGCTCGTGCTAAATCAGGCTGTGCTGAAGCTGACCAAGCTGTTTGCTGCAAGGAGGCAAGTTGCTGGGAGGCAGCGGCAAAGGCAGATTTTTTTTCTTGTTTTCCTCCCCAAAATCTAGGTGTGTCTAATAGTCCAGAGCATCTTATAGTCCAAAAATATGGTATTTTCTTTTCTTGTTTTTGTCTTATCTCATGCCTTTAATTTTCTGGCTAATTACTTTGCAGTCATTTTTTTTTTTTGCATTTTGTGTAAGGCTACAATCCCGCTTTGGCCATCTAATTTCTTCTGTATGGTTGGTTTAACTCCCAAAAGCCTTGGCTGGATGGGTCAATGGTGGGAGATGCTGAGAGATTTTATTCATCAACATCTGGCCAATGAAAGTGGCTCTACTCGATGTGGGATGGGAAGGGAGGAGGAGAAGAGAAAGATATAATTTTGCAACTGATAGTCATAATTTTCAATGTAGGAAGGACTGTACCAGAGCTGTCCTTTTTATTCCCCATCACAATTTTTTTGCAAAGGATATAGATGGAGCTTCTCCAAGTTTGTTCTTATCCATGTACTGCTTTTGTGTCTGTGGAAACAGAAATACAGGCATAATAAGATGTCTAGGTGTTTAACTAAGCTTAGAAGTCAAACAGCAGTTTTTCTTGGGAGCTGTCCAGCACCTGAAAAGAAACATTGATTTGCACTATTGAAAAAGAAAAACAAGTCTTGCTGGACCAGCCCTATAATATATTGAATCCAGATTTTTTTTAATGGTAGCATGGCAGTTTTACTAATAGGAAGTGTACATGTGGGGAATACAGGCAATAGGCTCACTCCAGCACCTTAACTTTGTGTTAAGTTTTATTGGCTCCATTTACATACTATGCTCAATACTATTCTCTTAATCAACCACCTTCCAGAATTACTAGACAGCATATAGTTTTTATTCCAACCCTGAGCTTTCCTTTTTTTCTCTTGTGATCTGCTATATTTTTGACTTGCACTGACCCAAACTTCATTTAATCTGCCCTTGCCTATAACCTCACCCCATTTCTTATTTAAAAAAATAGCTTTTGACTTAGAATTAAAGGGTTGGAAGAACTTCGGAAGTCTCCTGGTACAACCTCACTGTGCAGAGCAGGAATACACATACCACCAGGGACAAAATATGTTGAATTTTTGTTTGAAAGCTTCTCGTGATGAAGTACCACTACTCCTAGAGACGGGCTGTTCCATTGCTTAATAACTCTCGTGATCAGAAAATTCCTCCATATTTAACATTCAGAACCTCCTTAGTAAATGTACCTTCTATTGGATTTTGTCTTACATTTGGGAACAAGGAGATTAAATTCACATCCTCCTCCTTATGACTTCCTATAGAAAAATAAGAAAACTGAATAATTCCCTGAGGCTCCTTAGCATTATGCTCAAATAGGAACTCTGAATTGTTCCTTTCCTAAGATGTCAGAGCCATTATAAATGGTTAAATCAAGAGTTTATAGTTTTAGCTCATTGGAAAATAAATGAGGCAGAGTTCCTAGTTTATACATAATGCTAAGAAAGATATGTATAAAGCTGTTTGGATATGTTTTGCTGCCCCTATAGGAAAAAGAAGCCAAGTGGAAACAGTGAAACAGCAAATAACTGTTCATCACTATGAAAAATAACAGTTTTAAAAAATAAAATGTCTGGACATGTCCTTTTTGGACTACAATTGGCTGCAATTTTCTTGCTCTGAAATCTATCCCATTGCACATCTCACAGTCCAGAGACAATGGGCTAATTTTTTTTCCAGAAAAAATTAAAGGCAGCATTTAAGACTGGGCAAGATCTGCATGAAGCAGAATAAAATAGTCAAAAATCAAAAGTAAGTGCTTTTAATAAAATATGTTACTTTTGTATAATTTAATCATTTTCAAATTGGAAAAAGATGAGTGCCACTGGCATGCATGGGTAAGATGAATTCCAATTTAATTGTCTGTAAGAATCATTCAAGGTGTAATATTTGAGATCTAGCCACATAGGGTCAATCAGTATATATGCACATAAGAAAGAGGAAAAGGGAGAGAGACACAGAAAATATAAGAAACCCAGAAACAAACCTCTTGGCCATCTCCTAATAACAGCTCTGCCAGATGAAAGAGACTTAAGATCTGTCTTCTTATTGCAGCAATTGCCCAGGAACTCCTATGTATATTTCAATAGATTTTAACTTGATTATTCAACCAATTAATGTTTAAATAATCAGAGGCTGAACAGCAGTCAAGAGATTGTTATTTAACGATACACACAATGGTCTCCACTTTTCACTCACATTTGCTCAAATGATACTAATGTTAAAGTCTAAATGTAAATTAAATTAGCCTTTAGTAGTCTGACAGGTTGGAAAGGTTTATTTTTCTGGCCTAGATTCTAGCACTTCTGTAGATACTCTTGCTCTTGATATTTAAGACAAACAACTTCATATAAGTGAAGTCTCTATAATACTAAGGAAATCACTTCCATAAAACATGGGGGAGATTTGGTAATTTAGTTATCTACCAGACATATACCTCACCTCTTTTCTATACATTTTCTCCTCAACAACAATCTTATGAAGTGAGTTGAGCCAAGAAAGAATGACTGGTTAACAATTAGCCATCTGACCTCTGTGCCAAAGGGAGATAAAGAAAACTTTTTTTTCAGGTACTGAGTCTTGTCAATAAAAGCACATATACCTTAGAATATAGGCACGTGGTGGCTCAGTGGCTAAGATGCTGAGCTTGTCAAACAGAAAGGTTGGCAGTTTGGCAGTTCAAATCCCTAGTGCCAGGTAACAGAGTGAGCTCCCATAACTTGTCCCAACTTCTGCCAACCTAGCAGTTTGAAAGCATGTAAAAATGCAAGTAGAAAAATTGGGACCACTTTTGTTGGGACGGTAACAGTGTTCTGTGTGCTTTCGGCATTTAGTCATGCCAGCCACATGACCACGGAGACATCTTTGGACAGTGCTGGCTCTTCAGCTTTGAAATGGAGATGAGCACTACCCCTAGAGTCAGAAACAACTAGGCATGTATGTGCGACGGAAACCTTTACCTTTACCGTTAATCTCCTGAAGGTTTTTTTTTAAAAATAAACTGCCAATATTGAGAAGATTCATAATATCTGACAGAAAACACTGTTTGAAATGCTGGCGTAAAGGAGATATGTGGCGATGTGATAACGCGAGGTTTACAAATGGCTGCTTTGACATTAAAATACATTGCATGAAGTAGCAATGAAATGTAGCATGAATCCTTTACTGGCTTTAACATTAGTGAATTGTTAGTGAATTGTTGCTTTTTACATTATCTGTTTTGGAAAGAAGTTGCACCTTTGTTCAATTCTTATGTTTGGAATGTATTTATTTTCATATCTTCCTGGATTGTTCAGCTACTGATTTTCAAACAAAATAAATTCCTGCTATTCATTCTATCAGCTCGAACCTGTAACAGAATTTCTAAAAAAAAAAAAAAAAAAGTAGTGAACACAAAATGTCCCTATTTCAAAAGTTGACTCCCCCACATAATTGAACCTCTGTTTCCCTCCCATCTCTAATTTCAGATGTATTGATCTGCAATACATTTTGCATTATTTTGCAAAACTAAATCAGTTAACGAATGTGAAATGTTCTGCATGATTTAAAACAACAGGATTAGGCAACATGTAACTTCAGGCAATATTTGCCCCTTGATTAATTTCCAGGACCTCCATAAATGAGAGCTACAAAGTAGTGACATAAAATAAAAAGTAGTGGCCCCATGCATGCTTGGTTGTAGCCCAATCTTCTAGCATTTTAATTCTGAAGGTTGTTCCCTTAAATCTTTCTGTTGTTGTTAAATGTTTCTGTGATAACAATTTAGCAAGATAGATTAGATAACCCAAAAGTTTTGAACATTAATGTCAGTCAACTGGTCAATGGCAAGGAAATGTGACAACTGTAATTCAAAACAATGAATGTTTCAAAGTACAATTAATCCTAAGTGTTAGTATCTAAGATATTATGAATCAATG
The DNA here is from genome assembly GCF_009769535.1 of Thamnophis elegans. Lineage (NCBI taxonomy): Eukaryota > Metazoa > Chordata > Lepidosauria > Squamata > Natricidae > Thamnophis > Thamnophis elegans. The sequence continues at coordinate 102,785,801 of NC_045544.1, read as the reverse complement.
ACGCAACTGCATCTGGAATATTGTATGCAGTTCTGGTTGCTGAACCTCAAAAAGAATAGTTTCAGAGGGGGGCAATTAAGATGATCAATGGGCTAGAGCAGCTACCCTTTGAAGAAAGGTTGTGAGATATGAGGCTTTTTAGGCTTTTTAGTCCAGAAAAGTATACGGGACCTGACCGAGAAGTATCAAATTATCCTTGGTATGGATAAAATGCCCAAAGAGAAGCTATTTTCCTCTTCCTAAAATATTAGAACCATGGATCACCTAATAAATTTGAATCCAGGAAGAATCAAGACAGAAAAATGAAAGTATATTTTATACAGCACATAACAGCTTTGGAATTCCCTACCATGAGATTGATGATGCTTACCATATCTTGGTAACTAGTGAAAATCATGAAGATCAATGGCTATTAGCCTTGATGATGGTGTGACTGCCTCTGAAGGCCACCTGCTGGGCTTCCTTGTGCAATTGGTGGGCCACTATGAGAACAGACTGCTAGACTACATGAGACATGGATCCAACCCTGCAGGGCACTCCTTATGCTATGAGGGAATAAAAGGGCCAATATGATATAGTTGGCGAGATAGGGTGGACTGAGAAGATCACAATCTATTGTTAGGTTTGGATGCTCAGCAGTTCATTTTGGCCTTCTCACTCTTTAAATCAACATAATCTCCTGAAAGGATGTGATGGCTCAATGGCTAAGATGCTGACTTTGTCGATCAGAAAGGTTGACTGTTCGGAAGTTCGAATCCATAGTGCCACGTAACAAAGTGAGCTCCCATTTCTTGTCCCAGCTTCTGCAAACCTAGCAGTTTGAAAGCATATAAAAATGCAAGTAGAAAAATAGGAACCGCCTTTGGTGGGAAGGTAACAGAGTTCCGTGTCCCTTCGGCATTTAGTCATGGAGATGTCTTCGGCTCTTCAGCTTTGAAAGGGAGATGAGCACCGCTCCCTAGAGTCAGGAATGACTAGCACATATGTGTGAGGGGAACCTTTACCTTTACCGTTAATCTCCTGAAGGTTTTTTTAATGGGATTAAAATTAAAGAAAGGAGTGCTAGGTATATTTTCATTTTGCCATTTCATAAAGAGCCACAATTTATGGCTTTGGTGGGAAGGTAACAGAGTTCCGTGTCCCTTCGGCATTTAGTCATGGAGATGTCTTCGGCTCTTCAGCTTTGAAAGGGAGATGAGCACCGCTCCCTAGAGTCAGGAATGACTAGCACATATGTGTGAGGGGAACCTTTACCTTTACCGTTAATCTCCTGAAGGTTTTTTTAATGGGATTAAAATTAAAGAAAGGAGTGCTAGGTATATTTTCATTTTGCCATTTCATAAAGAGCCACAATTTATTGACCGAGCACATTTGGTACAAGTCCTTCTCCTTTCCCAAGGCAGTCCTTCTTTTCTTTGGGACGCTTCCACCGAGTGTTGTGTTAGCAGGCATTTAGTGAAAACTTCTACACAGAGTGTAAAATCTTTTAGTAGCTGGACATCTAAAGTGAAACAGTTTGGGGGGAGCCAAGAACCATAAAGGGAAAGACTATGAAATAATAAATTGAGGTAATAGGTCAGGATTTGTTACCTATTCTGGGAAAACATCTTCAGTTGCCTAGGCATGTTAAATACCTGAGGGATACATTTATTTTATTTTGTATGTATATTTCCTTCTAGAAATCAGCAACAAATTTGGAGCACTGTTGCTTGGTAATTTGCTTATGGATTTCAATGACATAATCTCTTGGTCTCCTAGAAGTGTCTTCTAGAATTTCATTCAGGTGGTATGTAGATTTAAATATCTACCTCATTCAAGTAGCATGTGCTGTCCACCAAGCTGCTTTTCATTATGCAGGATTGCCCTTTTTAGCACCATAAAAATAGATGATTGAGTCCAATTCTTTCCACTGCACATCTCAAACTGAGGTAGTGGCAACCATCAATTGTCAAATCCTTATTTCTTCAGGCTCAAGAAGAGCAGAGAAATACAAGATCAGTAAAGGGAAGCAGCCATTCCTACCCAAGGCTGTTCTTCAGCCTCCTTAGTTAGTGCAGAACAATGGACTGACTGTTGCAGTTGGAAGTGGGGGGATAGAGGGAAAGAACTCACCTGTATCATCTCCCTCTCCCTCTCTGGACAGAACAGCAAATGACTGAGCAGCCCAGTCACTGGAGAGGGGGAAGGTGCTGCTACTGGCTCACCCTGTCTTTTGTTCTTTTTGGAAGGAACTGGGTTGCCCACCTGCCTAATCCTTCTGCAGTACTCTATCTGCTGGCACATTCTTTCTCTTCCAGTGAGAGGAGACAGGACAGGAAAGCAGAAAAGGGGGTCTAGTGCAGAGAGGGAACCAGTGTAGGGTCCCCCACACCCCTCATGGAGTGCGTGTAAACTCAGTGGAGAAGAACGATGGTGATGGTGGGGGGTTGCTAATCAGGAAGAGAGCAGAGGCAGGGCTGGCAGAGATCTTATCTTGGATGCTCGCCCTCTTGCTTGTTCTCGGAGGTGGCAGGGTTTGTGTGGTCTGGGGAGGCGCCTCTTGTGAAAGGGCAAGGGAAGAGAGGAGGATGATTGTGCTTCCTCTTTGAAGCATCTCCACTCCTCCAATAGGCGGCTTTCCCTTAAAAGATGAGAAGAGGCGGAGAGGCATCCCTCGCTTAACGTCACCCGCAGAATACGGACAGAATTAATCTCTGGGGGAGGGCGTGGAACAAAAACGTTATTTGAAACTATCTGAGTCTTCAGCTCCCCCATCCCACCCGGAAATTCTCCCCGAGCAAGAAAGCTGCAGAGCCGGCCGTAGGCTACGATGAGCGGCACGCAGCCTACCTGCCACATGGCCCATTCCAGTTAGCGCACCGCCGCCGCCGCCGCCTCTGCGAGGAAGCGAGCCGGGGCCAGCGCCCGCTTGCTTACTCCCCCATAGGCTGGTCCGCTGCATTGCATAGGGGCGCCGGTGATTTGCTGTTGGGAGACTGCAGATTTGCATAGCACTCGCTTCGCCTTCGCTGCCAGCTAGCATGGCTCGCTCCTCGCTCACTCTCGCCCGCCCCCCTCGCCGCGGTGGCTCCGCTCAGACGCGTGCAATGGATTCTCCCTGCAAAGCTCCGCTCGCCGCCTCCTGCCCACCGCCGTCCTCGCTGTCGCCGTCTTCCTCTTCGCCCTCGTTGCGCTGGCAATAGGCGGAGAGCAAAGGAGAGAGGAGGCTCGCCCGGGGAGCTGCGCGCGTTCTCGGCGCGCCTTTAAAGAAGCGCTTGCCGCTCCCTCCGCTGGATGGATCCCCCCCTGCGACGGTTGCTTTTCTTTGGGAATTGGGCGCCCCGTCCCCACCTTGGTTGGCTGTTCCCGGCGGGAGGATCGCCCGCTTTGTGGATTATGAAGGAGAGTCCCCTGAGCGCTGCTTGACAGTGGAGGTAGCCGCGCGGAGAAGCACTGGAGACTCCTCGGAACCGTCCCGCCGCGTTTTCTCCACGGGAATTTGGCTCTTGTCGGCCGCCCTGGACTATGTTCGGGCCTCTTTGGGGCAAGAAGGGACCCGGGGCGAGGGATCGGCGCCCAGCAGAAGCGCCCACAATGACGAACCGCTTAGTGCGGTGAGCCGCCCGTCTGCGCTTTCCTCGCCCAAAGTTTGCCTCGCTCCTGACGGGGTGGGGTGGGGGTGCCCCCGCCCCGCCATGCCCCAGCGGATGAGGGAGCTCGTGCTGTCCGAGCCCGTCCAGTCCCGTGGCCAGCTGGCCCTGCTCTGGATACTCCCGTTGATTCTCAGTGGCTTCCTCGGGGTGGCTTGGGGTGCCTCCAGTTTGGGGGCGCCGCATATCCACCATTTCCATGGCAGCAACAGCAAGCACCCTTCAGTGCCTATCGCGATCTACAGGTCCCCGGCTTCCTTGCGAGGCGGACACGGTGGGTCCCGGATGGCTCGGCTGGAGGGGACGCGTGGGGTCGAAGTGACAGTGGGGAGCTCCCCATTCTAATGACAGAAAATGGGGAGGTGTGACACACACTCACACGTGGCGGCAGGGAGCGGGTGGATTCTTAGCCAGGGAACACGCCTAAACTGAAGAGGAGTCGAGGGAGCCTCGAGAGGTGCGCGGTTGAGGGCGTTGCAGGGATCGCTCTGCCCCCCCCCCCTTTTAGGTTTGGTTTTTTAGGACGGAGTGGTGGAAAAGAATGGACAATGAGCAAGAAGGGCTCGGCGGTCCATCAAATCTAAGCCTGGGGGGTGCAGTTTTCTGGAAAGGCAGGGCGCCCCCCGGCATTTTGGCTACCTGGGGCATGATTGACGTTGAACCCCCGGGCTGTCCCAAGGCTTTGTGGTTGTATGCGCGGGGACGGTGGTGGCAATCGCCGGGTGCTGAAAGAAAGGCGCAAAAGACTGGAAGGGAGGGTGAAGGTGCAGCTCAGCGGAGCCTGAGGCAGCCGCCGGGACTAGCACGGTAGGAGCCACCGCTACACCTGAGGGGAAGAAAAGACACACCCCCTCGGCAGAGGCGGGGAAGGGACGGAACTGCAGCCTCTTGCCTAGAAGAAGATTGTTTTAGCCCAGTTTTCTGGTCTCCCCACCTACCTCTCAGCTCAAAGGCGATGGCTGTAAAAGAAGCTGGGTGGCGCTGGAAGAAAATCCCCCCACCCGCCCGCCGTCGCTTTATTATTCTTATCATTGTGGCTCCTCCAGAGATGCAACGCTGCCTTCCTTTGCCAGCTCACCCTGATTTCTTTCTCCCTCTTCCCTATTAATGGGGTCAGATTCCGGAGGAACAGAAATGTGCAGCTGCTGATCTTGGCTTCAGGGCAAAACTCTTTCATTTGAAGTCTGCCATTCTGCCAGGATGAGAGTGTTGCAGTCTGGAAGTGTATGTGAGGGGCATCGGTTATAATCTGCCCCGCGACCACCTGAGAGAACCACATTGCACCAGGAGACCTGACATAATTGCGGAAAGCCAGCTTTCTTTTATGACCCCAGCTTTGTGTTTCCTCTCTCATTGTTCTAATCTAGAATATTGTTCTAATCTAGAACAATATATATATTGTTTTTGCCTAATAGTGGTGTGGGATTTAATGAGCGGCAGTATAACACCACCACCACCACCCCTTCAGTATTCCTTCTCTCTTGTTGGGAATACCACTTTTGTTACAAGTGCGACTGTGTGTTTGTGGTGCTATTCTTTTATTGGAGGTCATCATCTTTGTCTTGGTGACAAGAAGAGCAATTCCAGCCTGCTCTGTGCCTCCCTATTGTGAAGATATTGGTTCCCAGTGACAAGCTAAAGAAATATGGTCTGTGATGTTGGTGATCTATGAATGATCTATTTTATGATTTACACCCTTTGCAAGGTGGGCTTGGCAATGATAAATGAGATCTAAGCTTATAGATACATAGGCTGTTTTTCCTGGCATTCCAGATGCTCACTCCTCCCCCCCCCATTTCTGCAGTGTTTTGTTTGAATGTGAGTGAAGCTCATGTATGGCACATGTATTGAAAGATGCCCAGATGGCCTTGCTAAACACACAAGGTGTGGGTGTGGGTGTGGGTGTCTCAGTGTCTTCTAAAGGTAATGGAGAAGAAGCTGCCTGTTTTTCCTGACCTCTAAACCCTCTATATCCAGCTGCCGAGAGGTGGACTTTGTGGATTTTGAGATCCCTTGGCAGGAGGGGGGGGGGGGCAACCTTCCCTATTACAGAATGGTCCTCAACAAAAAGTCGCACCGTATTTTCTATTGCTGCCTGTTTATTTGTGTCACGTTAGAGAGCAAACATCCTTTGCTCTCTAGCTTTGGCCCATTAACATGATTGTACATCTCTCCCTGTTTGGGAAGGCAAAGTACAAATAAAATTAATTCCCCTGCTTTCCCTTTTTCCTCTGGTCCCATTTTCCTTTATGCTACAGCAGTTCTTATTTGTTTCTGCAAACAGTTTCCATGAAGCCAGTTTTCCTAAGTGCAAATAGACAATTGATGGGCAAGCATAGAATGTCTCTCTGGATTGGTTGATGTCTATACTGCAACACAGCTGTTATTGAAGAATCTTCTGATAATTAGACTGCTTCTAATTAATTATCTTGGGCTGATGAGCTAAACCTAAGGTTGTCTAATTAGATAAAGGGCCCAACCCCCTAGGAAGTAAACACCTCATGGTTCAAAGCAGCTGTAATAGCCTTGATGTTTGACTTTGTGTGTGAGAGAGGGGGGGGGAGCTTGAGAGAATGGAAAATAAAAGGAGTCAGTGAGGTCCTTTGCTGACAAATCTGGGTTTTGAATTAAGAATATGTAAGAGTGAAGAATAATGGAAATGAGAGTAGCGGCATTTAAATAGAAACATCTGAGTCTATCTATCTTATTTATGTGTAGCCAAACAAATAAGACAGAAAATGTATGAATTTGTAAAAAGTCTGAGAGAGAGAGAGAGAGAGAGAGAGAGAGAGAGAGAGAGAGAGCACACACACACACACACAGAGTCACTCTTCTTTATTTACCTGCATATTCATTCAAGGGTATTAATTCATTGAGGTGGTCTAATGTAATCCATTGGCAGAATGGAAGGTGTCTAGAATGTCTTGTGTTTTAAACAAGTTTTGCTTTCATAGGAGAGCACTTGGTATGCTGCTATAGCTTCATCCTTCTTCATTTTCACGTCCCGCTCTGCTTCATTTCCACTATCATGTGGTGTCATTCACAAGCTTTGCAAGGTAGTGAAGCAATCTTGAGGGAAGCCATTGCATCCTTGCATAAGTGACCCACTTGCAGGAGAAAGATTCTGTCATACATACTAAATCTAACAGTGATGTATACCCTCAACAGGAGAGTTCGCTTGAATTTGGTGAGGATAATCAGCACTTGTAAATATTGAATAACACCAGAACAATATCTTGGGGAAAAATCTCTTTCTTTGGATGATGCATTTTGAACTTTCACTGTCAAGTAAAAGTTACGTAATCATCAGTCATTTTCCTTGTGTTAATTTTATAAGTGCCTGAAAAAAGAATTGGCCTAAATCCAAAAGAGAAAGGAGGGGGGAAGAGGAAGAAACTCCATTAACCAGACTAGCATTCTGTTCCCTCTTCTAGGATTCTGCATGTTCTTCATCACATATGCCTACATGGCAAGATATTAAGAACTAAAGACTTTGTGTAGTTTCAGTTATCAGACATTTGGTTAAAAAATAAGGGGGGAGATCCATTAAGAACTTCCTGGAATAAAATTTGAAGGGGCAGATTGAAGGCAATGAGAACAACAGTCCAGGAAGCCTGTCGGGTTCTGTTTCTTAGGCAATGCTTTCAGTTATTTATATGTATTTGCCTTGGATTCATTGATGCTATATGAGAAAGAAAAGCAAAGGATGATGAGGAAAAGATCTGTGCTGCAGTTTCCATCTTTGCTTTTTAAAAAAGCAAATGTTCTACAGTAGTATTTTAGGATAGAAGTGGTGGGATTCTTGGAAATTACTTTGTTGCATGATGTCTTAGACAATACCCAGCAGAAATCCACCTGTAATCTCTCCCTATTTTTAATGCTTTTAAAAAAAAACATACTTCCAATTAATACCACTTTCAAGCATGAATTAAAGAAGAATTTCCTAAGCTGACTTTGTAATTAATAAGGGCCAGTAAATAATTGATTATAGTTACTTGTGGATGGGGAAAAGTGTGATTTAGCCTGGGGATGCTGCTGTGATTCATATTTCTTTTCCCCAAACATGTATACATCTTTATATTAAAACTGCAAATTTCATGTGCAGGCAGAATTCAAAAATTACACATAATGCAGCTCTTTGAATAAAACAGTTCAGTTGACATCTCCATGTGTGGCTCTGATTGAGGTAAATTGTAGGGGGAATACAAAAATATGATTTGCATTCTTTATTCTTAAAAAAAACAAATTTGGTTCTGTTATAATATATGGCCTTATTAATTCTGTGTTCTTTATTCTGTATTTTGATATGGCCTAATGGCTGGTCAACAATAAGCAATTGTTTTATTGTTGTCCCAAACATGTGTTCAGCCTTTTAATACAATCTGCTTTCCTAATGAAAGATGCAGATTTCTTTTGCATATCTTGGTGCAATTTTCAAAGATAATGTCTCCCTCGGTGTTTTGGATGAAATTTGGAGCAGCACTAGATAGATGAAGGCCAGATGATATTTTAGAAGCTTTTTATAATCTTTCTTTGCTAATATTTGTGCAAGAAGTCTCCCCATTTTGTACAAGCTTCACTGGAGCAGAAATTTCTGGCTGATCATGGTCCTGCAGTGTACATTAGTGCAGCTGCCAAAGGCATGATTTGGGAGAGACTCAGACACTTTACCTTCCTCATGTGCTTAGTGCTTTCTTTCTTTAGTAGCTCTTGCCTTATAGATAAAATGTAGGTCTGACTGCTGGTGGACATGCGTAGTGGCTGAAACAATATTTATGCTCTATATTTAAGAGTGTTGTTGTTAGTTGCAAAGTCATGTCCAACCCATCGCAACCCCATGGACAACATTGCTCTAGGCCTTCCTGTCCTCTACCATCCTCTGGAGTCCATTTAAGCTCATGTTTACTTGCTTCGGTGACTCCGTCCAGCATCCTCATTTTCGGTCGTCCCCTTCTTCTTTTGCCCTCAGTCTTTCCCAGCATTAGGCTCTTCTCCAGTGAGTCCTTCCTTCTCATTAGGTGGCCAAAGTATTTGAGTTTCATCTTCAGGATCTGACCTTCTAAAGAGCAGTCAGAGTTGATCTCCTCTAAGACTGACCAGTTTGACCAGCTTGAAGGAGTCTTCTCCAGCACCATAGTTCAAAGGTCTCAATTCTATATGTAAGATATATTTAAACAAAATAAAAAAGCACATGCTTTTTTAAATAAAACTTATTATGCTGTGTGTGCAGAGACCATGGAATATCTATGAGCTTTTCATATTCAGTTAAAAAGGGACAAGTTGAATGAGGAAAAAACAAATTATTGAGAAACAAGTATATCATATAGTTCATACATCAAAACATTACTCCCATGGGACTCTGAAACTGATGAACCTGGATTATTTCAGGTAAAATCTGAAGAGGTGTGTAGTGTTTTGTGGAAAAGTCTGCATTATTAAGGCCAGTCTTCAGTAAACTATTCCAAAACTGTTTCAACTTGCTTATAAAATGTGGGAAACTTTCAATTAGATTCTTCAAGAATATATGTAGTAATAGAACCTTTGATTATGTACCATCAAGTTGCTGTTAACTCTTAGCAACCATATAGATAGATTTCCTTCATTATGATCTGTCCCTAACCTAGTCCTTGAAAACTTCCAACAGCACATCTGGTAACTGAACCCAAACATCTTGCTGTTGGTTATCCTCTTCTCTTTCCTTCCACTTCTCTCAGTAGTAAGTACATTATACATGGAGCTAGATATTCACAAAACGTGTCTAAAGTGTGACAATTTGAGCCTGATCCTTTATGCCTAGAGTGATCCATTTGTTTATTGTCTTAGCTGTCCATGCTATTCTCATAGGTCTTCACCAATATTATTGTTCAAAAGTGTTGGCACTCTTTTTATTATGCTTCTTAAAAGTCCTACTTTTCCTTGCTTAGAATGTCCTACTTTCCCTTGCTTAGAATGTCACAAGGAATATCATTGCTTGCTGTTCTTGGTAGATATAGATATATCATGGCATCTGAATAACTTCTCCAAGCCTTCACTGCTGCTCTACTAATTGTTAGTTTGGTGCACTTCTTGATTGCTTATTCATTTGCTGTTGATGGTTAATCATAAAAAAAAAGCACACATGAGCTGTCTACCACTTTAATACCTTAATTGTCTAAGGCTGGTAGTTATACCTGTTGTTATTAGTTTAGTGTCCTTTAATTTTGTCCTTTTTTCTCTCCTGTACTCTTTGACTTTAATTATTAGATCTTGTAATCCTTTGCATTTTCAGCAATCAGTGTTGGGTCTTTGGCATAGTGCAAGTTATTGATGTTTTGTCATCCAAATTTAAAACCACATTCTCATCTTCTTCCAATTCAGTTTTTTTTTAAATATATCTTCAGCATATAGGTTGAATAAATAAGGAGAGGTTTTCTCACTCCTTTGCCAAACTGGAGCCAGGCTCTTTTTCCATGTTGTGTCTACATTGTGATATCTTGATTTGCATATTAGTTTTGCATTGCACAGCCCACAGTTTGAGAGTAATAGAAGGGCAAGATCCTAATCTTGCATGCTTTTCCTGGTTTTTTTTTTTCTTCTTTTGTAAAACTCTGTACTTCTACTGAATTAAAGTGTTCTCTATTAAGTGAAGGACTTGCAATGCCACAAAATAATGTAGCATATATTTTACAATTTTACCCAATGCCACTCCTAGAACATGTCACTGAAAAGTGTCACTATTCAATTTTGAGAATATGCCACTATTTAGAGGCACTGTTTTTTTCTCTTTTAGCTTGAATGTTACCTTCAGTTGTTCTTTTCTTTAGTTTGGAGTGGACGTTGTTTCAGTAGGTCACTAGAAAGTGGGGAAAATATCCACCTGTCAGTATACTGAAGCAGAGGGCACAGCTTCTCCTGGCTGCTTTAATATTAAGTAAAATAACATAAAATATAAGGTAAAATAAAAGAATAAAAGGGGGAAAGTAGGACAGAAATAGCCCAAAGAAGAGGGAGACAGATTCTGCCCTGATTGTGCAACTAGCTAGAGTAGAACTCCATAGAGAAAACTGATTAGCTGCTGGGCAACAACTTTCTTATTCCACAGGGAGGAAGGAAAATGATTGAAAGTGACAAATAGAAATAGGCAAACTAGCAAATAAGCAATAAAAGACCAGTCCTGCATGCCTCATTATTTTTGGGACATAGCAATGTATATTAGGGTAAAGATGTATTTCTTTACCTGCGTGCTTGTTAAGGAAGAGGTGTATTTCAGAATACTGTTAAAGTAGATTAATATAAACATGCTCAGGATTTTCAACAGATGAAATAAAGGTCTGCTGAACTGTATTGTACCTTATGGGAAGCCTGGAGAAAAGTTCATTTTAAAAGTGGAAGTGATGGGAAGTGATGGACATATAATTAGTGGGTACTACCACAACACAACTTTGATCATATCCACTAATTGACTTTGCCTCCAAGATAAGGAGTGGCAAAGCACGACAGATTTTAGAAGGAATCTTGCTTTTGCATTTCTCTTTGATTTTTTTAAAAATATCCTAGTCTAGTCCACAACTTTGCCACTCCCACTCCCATCCAACTTTGTTTAACTTCCAATCTCAAACTAATAGTAGGCTACATAAAAGATTAATGCTTTTAGCTTCATGACAATATAGAGTCTAAATATGTTCAGTGAATGAATTCCTCCCTTTCAGACCTTAGGTTTATATCTAAAGAGGTTAATTTGGAACTGAAGAAATAGGAGTAGCCATGAGATATAATGGCTAATCTGTAAGGGGCATTATGTGTGTTGTTCCATTCTCCTTTAGATATTGTAGTGCTTGAAGGCATGGAAGAATTGTTCAGATTGTTCTCTATTTTCAAATAGTTTTAAATGATAAAAAAGAGAGATAGACATTTTATTAATAGAATATGGACAGGCTAGGCCTTAGATTAAAATGAAACCATAGATGACAGATTCTATCTCTATGAATATCATTAAAAAGGAGCTTCTACATGTCCTAGAGGAAGCATCTTTCATTGTCCATCTGCAGATATGAGCTTGTGTCTTTTGGTAACAGCTGCTCTTATGGTTTCCATTTTTCCCCAGAATAAGTACCAGTCATAGCCTCAAAATAGAAGAGTTAAATCATAGAAGAAGGAATCAAATAAAGGTTTGGATTTCTGTGTTGTAAGAACTTAAACAAAGGCTTGCAATCCCCAGATCATACAGTGAAATCTTATAAAAAAAAGCTTAATACTGATTATGATGCCCCTTGTATTTTGTAATAGATACTAAAGCCAGAGTAAACTTGTTGGGAAGGACCAGGCATGATTTCAAAAATAGACAGCTTGGCTATATCCTTTCTTCAGTAATTTTAAAAAGTTGATGATCATTCCAACACTGATTTATTTTTAACTCAGTTTGACTCAAGGATTTAAATCTGATGAAAATTTGAAGTGACATTTCCTAATATATAACTTGAATGTTGATTTTGAAACTGGACCTGTGACAGTAGAGGTCTTAGCAAAATATCTACTCTCCTTTTTACAGGTTTGAAAATTACTTCTTGTATCTAATTTTATTATTTTCTGTATCATTAAATCCCACTAGACTTCAGGTGCTAGAATACAGGAATCACTGGTTGAGTTTGATAAATTATATTTTATCTCTTAGATTTTCCTATTTTGGTATCATTATAAAGAAGAACAAACAGTTGTATTTGGGAAGATGGTGTAGCTAAGCGACAACTTTAACTGGCTTTGGTTGATCTTGAAAAGTATTAATTAGTATTTGGATGGGAGATCACATTATAGGCTAGAGTAGGAAATCCTCCTCCTCCTTCTCCCCCCTTCCAAAGAAGGCTGTTGCAAACAGTTTCCATACTGTTACCAAGAAAATCCATCCTGAAAGAGACTACTTTTAGACAGAAGATTTAGATAGCTTTAGGAAACTGTAGATGTAGAATCAAGAGTGGTAATAGTTTCAGAGAAAATTTGTGAGTTTACAGCAGATTAAGACCAAATCCTGATGCACAGATCTGAATTACCGAATAAAAGTAAAATTCATCTGGGGTGTAAGATATAAAATGCATACATAGCAGCTCAGTTTTATTTGTTATAGTTTAGATCAGTGATGGCGAACCTTTTAGGCACCAAATGCCTAAACTGAGAGGTGTGTGCATACGTGTGAATGTGTTCATGTGCAGACATGTGTGTGGACATGCACAAGTGTGTACATGCACAGACATGCACACACACATGAATGGGCATGCATGCATGCACAGCAGAGACCAGCTGGCCGACAGGTTGCGGGACATCCCAACACCTGCAGCATGGCAAGAGATAAGATCTTTTTCTTTCATGAGCTTCTGTTTCGTCATTTACAGGGAAACAGAAGCTCACGAAAGAAACGTCATAGAGATCTGACCTGGGGCAATGGCATGCCACTCTGCATGCCACTTCTGGCACACATGCCATAGGTTCACCATCACAGGTTTAGATTTTTATGACTTCTAAAGTTATTACCACACACATAAAGGGGCCAGAGAAAAGAGGAGGAAGTTCAAGCACTGTCAGAATCAAAGGACCATGTGACACAGAAATACTTGAAAGAAGGCCTACAATACAGCCTTCCACAATTTCTGTTAAAAAGTAATGCACGGGCTAACCATAAGTTTTGAAAAATCTCACATTTGGAAATATATTTACTTCATTTAGCTAACATTTGGAAGTGAACTGACTGAATTCACATCTCCCAAACTAATGTGTAATTCAGAATAGTTTTCGTGCTGATTCTACACTTTCTCAAATTTTATTATTCTGGTTTTTTTTATTTTAAAATGGACCACAATGCATATAAAAGCCATATTTTACAATAATGTGTATGCAATGTGTATACTGCTATAAAATCCCTATAAAAGATATATTCTGCTATAAAATACACATTACCATAAAAAGTGCTTAAAATGTGTGTGAATGTAGCGCCTGTTAACAAAAATAATAATAATAAAAGTTTGATCTATTTGTGTCACAATCGAATACAGTGAACTACTACTGTATTTGCTGAAAAGTAGGTTTGTATTTTATCTCTGAGAATATACCTGTGGGATGGTAATGGTGGTAGAATATACCTACTAATAAGAACAGAAAAATGTTCTTCAAGAACAAATGTTGAGTAAAATAGAATTCATTACATTATATAATGATTAATTACTGCTTATATGAAATTGCTTTTTCTGGTTCACTTAACCCTTTATGTAATGCTTAAATAGGGCTAATGCTTTCTGGAAAGCTCATGGATTGAAGATGTATATTTCTGCAATAAAATCCCTTTGTTAGTAGGGTAGAAAAATGATTTAGGAGAGTCAGAAAAGGGAAATTATTGCTTTGTGAACCTTTTAAAAAATAATTCTGTTATGTATAATGGTGAATAAGAATTCTGTAGGAGGAACTTATTTGTTGCAGCAGGAAATAGCATGTTTATATAACTTTCTTTCTTTATTGACTGATTTGTTTTAAATAGGATAAAGCACTTGAAATTTTGGTTGGCAGCCTAATGTGTCATATAGAAAACAGTGGTTAATTGTACATCAATATTGTACATGCCTTATGAATTCAATTTCATACAGTAGAATCAACTTTTATTATTCTCTTTTATTATTTGTGCCAGAAGCACCTTCAAATTATAAACATATAACATTCAACATTGAGAAAATAAAATAGATATAAAATAAGTCATAAAATGTAGGATATGTAAACAGTAAGTAAAATAAGTGTGATTAAAACTAAATGATATTTGTCCAGTATTGGGCTATGTTGACAGCATTTTCTCTTACCAGACTAGACATACTCCATCAGAGTTGCTGATTGTTAATATTGAGCAAAATACTTCCCATTCTATTTGAAAGGAAGTAACTCTCTATTTGGAACTCTTCAACATTGTAGGTGGAACTCTGGGAACTGTAATAATTTTTCTATTATTACTGATTGTGGGATTAAGAGGAAATCTGCTAAGGATTCACTTTAGCAATAAAATATATTTCTTAAGACATTTAAATAAAAATTTATCCAAATCCACTAAGAAATAATTTATATAAGCATTTTGAAAGTCTGCGAAAAGAGTGAAACTAGTTCTTTCTCACTATCTCATGAAGCATTGACTGAGAAATCTCTCCTCATGATGGTCCAAAGGAACCATCCAGACTCTGGAACTGACTCTCCAGAGTTTGAAATTAAGAGACCAACAATGGTCTCTTCAGCTTTTTTTTTTAATGCATCTCTTAACTACAAAAATATTGCCTGCCTACAATCTGAATTAATAATATTTGGATTGGACTAATAATTTTATACTTTGTAAAAGAACAAGCCCTATTTGGAGCAGATGAGGGACAGAAGAACCTCAAGACGCAAATGAAATAAATGAGTTGGAAAGTGTAGGTATGAAGGAAGTAATTGAGATAGAAAAAACTGAAATCATAAAGGCTGTGGACTATCAATATTTTGACAATTTGCAATCTTCTCTATTATTCCAGATACTAAACACATCCTGTAGAAGTAAATAATGTACTGTTATAGTATTTATGTATGCATGTCTTCGAGTATGTGTTGACTAATGGTGTCTGAATGGACAAGCCTCTATAGTTTTCTTCGCAAGATTTCAGACAGAATGGGACAACAGCCCATTCCACAGCCACAGCCAACTTGCTGCAGTCAACTCACCACAGGATCCCACTCACTGTGGGATCATTTAACAATTCTATTTAATTATTTAAAATAAATAAATAAAATATTTTAATTTTAGCCATTCACATTCCATTCTGTTGCTCCTTTTGCACCCTTTATTTAATGAGTCTATCCCACATTTTTTATATATATTAGTGTCGGCTCTTGTCTCACAGTGAGTTGTCCTGTGGTGAGTTGGCCATGGTAAATTGGCCGTGATGAATTGTGATAGACTCAATTTCAGAAATGGCTTGCCATTGCATGCTTCCTGGATCTAAGACAGAAAGACCGGCCAAGGTTCACCCAGCTGTCTTCATATCTGCCCATATCTAGCTTGTTGCCTTAACCACTAGACCAAATTGGTTCTCAAGTGTAAATTGTTACATGCAAGTAATTGTGGGCTACAAAAAAGCAGGTTTTTTGATCTTGTGGTATAGACATCGAAGTTTGAAATACTTCAACCTAGAAATGTACAGTATGTTACAGTTACTTTTTATGATAAAGACCACCTGTTTTTGATATCCGAAAGGAATATTTCAATATCAGGACATTTCTATCATGAAACATTTTGCACATTTCAGAAGAAAAAAAATGTTGCACATAGCACTGATCACAAAATCCTCTCAGATTGGGTCCTTTCCCAAATATACAAATTCTCATTGTGTTCAGAGTTGTGTGGAAATATGCAGATGTAGACAATTCAGCAGACACACTTTAATTCAGCTTTGAGTTTTAATGAGCACCTTAACAGTGTAAGAACAAGCTTTGAAATCAAATTTACTATTCAGTGTTGTTTTGCTTTACTGCCTTTGGTTTCTGGGGGAAGAAGACCGAATGATGTATCAAATAATTTTCAGAATATCTTTGTATTCTTCAGTTAATTTATGTTTTGCAGGGCCATCCCAATTAGGGAGTATCCCATAAAAGAGAAGGATATTTTTGGTATCAGGATCATGACTTATAAGTCTTCGCCAAAGAGCACTTTTAAGTTATCACATTTTATATTTGCTTCCTAAAATTTCCATTCTGCTGTTTCAGTCATTTTTCATGCCTCCTGCCAAAGTATTAATGTAAGTTGGAATAAAATTAATAATAAAGCAATCTCAGTCAGCAAAGTGGTTAATTGGATGTGCTCTTAAATATGCATATGAGGTGTAGGAATATCTTTACTATAAGTGATTCCCTAGTTGAGTGATAGGCTGCCTTTGATGCTGTCCTGGTCAGGCTGTGAGAGGGTAATCGAAAGTGGAGCATGGCTGGTGGATTTCTGATAAACATCTTTATACATGCCCTTCCACCTCAGTACATTCAGAGACTATTGATTGATTGTGGTTCCTTTCCTGGGCTTGAGCAAAAACAGCCTTTTATTGTCACTTATCTGTAATAGCACTGGGCTCTGTCTGGGGTAATCATGTATTTCTGTATTTTTTTTAGGAAAAAAACAGCACTAAGATACTATCTATAAAATGTGTGCTATTGTTTTCTAATCAAGTGCTGTACAACCAATGCTAAGAGGAGAAATTAATTTGCCATACAAAGACATTGATTAACTGCTGATTTTTCATTTGAGGAATCTATAAACTGATTTATTTACAATTTTAATTACAGCCAGTCAGTTTAGATTCTGGCAGCCTTCTTAGGGTTTGTTGTAGAGTATGGAATGTGATTGTGCCTCAAGAGATGTATTAAAGGTCTAGTTATTACTCAGTATGATATTGCTTAGAAACTTGGTTGTTATAATATCTACCTACAATACTTATTTGAGTGCTGTGTTATTTAGATAACCTAGCTTTACTGAATATATATGTATATGTGTGTGTGTGTGTGTGTGTGTGTGTATATATATATATATATATATATATATATATATATATATATATATGTGTGTGTGTGTGTGTGTGTGTACACACACACATACATACATACATACATACATACATACATACATACATATATATATATATATATATATATATATATATATATATCCACATACATACATACATACATATATATCATAATTGGTTTAAATCTGGGTTATTGAAAAAAACTATAGTTTTTGGGGATTCTCCAATATGCTAAGATATAAATCACAATGGTTGAGTTCAGACAGCATGCTAAATCAAAGTAATACAAACCACATTTTGACTAGTGTACTGGCTAAGCATGAAGTTGGTCTCATACATGTTAAACCATGGCTTGCTAATCATGATTTATTGAATTGACTATTACTGGCTGAGTTATGCAACATGCTAAATTAAAACTAAATAAATAACATTGTAGCTTAGTGTGATATGTGAATATAGGATAATTTGATATCCATTTTGGAGGAAATGACGACTACATTTAAACAAATAAATATTATTTATTTATTAGAACTCAAGTTAATGAGGTTTTTAAAATTTATTGGCTAAATTCACATATCCCATTGGATCATAATGTGATCTCCTAGATTAAATGTCAGGATTTTTCAATGCAGCCATTGAATTTGGAAGCAATGGTTTGTGCTTTATTGCTATGTGTGTTCCTTCTTAAGCTTTTAGCAGAATTTGGATCATCTCAAAAAGTTCAGCAGCTAGGGCTGGATTGCACTTACATGGAAAATTATAGGACATACCAAGGATCTGGACTAAATAGGAAAGATGAAAAAAAAATCCAATAAAATCACTTCCACACTGTTACTAAGAAAATTACATGAATCTGTCTGTGAAGACACCAAGAATCTCAAAGGAGCATTTTGACTTGAAGAAGATTGTAGCTTATGGTTTAATAATAATAAAAAATACCGGCTTTCTGAGGACTGCAGCATAAGCATTTTCTGTTGGTGAAGTTGTACCTTTTTATCTCCATCCTCTTGTTTCTCTTTTCCCTATGGTGGCATAATATTGATCTGAAAATAATAGAGGCTAAAAACTTAGAAGAAGAATGGTTATGGTGTGTTATTCAACTATTGATCCTATTTAGAATGTAAGGTATGTAGGTTATGGAGAAAGTAATTAATCGGAAAAAGTGAATGTACTCTTCCAACTATAATCTCTCTTCAATGCTCTTATTTGGCTCATAATTCCAAATACATATCCTTTTGAGAATAAAACAAGGGAGTTAAGGATAGCAAAATTATTCTATTTGTTTGAGAGAATTCCACTGCACATTTATATTTCAAAGCATGGTTCTAAAGCAGCAATGGCAATGTAATTAAGAAAAAAATAAATTTAAAGAACAATAAAGAAAATAAGCCCACATAGGAACTAATAAAAGAATGCCAATATTAATAAAGAAAATAATGGTAAAAATACAATAGGTATAATAAAGCTAGACAGTACAAAATCTGATTGTGCAGATACTGTATGTTTGTGAAACAAATAAAATGCTCAGAATGACTGGACAAATAAATGGGAATCATTGTGTCAGAAGTTTAGGAAATACATTACTTTTTGGAGTTGGTCCTATAAGCTAGGATCTCATTGTTTGTGTCTCATTGTGATTAACAGTAGATACTTAATATAAAAATTACCACTATTGAAGCTGAATATGATTTGATTTTTTTTTCAATCTATGTGGACTAAAGCCAGGCTAAACCATATTTATGGCATTGACTTGAATTTGTTTCTACAACTTTCTTTTTATCCTTTATCATTAGTCCAATAAGAGTTGATTCCTGTTTGGTCAACATAACTCTGAGAGATTTACACACTGAGAATGACACAACAATCTTGGTAAAATTTGCTTAATAGCAGTTGAATAACATCCCACCCTACCCAACAGTAAGGACAGACTTAAAGTTTCCTAGTGATATATATTTAGAAAGTAACATCAGATTTCACATAATAGTACATGGACCACTATAAAGATAGTTGGAATTAGAGGAATATCACAGTATAGAAAACACCATAGATCAACTGGTGCTGTTGGCCGGTTAATAAGAGAGAAATATTTACTTACTTGTAAACACTGATTTCCTGTAGTTCATTTTAATTTTGTAGCTACATTTATATAATTTCAAAGGTTTTGCCTTCTTTAATGGTTCAAAATACAGTTTTGGGAAGATTTCTAGGAAAGGTGTGGTTTGAAAATCACATCAGAGACTTACAGCTGAATTCATAATGATAGAGTCCAGTGCAATGTTTGTCAGCCATGGCAACTTTAAGATATCTGGACTTAAATTCCACCATGCTGGCTGAGAAATTCTGGGAATTGAAGTCCAGACAGCTTAAAGTTGTTGTTGTTGAAGCAGGTCTAGTGCATCAATCATTTTTAGTACACAGTTCTAAAGTCCTGAATCATGAATCACGAATTTGAGGAGGAGCAATCAGAAGGATCTGGAGAAAACTAATCTGTGGCAGATTTTAGGCAGTGCTACTTAGAGAAGATAGCACAGTTGTGATGGCTGAAGGGTTGCCAGTCAGTACTAGGATTGTTAAATAGATTCATTGACAATGGGACTATCAGTATCAAAACAGGAAAAAAGTATAGAATCAGTAAATACTGAGTGTGAATGGTTAAGCGGTTAGTGTCTGTTTAGGAATTTCCCTGAGGCATTAGGCTGTCCACCGTGGGAAATAAATAAGTCATACAGATGGCTCTTTGGTTTGGTTCCCTATGGCCATTGCAATGTTTTAACATTCTGTACTGTATTTTTTTAATGTAGCAAAGATTGCCCTTCTGGGAGTTCTGGATATAGTAAGAAATGCATTTTTCACTCATAGCTTGCTGACAGAGAGATTTCTCAAATGCAAAAGTAGTTTGTATTTACAATTTATTGTATTGTGTGTTTAATTTGATCTCAGTAATGTGCCAACTATTTCCCTGCCTCTCATTTTGCTCTATTTCATTGTGTTAAGTGTAGTATTTCATTGTGGGAACTACCAGAAAAAAATAATGTGCTTGATGTTGGAATGAGCAGAGTTACATATGCAAATAATAGCTTGTCTGTGATATAGCTTTTGTCTCCTCTAGCACCAATTCACTGCTAGTCTATAATTAGGAAGGAAGAAGAGAAGGAACAGTCAGCAGAGCTGAGTAATACCCCGTATGAATTTCAGATATGATCACAACAGAGCTCTGTAAACACAGGGTTTCATGGTGTGTATAGATTGCACCCAAACCCATCAACCCTGCCTCCGAATTCAAACAATACAGCTCTTTTCAAATGTTTAATAAACTGGGAACTGGATTTTACACATGAGAATTTTATATTGGCTAGAGTAGCATTGCAGAAAAATGCAAACAGGCGAGTACCACTTAAAGAAAATGTGGGAAATAAAAGATCAGATTATCAAGGTAGATGCAAACAAAGGAAAAGGGAGGTTGATCCCCAAGGGAATGAACCCTAATGGCTGAAAGATTGTTTTAATAATTATTATTCTGGCAACTGGCCAGTCAGTGTTCAGCTCCACCCAGTTGCTCCGACTCGACCCAGAATTAAGGGATTACAGGGTCTAAAAAGTGTGTGTTATTTCTGTTTTATAATAAAGTCTTAGCTGTAATATATTGAGTATGTATATATGGTCTTTGTCAAATTTCAGACAAGTTTGTTGAAATTCTGCCTTGGGAGATCTGACAGCACACATGTGCCCATCACATAATGATGTAACAGGAAGATGATAACGCCAAAGTTAAATTTTCAGATTTGTCCAAGCATTATGCTTTCCAGCTGAATAATTTCATGGCTTCAACATGAAAACTAAAACTAAAACAAATATCATATATGAGTAAATTCAGATAGCTGGAAAAGTTGGAGATGGAGTAATGAAGCTAACTGCTCCTAAATTAGTCCACAGACTCATTTTTTAGAATTGCTTGTCTGACTGGTATAGGTTAAAATCTTGGGAAGTGTCTTTTTACTGTTCCTAGAATAACATAAAACTAAGACCCTAATAGTCCTTTACATTGTGGAGAGTAGGTGTAGAATGGAAGAATTAACATTTTCCTGAAAACTTACTAGATATGAGCTTCTTCAAATGCTCAACTGAAAATGCTCATCTGAAAATATGTTCATACCACATTTCAATTCTGAGATAAGCAGAAGTAAATGCTAAAGTAAACATAAAATATTAGATGTGTATTTTATCATCAGGCCTGAAAAAAGAGACTCTGTGTACATATGTGTATGATTTTCTCCATCTGTCTGTACACCTGTAGTTGATTAGAGCTTCTATGATTGAAAATTTGTCTAGAGTTATACCATCAAAACTGATCAGTCTTATATTAAAATAAAGCAACTGATAAGTGGGACAAATCCTGAAGTATGTGAAGCTTCCATAGTTTTAACTGGTTATTCTAAAGAACTGAGGGAATTGTAGGAAGAAAATAGCAAAAGCAATCATGTAGTGGATAACTGTGTATGAGATTTCCAGGTCAAATATGCTTGTTGATCTGAGTAGCTAGGAGATTTACTTCTTGCCAGTTACAGGCAACCTTTGCCCTGCCTTCAGGTTCACAGAAGCTGCATCTGACAAGCAGTTACCTAATGTAGAGAAGAGAAAAAACATTGCTGGATTTGCAGCCTAAACATCTAGATATTTGGACTGGGTGATGGGGTTGATTGGAAGATTGATTTCCAAAAGGTTCTGGCACTGAGCATGTATTTCCTCTGGTCTTGAGAGCATTAACATAATAACACTAATAAAGTTGCCCATTATAATTATGCAAGTTCAGGATAGAATTTGGGGACAAGAGACGCCTCATACAGTTTCAGCCCATTAAATAACAATGATTTTGCATGACTTGCTATGTGTATTATCAACATATGCTAGGAGTCAACAGAGTGCAACTTACTGCTGTTAAGGCCAGCCTTAACTTCTGCTCAAAACTCTGTTGCCTTATGCTAGAAAGAAAAAAAATCTCTCAGGGCTTGTTTCATTTAATCACATTATTATTATTATTAGGACCACAGCTTAGCTACACTATATTGCCACAAGTATTCACTCACCCATACACATAATCAGACTCAGTTGTGAGCGAATACTTTTGGCAATATAGTGCATATCACAGAGAGAGTTATTCTACACAAGGATTACAGATTGGGTCAGAATAGTATCAATAGTATAAGACAAAATGTCAAGATTTGCAGGGAGAAATTTGTCAATGTGTAGATTTTCTAAGTGTCATTCAAGATTTTGGGGTATGGCACCCAATGTGCCAATAACAATTGAGCCCATGGCCAGATTATGCCATGATGTTTCGCTTTTGATCTTCAGATCTTGATATATTGTGATCATCTCCATTTTTTTTAATCCATCTATCAAGTGCTTCCCAAGAACCTGGGATAGGCAGATGTTGATGTTTTATGGTTTTAAAAGTATCATTGCAAGATGTTAGTTGTTCAAAATAAAGCTGCTTTTTGCAATTGACTGAAGGTGATTTGTCAATGCCAATAGTATACAATGATGCTCTAGTTATTTTCAGATTGATGTGATTTGTTGCACAGTCAGCAAAATGTTTAGACTGGATTTGGTATTTTTATTCACCTATTGAGTCCTTTCTAAAGACCTGGGATCAGTGGTGGGTTGCAGGCAGTATGCCCCAATATGGGCATACCAGAGCCAGCCCAGAGCACTGAATACTGTTCCGGTACGGTGGTCCGGAGAGCCCTACGCCCCTCAGACAGGGTCCGCAACTTGGGAGTCCTCCTGGACCCACAGCTGACTTTTGAACACCATTTGTCAGCTGTGACCAGGGGGGCATTTGCCCAGGTTCGCCTGGTGCACCAGTTGTGCCCCTACCTGAACCGGGAGGCTCTCACAACAGTCACTCGTGCCCTTGTGACCTCTAGGCTGGAGTACTGCAATGTGCTCTACATGGGGCTGCCCTTGAAGAGTATTCAGCGACTTCAGCTAGTCCAGAATGCGGCCGCGCGAGCGATTGTGGGTGCACCTCGCTTCACCCACATAACACCTATCCTCCGCGAGCTGCACTGGCTACCTGTCGATCTACGCTTCAAGGTGCTACTTGTCACCCATAAAGCCCTTCATGGTAGTGGATCTGGGTACTTGAGAGACCGCCTACTGCCAATCACCTCCACTCGACCTATTAGATCCCATAGATTAGGCCTCCTCTGAGTCCCATCTGCCGGTCAATGTCGACTGGCAACCACGCGGAGGAGAGCCTTCTCGGTGGCAGCTCCGACCCTATGGAATGATCTCCCCGTGGAGATTCATACCCTCACCACCCTCCAGACCTTCCGCACAGCCCTCAAAATCTGGCTATCCCGTCAGGCCTGGGGCTAAAGACTGTAACCCACCCGAATGGTATGAATGTTGTGTTTTTTAATGACGTATTGTCCTACATGTTAAATGTTTGTTTCCCCCCCCTTTTCGAGTTGTAAGCCACCCTGAGTCCCCCCAGGGAAAAGGGCGGCATATAAATAAACTTCTCAAATCTCTCAAATCTCAAATCTCACCTGCCTGCCCGAGCTCCTTACCAGAGTTTAAAGCCTTCTGCGCTTCCGCGCAGGCACATGGCACATACAGTGCCTGTGCAATGCTCCGCGGAGCAGCTGGAGCATTGCGGAGGCACTTGAATGCATGTGCATGCTGCACGCATCCATAAGGATGCCGCCAGTCCTGTTCCAACCCTACCAGTTGGAACGGGATTTGCAGCCCACCATTGCCTGGGATGTATGATGTTTTATGTTGTTAGAGGTATCATTGCAGAATGTAAGCTGTTCTGAATAAAGCTGGCTTTTGCAATTGACTGGTTGTAGATTTGTCAATGCTGATGGTTTTTAAGTGATGCTCCAGTTCTTCTCGGTTTACACCCAATATGCTGTTACTATTGGTGCTACATTTGCTTCCTTTTGCTACAGTCATTCTATTTATATTGCCAGGTCTTTGTATGTTGTTATCTTCTCCAGTTCCTTCTCTTCTGTTCTCTGCTTCCAGATATTGCAGTGATCCAGATTTTTTTTGTCTTTCCTGTCAAGAATTATGAAGGTGTTATATGGCAGGTGCTTGTCTGTTTGATTTCTAAAGTCCCAGAACACTTTATCTTCTTCATTATCTATTTGTTTTCTATTTTATGTTCCCACCAGTTTTGTGTGCAGGCAAATGGTATTTCTTGCAGATCTTTCAATGCACCATTGTTGTTACTTTTTCATGCCATTATTGTAGTCAGTCTGTGTGATCTCCTTGAAAGCAGCTAAAAGTGATCCACTGTTTCATCAGCCTTTTTGCAAAGGTAGCACTTATTTTTTTGCTGTCTTCTCAATTCTGGCTTTTTATGCATATGTTCTTAAGGCTTGGTTTTATATAGTCATATCTCTTTATTCTCTTTATTCAACTTGCTCAGGTGTTAATTGCCTTGATGGTATTTCCTCCATTGAGTTTGGATTTTAAGTTCTTCACTTTCTTGATATATTCATTTCTAATCTTTTTCTTGACTTCATTGTCCTTGATGTTGTCAGCTTGAAGGATACCCAGGTATTTGTAGTGACTGTCTTCATCCAGACTCTTGATGTCATTTCCATAGAGAATCTTGATTCCCTCAATTTTCACTCTTTACCCCCTTTGATTGTAAGGATGACACCATCCAGTCCAAACTCCATTGCAATATCATGGCTGTACATATAGACAGTGTCAAGCAGCAATTCTATTTCAGACAGCAATTCTATTTTTCCTTATAGCTTCAAATCATTCATTTAAAGGAGGTGGGATATCCTGGCAAATGTTTTTGATGTTTTATAGCCATGGCTCAAATTATTCAATACTGTTGACAGAGGAATCAGTATAATGATGAACAGTTGTGGCAATAGTGAGTCTATACCTCCCAACCCTTTTGGGAGACTCTTGATAATCAAACAAATTACAATAAAAATCAGTAAAATATAAAATAAGTCTGGTGCAATAGATCGGGTAGAATGGAGTAAGAAGTCTCCTTCTCCCTTGCCAAAGGCCTAGGTGAAGAACAGGTTTTCACAACTCTTCTAAAGAACAGCAGAATAAGGACTATCCGAATCTCATTAAAGGCAATAATGACTTTAATTGTGGACTAAAACTAAGATTTGTGCCAAAACCTGTGGGTTTTACAAAAGTAGAGTTTTCTGAAAACATTATATAATTTATGAATATTTCCACTTGCATACTTTTCAGCAATATTGTTGCACCACTAACAATGTACTGCTTGCTTCAGAAAGGATACCTCATACCCATATATGAGATCTTCAAAGATGATACATCCACTTACACCCTCAAAAAAATGAGCAAAAGCACATAAGCAAGCAAATTCATCTAAATTCAAATTAGAGTGATTGAAATCTGAGAATAGCCTGAATTTTCAAACAGAAGAAGACTTTTCAGATCAAAAGTGATATCAGTATAGCCAGCTTCATTTTACTACTTTATGAGCTGTTGGCTAGTTTGCATAAGAGTTCTGAGAACTTGCTGGGGTTGGTTTTTTTTTTGTTTTTTTTTTTTGATGCTTCCTGTCCTTCAGAACAAGAGTGTCAATTGATCTTGAGAACATGTCCCTGTTGCTTACAGAAACATAGCTTCTCCCTCCCCCCCTCTGCATGGCAGTTTGGGAGTTGCCAAGATGATGACACTGACAAGTAACATCTCACTATGACTTATAACAACTGGAATAGGAAAGGCCACTTACCTGGGGCTTATTTTCATTTATTTATCATTTTAAAAAATATTTTAAATTGCTCTTCAGCAATAAATAGCATTTTGAAGACACCCCTAATCATTTATAGTTTAAGCAATAATAGTTGATAATCACATGTTTAACTTACTCTTGAAACTGGAAACCCAACCTGTTGATTTCTGTCAAAAAATAGTTTTGAGGCACACAATAAAGAAAATTCTGCCTTCTTTTCTGAACTTGCAAATAAGCTGAGTTACAAATATCAACCATAGACTTTTCTGTCATAAGCATTTATTCAAAACTTTGCCAGAGGCTCCATTTATTGCATTATGTCTCTTAAACATGTTTTATAAATGGACTTACCGTTTATCAGAATCTTGATTTTAATGTCAGGGGCATTTCTCTCTCCTCCATATAATCCTTCATACTCCTAATTCAGTTTTAAGTGAAATATATTCTTGGTTTTCTTTTTGGATGTGGCAAAAAAGGAAAGAGAGTTAGCTGCAAATAATGACACTAGGAACTAGTAAACAGACATGACCACATTCTGAATTTTGTAAACTTGCTTAATTGCAACAGCGCTGACAGTGATTTACTGTGATGTAATCTAGTGGCAACCTGCACCCAACAAGCCAAGGCAAGTGCTTTATTATTGCTGCCTGTTGCATTAGAATTAAACTTCACTTTTAGAAATAGTGTAAGAAAAATATATAGATACTATTATACTTTAAAGTTGGTTAGGCCATATGAGAAGTAACTGACTTGTCTGTGATCCAGGTTGATGTTGGCATCCATTGCTGGCAAGTTCCAACCCCCCCATTAGCTTTGTGCAAGTTCTTGGAGTAACCAAACAATTGACACTTTGAGGACTTAGGAATTGCATCGCCCACCCTGATATTGGAGCACTTGAGATTTTTCATGTTGATCAAAAGGCATCTAATACCAGTTTGTTACAAAATTGGTAATCAGATGTCATGATCAGGGACTTTCAGTGCCCTAAATTTTCAATATCCTGGATGGGGGAGCAGCTCTGCTTTTAGCCTGCCATTTGAACTCCAGTTTTTGTTCTATAACTGGTTTAGGAGATACTGATACTATATAAATGCTGGCTGGGTTGCAGGACTCTGTTAGGATCTAACTGTATCTAACCATTGCTAGAGGCTGTTGAACTGTACCAAAGTGTAGTTAATGTGAGTGAACCATTTCTTGAGTGGGTGAGGCATTCGAACTTTTGCCAGAAGTATTTTGCATGAATTTCTTGTAATGTTTGATTCAGGACAGAGGTGGCATTCAGCAGGTTGTGACCAGTTCTGGAGAACCGGTAGCGGAAATTTTGAGTTGTTCAGAGAACTGGTAAATATCACCTCCGACTGGCCCCACCCCCATCTATTCTCTGCCTCCCGAGTCCCAGCTGATCGGTAGGAAATGGAGATTTTTGCAGTATCCTTCCCCTGGATTGGGGAGAAATGGAAATTTTACAGTATCCTTCCCCTGCCATGCCCACCAAGCCTTGCCAAGATTTTACAGTATCCTTCCCCTACCATGCCCACCAAGCCATGCCCACAGAACCAGTAGTAAAAAAAATTGAATACCATCACTAGTGCAGGGTACTAAACAGTGGGAATGCCTTGTTCTGTTAGTAAATGTGCATTTTTTCTCATATGTGTTGTATTTCTGAGAAGTTTTGGCTATTAGTTCCTGTTCTGCACAGATATAAATAACTCAACAAATTTATGAACAGTCTTCACGTTAGATTTGTTGCAGAATTTCTACTAGTCTAGATACAGAAGAATAGTTTTTCTTTAGAAAGGCTGCATTATTCATTTACTTTGCCTGCACAAGTCACCTTAAGCCTTCTCAAATGAAACTGGCAGTAGCTGAGACAGCTGCATCAACTCATAGTGCTGCATCAACAAGGTAGCCCATGTCAGAGGTGGCTCATTTGTAGCCTAATCCTGGGCTGACCGTAGTTCACAAAATTTAACTAGCCCCTGGTGGCCTTACACAATTTATAAAATTGTATTAAAAATGTTGCCATCAGTCTCATCCAGAAAAGGAAAATACTTTGCCCCACAGTTGTACAAAAAAAAAAAAAAACTGTGTTTTTATATTGCTTCTTATTTCGGGTTTATGATGACATCTGCCTATCTTTTGTGCTCTGCTGTTCTGAAGTCTTGATTCTGAGAAATCTTGCTTTATTCCAGAACCTGAAATACTAACTTGCCAGTGGTCCAGATTCTCCTATCAACTCCCCTTCATCCCTTTGGGAATAGCATCCCCACTTAACAAGATTTGTGCTTTAAATTATATTGTTATGGTACAAGAACAAATGTCATTTGCAAGAGGTTCACATTTTGCCAAGAGTTGTGACTGCTCATAAGTGTATACAGGCAGGCCAGGGTGGGCCAGATAGCCTCCTGAACTCTTCCAAATGCTTTGGGCAGGATAACAGCCTTTTAGAGAAAATCTGAGAAAAAGCAGCTTTTCCAGTTTTACTACACACTGGTAAGCCCAAGGGTTCATGCGATGGTGGGCAGCACCAGTAGTAATTCTGCTATTAACATTAGAAGTCTTTCTTGTTCATCATGCCCTTAAGTAATGCTATGCAAGGCATTGTGAGAAGTTAAAATAATATCCATCAACTTTGTATAGGAGTAGGTAGGGCATTTTTCTGATAATAGCTTGTACTGATTTTGCTTCTTCTTGCTTGTCAGCATGAATTACTTGGAGGAGGTTTAATTCTTGCTGCTTTGTGAACTTCGTGCCTTGGCCTCCTTTTATCTTTCCCTTCCTTGAACTTGCAAGGAACAAGGTTTGACATTTTGCTTGCTTGGTTGTTCTGGAACTCTGGGCCATGGTCCAAAAGTGCTGTATAACATTTATCCTTGGCTGAGGATTTTGTGTACACACATATCAAGAAATTGATCAGTACATGATATGCCTTCCCTTTCTTTAGAATTCAGCAGTGACATTAGTCTAAATGATCTTGATTTATTCTGCTTAATTGTCTATGGTAAGGGAAGGTGCTATAATTTAGATACATCAGTGTCTGTCTCATGTTATGAATAGCCCTTAAAAAAACTTAACAGAATATATTACAGCATGCATCTTTCTGCCTTTTAAATCAAATTCCTTTTGACTCAGTAGTAGCATTAATAAGCAACTGATCCCACACACTATGCCACTTACCTTGCCCTTCTGTGTTGTTAATTATCTGTTCATTTGTGCTGAATCTATTAGGAGGAGACTATTCTCAATTGCTGGATGCTATCTAAGAAAACGGCTTTTTGAAAACAGTAAATTGAAAAGAAAATGAGTTTGGTAGAGTTGATTTCACAATTTTCCATTCCACCTACAAATTGTTGAAGCTAAGTTAAAACAAAATG
This sequence comes from Thamnophis elegans, assembly GCF_009769535.1. Taxonomy (NCBI): domain Eukaryota; kingdom Metazoa; phylum Chordata; class Lepidosauria; order Squamata; family Natricidae; genus Thamnophis; species Thamnophis elegans. Next base: position 102,756,505 of record NC_045544.1, on the reverse strand, counting down.
GCTTTTTTTTTTACTGCTAACACCAAGGTCATCTGTTGACCATTTCTTTGTTATCTCAGTCAGAATGTTTATAGCTAAAAAAGGATAACCATTCCTGTCTCTTTTTTTTGCTCCTTCAGAAGAGTGATAAAATGATAGTAATAGCAATAGCAATAGCAGTAGACTTATATACCGCTTCATAGGGCTTTCAGCCCTCTCTAAGCGGTTTACAGAGAGTCAGCATATTGCCCCCAACAATCTGGGTCCTCATTTTACCCACCTCGGAAGGATGGAAGGCTGAGTCAACCCTGAGCCGGTGAGATTTGAACCGCTGAACTGCTGATCTAGCAGTAGCCTGCAGTGCTGCATTTAACCACTGCGCCACCTTGGCTCATGTGTGTTGTTTATAAGCTGCATTGATCACATAGTGCTTAACTTTGGAGAATCAGACCAAAATCCATCTACTCTGGTGTTCCACTTGACAGCAAGTTGCTAGCTACATGCTACAAAAGAAATAAATAAATAAAACTGCTATCTGAATATATAGGGTGGTAGGGAGAATCCATTAATATGTGGGTAAAAAGTATTAGAGGAAGCATTTGGCCTCTTTAATGAATTTATTGGCAGGTTTCCTACAATACGGTAGGGTAAAGCATATTGATAATTAGTTTGTATTTCAGTACATTGTGTGAACCCAGCTTCCATGGTTATTTTAGGTCTGGTGTGATATGAACGCTCAGAAAGTTTTATGAGTAAACTATGGTTAATTACCTATGAAAAAGGATGTCCAAGAAACATAGCCATTATGAAAGATTTGAAAAAACATTCAAAGGATGCCCACTAAAGACCTTTTCCAGATAACTAGCTGCTGCCTTCTAGAAAGACTTGGAGATTATTGTGATAGATTTTCACGTATAGGTAGAAGGATTTGATCATTCCATTTTTTAAACATTTCATCCTTTGTTTTCTTAATTATTTTGGTTTTCCATAGACTCTTGAGTAGTTCTTGGTTCATAAAAACTACTGGTTTCCTGCATGATCTTTTTGAAAAGAAGTATATCTTTGAAACATGACTCTTAAAAATGCTGGACTAAAAGGTTTAATGTTATGTGCGTACTATAAAATTGCTGATTTAGCATTAAAGTGGTAATAAATTAAGCACTTTTCAAACCTGAGCCAAAGCACCTCAGATTTCTTTTTGAAGGTTGACCTTCTACAGATCAGAACCTTCTGAACTTTTAAAGAGACCCTTTAAGTCTCAGCATTCCCAAGTTGGCAAAAACTGTCCCGTATTTTGCCATATTCATTATCTATTCTCCCACTTTGTTGAGGACAGTACATCGTACTAAGACATGATTGATGAATGCCAATATTTTACAGTCTACTATTTAGGCAGGAACAATTCTGGCTTTTGGGTACCAACTTAACAGGGAATGTTCTCACAATCATAACTTTTAATTGTTCCCATTTAACTAAATAATTTTCATTTCCTATTATTATACAGACTTTTTGTACAGTAGGGGTAGAGTATACACATACACACAGACCTTTGAGAATCTTAGGATGGAAATGAGAAAGAGACTCTTCTATGTGGCAAACCCTGGCTCTTTGCCCCCAAAGAGCTGAAAATTCCGTGCCCAATTTAAGCAGTCAATTTTGAGTAACAAATGTTAGCAAACAGCAAACAATAACCCAATATTGCTGTTGGGTTACATATATGATAGATGATATTTATTTATTAATGTAGTGTATGTTAAAAAAATCATCTTTGTCAATTTCTCCAAAGTCACTATCCCTTCATCCATTTTTTTATATATATCTATCTTTCCCCCAATATTTAAAACTGAGTGTCCTTGTAAAGTAGCATGGGAAAAAGATCAAATATTTTTATTAGACATTGCATTCCACAACTTTCTAAGTGACATAATTGTTTCCAGAGATAGTGTAGTTTTAGTGTATATACACCTAATACCAGTGACGTGCGGTGAGGATTATGGTTGGTGAGGCAAGAGCGTGACAGTGGCAGGGACGGAGGAGATGGGGGGCGAGGTGGCAGAGCACGGCAGCGGTGAGAAGAAACATCTCTGCCACTGTGTCCAACAGGCATCTCGTGTTTATGGCGGACATAACGTGAGACACCTGTCAGACACAGCGGTGGAGACGTTGCTTCTCACCGCTGCCGTGCTCTTGCTTCAACATAAACACGAGATGCCTGTCATAAACACGAGATGCCTGTCATAAACACGAGATGCCTGTCGGACACAGCGGCGGGGACAGAGGAGACAGGGGGGGTGAGGCGGCAGAGTGCAGCAGCGGCGAGAAGCAATGTCCCCACCGCTGTGTCCGACAGGCATCTCGCATTTATGGCGGACATAAACGCGAGATGCCTGTCGGACACAGCGGCAGGGACAGAGGAGGCAGGGGGCAAGGCGGCAGCTGGCGCAGAAAGGGGAGAGGAGGAGGAGGAAAGGGAGAGGGGAGCAGGACGGGGCTCCCGCTGGAGGAGAGAGGAGAAAGGGAAGGGGGCACAGCAGACAAAAGAAAGAAAGTGCCAGCCCTCCAGCAGAGATGGGTAAAAGACCCGCTTCTGCTGGGGGGCCCCCTCTCTTCTCAAACAAACTCTCTCCCTGCCCTCCCTGCCTCTCCCCCTTCCCTCTCTTCTCAAACAAACTCTCTCTCAAATTGAGAGGGAGTTTGTTTGAGTGAAGTGAAGAAAGAAACACACACACATACACACACACACACACAAACAAATTATTTCCAGTTGACTAATGAATGGACCTTTACGAAAATTGATTTTATTTTGGCTGTTTTTATAATGTAAACGTGTTTTCTACTTTATTGAAAATGCTGCTATAAAACAGCTGTTATGAAGAGAAAGCCACACAATGTTTTGGCTGATGACATTGAAAAAGAGTGTTTTCTCAGGTCTTCTGTGTTCATTTGCAGCTATCTGGTTTTCACTTCTGTAAATATAGATGTATATTTATTTGCAACTGGATAATCCAAAGCAGATCATATGGTCTAAAGCTACCGTGGGTATTGCATCCCATGATACTTTCTGCACTGTTTTGTTCATGTTCAGGTTGAAAAGCATAAGCAATGTAGATTTCTGACTTTCATGTTTCTAGGAAATGATGCAAAGTAGAACTTTCTGAATCTTTAGTACCATTAGACAAAAATTCTAAAGATCTAGCTGGAGCTCGAGTATTTACTGTTCCAAAAGGATTAAAGCTTTCTTCTATTGTAATCTGTATGTAGTGCCTGATGTCACCTCTTACTGAACTCCATGCAAATTAACTAGTATTTCCATTAATATGAATCATTGACTAAATTTAGTCCATGGAAATGCTCAAAAATGTAAATTTCACATTAAGTTGATTTAGATTGGAACATCTTGCTAGAGTCAACTGTTAGAAACAGCACAGGAGTCATCAGCAAACTCACAATAAAAAAATTACTTACAAATTAATTTACAATAATTTTGAATTCCTCCCCCCTCCCTCCATCCGACCCACATACCTTTTCCAGCTGTGTCACAGAGGATTTCAACTCTCCTCTTGTCCGCCATGATAAAAATGTAAAAAATGTAAAAAAAAAAAAAAGAGGCAAGAACTGCTGCTGCCAGAGCAGGAGGAGGCGAGAGAACCACGTGCCTCCTTTGCATAAGGATTTTTTTGCATTTTAACCCTTGCTTAACTCTGCTTAAGTGATCATAAAGCTAGAGTAAAGGAGGCACATCGGTGGGTTTCAAAAATTTTTGGCACCTCTTCTGTAGGTGTGGCCTGCTTTCTGGGTCCACTGGTGGAACCTCTTCTAACCGGTTCAGTAGATTTGATGAACCGGTTCTACTGAATAGGTGCGAACTGGTAGGAACCCACCTCTGAAGCACGTGGTTCTCTCGACTCCCCCTGCAGTTAAGCACTAACCAGAGTCATCCACTGTGACTCTGGCAGCAACTACCTCTGCCTTTTTCCTTTTAATTTTGTTTTTCTTTTCATCATGACAGTGGTGAGGCCCTGCCTCCCCTGCCTCCCCTGATTGCACGTCCCTGCCTAATACTGTTTACCCACCCAAAAGTACTTTAAAACTATATTCAAAGTGGCCCAAATCAGAAACATATTTTCCAGAAATATGAACTTATATTCCTCTCAGAATATAAATTAACCTTGGAATAATATTCATTTTGAGAGCATTTGATATGCAGGTGGTAGGAAAAAAAATGGAATAAAATTTTGGTGTCTATATTTGCTTTGCTTTTCCTGGTTTTTAAAAATATTTTTTTAAAAGTACAAATCTTTAAAATTAATGAATTTTGTCATCATTATATTTGCATCTTTCACTAAAATGTAATCTATCTTGACAAATGGAGAAAGGGTCATTCCATACTGTGCGTGCCATGAGTATAACTTGTGGTGCTGAAGAATTACATTCACAGTTTTCAGAATCTCTGTTTGAAATTTCAGGAACTTTCACATCTGTGAGTGAAGAAGTTGTGTGTCTTTGACTTGTCAGACAGTGTAGCAAAGGCATCGTGTGATTTGGAGGAAAAAAAGTTCTTTGTTTAGTACAACTTAAAAGATTTTTATAATTTAATTATTTTCTCAAGTGTTCCATTACACAGAGATCTCAAGGTATAAATATCAATTTCTTAAAAGCATCTTCATACTAACACAATAGAAACATACCTTAGGCATATATATATATATTTCTTCATTTTTTTCTGAAGCATTAACTCCCTAACTATGTATGACTGTGGAAAAGACAAGTGTACATAGTTTTAATGGACAACAAAATATATGTTTTTGATACCTGCCTTTTGTTGTCCTTCTACAATGACTGCCAATCTCATTGTTCAAAAAGAGAAAAAAGTAGCACTAGCATATATTTTAATTCACTCAGCATTAATGCTTGAGAATAGAGTCAGCCATTATAACAGCCTTTCATTTAGAGAAACAGATTACTTTAGTTTAAAAGAGGGAGGGAAGGCAGTTAAACTTAAATGAGGACAGCTCTCATTTTTTCACAAGTTCTTCATGGACTTCATCAAAGGTGGGGCCATATGACATCACCACTCCAAGCATTTAATAGCTCTTTTCAGGGGAAACTTTGAGAAGGGAGTTGTGCCAGAGCTTTCATGTAATGATGAAATCCTATATGAGCCCAACTATAATTAGGGCTGCAATTACTTGTGACAAGTCCATGGCCACAAATAGGCAATAAATGCATGAGCTGCAGCAAACCACTCCCCAGGGCATGGAGATTGAGATCAACCAAGAGAAACAAATCTTGGAAACTCCAGTACCATCCTCAGAATTGTGTTAAGCAGTTTTTGAAGGGCTGCTGTGAGACAGCCAGGCAGTTGGAACACCTTCTGTACTCCAGCTTGTATTTGCAGCCCATTATTATAATTAGAAACTTGCATCCAGTCACCTTCAAGGCATTACTCCTTGTCACTGCAAGAATTTCATGCATAATCACAGGTGGCCCTATTCCCACCCCCTGTCATTAGGGTTGGTGTAGGACCTGGAATGTGGGCAGGCAGACTTCCAACTCTATTCCCATCGGTGCCCAGCCAGATCTAGACAATAAATCCTAATTCATTACATTCAGATATTGCCATGCTGTAGATGGATATTTTATTCTGCTCAGACCTGATGCTTTCCAGATTCAAACTCTGGCTACTTGGGTTCAGGGCTGGACAGCTGTCTTACAAGAGGGGACCTGTTGTCTGCCTATCACAATAGTATTTTGAACTCTTATCACATCATCCTTAGACCCACACAGCCTTTCACTTTGAGTGATGTGTAAGCAAGCATTATAACATACACAGCCAATTCAGTGAACTAATATTCTCCAGGCAGTTTAGCAGTTTTGACTGACTAGAAACTACTAGTTGTTCTGACTAGACTGACTAGAAACTACTTTCAAAAAGAAAATTGCTTGTATTTTCAAACATAGAAAAAACTCACATTTCTAAAGTGCTTTCTGGATGCATGGAGATGACTTTTCCCAATATACATATTTTGTTATGATATCCGTGATGATTTGTAAGTAATATTGTCTTGACTATATTCTCTCAATTTGAAATCTTCATTATCATAAACACAGGGAGAAAATTTGACATCTACTTTTTTCCTACTAGTGGATGTTTATGATTGCTTACAGATTTATTCAAGCCTGCAAGCATTTGAAAAGCACACTTTCTTCTTTGTGTTTAGTTTTTATTAATGGTTATGCTATAGTGCTAGTGGATATTTTATGCTATTAGTTTCATTTGGTTGAGTTGCCATTAGAGTACATATTTTGAAGGAGATTTAAACAAAAATAAATAAAAGTTGCCTGACTCGAAAAACCCATTATTTGTAATGGGTAAAAATTATTTCCAGTTGACTAGTGAATGGACCTTTACGAAAATTGATTTTATTTTGGCTGTTTTTTTAATATAAACGTGTTTTCTACTTTATTGAAAATGCTGCTATAAAACAGCTGTTATGAAGAGAAAGCCGCACAATGTTTTGGCTGATGACATTGAAAAAGAGTGGTTTCTCAGGTCTTTTGTGTTCATTTGCAGCTATCTGGTTTTCACTTCTGTAAATATAGAAGCATATTTATTTACAACTGGATAATCCAAAGCAGATCGTATGGTCTAAAGCTACCATGGGTATTGCATCCCATGATACTTTCTGCACTGTGTTGTTCTTGTTCAGGTTGAAAAGCATAAGCAACATAGATTTCTGACTTTCATGTTTCTAGGAAATGATACAAAGTAGAACTTTCTGAATCTTTAGTACCATTAGACAAAAATTCTATAAATGTAGCTGGAGCTCAAGTATTTCACTGTTCCAAAAGGATTAAAGCTTTCTTCTATTGTCATCTGTATGTAGTGCCTGATGTCACCTCTTGCTGAACTCCATGCAAATTAACTAGTATTTCCATTAATATGAATCATTGACTAAATTTAGTCCATGGAAATGCTCAAAATGTAAATTTCACATTAAGTTGATTTAGACTGGAACATCTTGCTAGAGTCAACTGTTAGAAACAGCACAGGAGTCATCAGCAAACTCTAAGGAACCTCAAGGTTTTCAGAAATATAAACTATTTTTAAGAGGGGAGGGGAACATCTATAGCAATTTTTGTTTGTTTGTGAGGTCTGAGGATGTGGACAAAATGCTAATACTATAGTGTCTGACCTACTACATATTCTCTTGACCTCTCCCTATCTTGGCTTATTTAATTGAGTGGTAGGGGATCAACAGACATGAACACTTCTTTCTGTGATAGAATGGTATCACTAGTTTTAAATGACTAGGGGCTTACTCTTTCCAAAAAAAGGTTTCCTGATTCTAGAGGTTTATGCTAACTACTGTCCAAGTTCAAATAAATCTTTTGGTGAGCAAATTGTCTGAGTGCAATTACTGTGATTCTTTTCCATCTTAGTTTAACTTAGTCTTGAAATCCTGGTACATGATTTTGCATGTCCTACAAATTTTGAAAATCCTGGACAATGATTTTGTGCTTCAGTGGTTCTGTTCTTATTTGCAATTTGGGGGGCAGCGGGGGGGGAGCTCTTAGAAAGTAAAACTGGATAAATCTTAGCTTTTATCTAAAGTTTGTGGCTATGACTCTTTTTTGCCCTTGGCTTTTGATCGCATATGTGAAGCCAATGTGGGGTAGTAATTAGATATTTGGAGACTGGGTGATAGTAATATGATGGGGTTTATCTTTTTTCTATTTAGGATATGAATTAGGGGAGGTTGTGATTGTCTTTTGTCTTGAGGAGGTTGAAAATTACTTGTATGCCATGATGGGGAGGAGATTGTTGCCCCATTGACTGGAGTAGAACCATGACAAAGCAGAGGCTTTGTGAATAGGTGATTTCTGAATAGGGAATTGAGAAGTGTTTCTGGGTTTGGAGTTGCTTTTGAAGTGATAATTGTAGAGTCTTAGACACTCTGTGGCTAAGAGTGTCTCATATGGTGGAGGGTGACAACTTTGAGTCAGTTTTAACTTCTGTCAATGTCCTAGTAAAGTTATACAGTTCTCTTGGCAACTCTTTTAGGAGTGGTTTGTCATTGCCTTCTTGCTAGGCAACAGGCCTAATATAAGCCTGTTGGCTTTGTGTCTAAGACCATCTCCCAGTTTCTAGTCTAGTGCCTTTAACCACTACATCAAACTAATTCTAGTAGGATCTATTCCAGTTTATTTTGGTATATCAACTGTGTCTTTTTTTTTTATAATAACACTCCAACTCTACTGTTGGTGTACACTATAGTGTAATGAACTTCATGTGGAACTATTCTTGACTTTAGATTGAAAGCTGCAGCTGAAGTGCCATTTAGTGGAACTTGTCTGACAGTGGTGAAACCTGTGGCCATACACATTGCATTATTTCTAAACCATCTGTATTATTTCAAGTTAGTTTTAGTCAAGGTGGCGCAGTGGTTAAATGCAGCACTGCAGGCTACTTCAACTGACTGCAGTTCAGTAGTTTGGCTGTTCAAATCCCACCAGGCTCAAGGTTGACTCAGCCTTCCATCCTTCCGAGGTGGGTAAAATGAGGACCTGGATTGTTGTTGGGGGCAATATGCTGACTCTGTAAACTGCTTAGAGAGGGCTGAAAGCCCTATGAAGCGGTATATAAGTCTAACTATTGCTATTGCTATTGTTAAGCTTCAGCTTTTGATATCTAAGGCTCCAAATAATTTGGAACCAGGGTACATGAAAGGCTGCCTTTACTGTTACATATGTGGTCTCACTGAGATCGAAAGAAGTGCATGCCATGGTTAATAGACTTGGTGGGTCCACTTTACACTAGTATATGCACTGTAGAGTATTTTTCTCTAAAACATGATGTTGTACATTTTAATGTATCTATTAAAGGTCTATATCTTTATATATTTGTACTGTAGCTATTTTAATATTTTAACCCAAATTCTTCCCTCCGTGAATGGCAATTTCTGCCTCCATTTTATTTCATTGTTTCTTACATCAATTTATTGCTTTTATTCTTGTATTTTAGTAATTTTTCATTGTAAACCATTTCAAGGTGCAACTGTATAAGATGTAATGTAGAAATAGTAAATAAATTACAAATCAATAAAAACTAGGGACAGCCATTTGGTCAGTTTCCCCCCAAATCAGTGACTGAGCTGATGGAGAACAAATTGAAGACTCGAAGACTAAGTGGCTGGAACACATTTTATGGCAGTTAAAACACCATGCAGACCTTTGATTTGGCTATGTAGAAATGCTAATTTCTGCGCTGTTGAATTTTAGGTTTTAGATGAGAGGTTTAATAATGTATGAAAGACATAACAGTAACAACCAGATAGTAAAATATATATTAATTTTTAATCTGTATTTTTTTGCTCATCTGTTTGGCTTTTAATTATTATTTTATTATGCATTTCCTTTTCCTTAAGGAGAACAGTTCACTAGTTCAACCAAAATATGCCAAGCTACCTGATTTCTCTAGGTTACTGTTCCTGAACTGTTGGAGACTGGCTTAAGTTGGTGAACAGACAAATGTAGACACCCACTTGGAGTGGAGAAAATAATGCAGTTGCCATCTTTATCTTCTTTCAAGCTATAGACTGCTGATTATGTTTAAAAGATGAATGCTACCTTTAGCAAAATGCAATGTGATTTTTAAAAGCTCCAGCAGTCATGTCTGTGAAAAGATTACGGTTGCAATCATGAGTGAATACTGATGTGAGTATACAAAGAACAACTTTTTTGTGATTTTGAGATCAGGAATAAAAGCTTGGTGATGAAAAGAAGGTTGGTTTTATAATGGATAATGGGAGTTCACATTTAATGCTTGGCTGCAGTGTCGTCTCCAATCACAAAGCAATTTGCTTTAAATGTATGGGTTTGCTGCTTTTCTTTCCTTTCTTTCTATTTTTTAAAAACTATTCCAGAAAGCTTTCCATCATCAAGGCTGTTTTTAGCTCAGGTAAATAAAAGTGGCAGGTAAACTGTAAGCAAAAATGTGAATAGTATTGGATTGATGCTGTTTTTATGTGGGCAGATAGATTGCAGAATGAATATGAAGTTGATTCCTCTTCTTCACCCTGTCTGTAATTAAAGTTGTGGTACAGATTCTAAATGTGCATTTAAAAATGTTTCACAGGTTACCATATTTTCCTGTTGTTGTAGCTTATCTGCAAAAATACTACAGATAGTTAATATTTAAAAGATGTAATTTGAGTTAAAATTGTATAGGTTTATCTCATAATGAAACACTTGAAGGAAATCTGTCAAAAAGTAGCACATTCTTGCACTTAGAGAATAACATATAAATAGAAATAATGGATATTAATTATAGTTAAAAAGTGGTGCTTCAGAAACAAAATGTTTAAATGCTATTAAACATATAATTTGGGTAAAGAAGATCCCATAGTGGCTACCCTAGATTTTTTTTTTTTTTTTTGGAAAGTAATTCACCTAGTAGGTGCTGTGGGGGGGGGGGGGGAATCTTCACTGGCTTCTTGAAAGCTGCTCCCTAGTGCAGTTGAACAGATGGACCAGGACCACAAGATTGATTTCTACAGAAAACAGTTTCCAAAATTCATCTACAGCAGGGTTGTCAAACTTGTGGCTCACATCACGGGCTGGCCATGCCCACACCCGGTTTAGTGACAACATGGGTTTGACCCCTGATCTACAGAAAAAAATATGTTGCATTGAAGAAGTTTTTGTTGTCTAGAAAACATAAGATTAATTCCATTCATCTAGCACAGTCAATAGTCCAACATTTACAGAACACAGCTTCCACATCCTATTTTACACTTATAATATGTTCTTGGATTTAATCCTGTACTCCATATTTTTAATATGGAGTTAATACTTTTCAGAATTTTCTGGCAGAAGGATTAAAAAATGTTAAAATTATATATATATATATATATTATATATATATATATATATATATATATATATAATAATATATATATATATGTGTGTGTGTGTGTATGTGTGTATGTATGTGTGTGTGTGTGTGTGTGTGTGTATATATATATATATATGTATGTATGTATGTATGTTTGTTTGTTTGTTTGTTTGTTTTCTGAGGTTTTCGCGGGTGTTAGTATGTAGGTCTTTGGTTATTCGGATTTTCTCCCGCGTAAAATTGGAAGTGTCTTGGCGACGTTTCAACGAAGTCTCATTCGTCATCCTCAGGCTTGTTTGCTCGGCTTCGTGCTTCCAGGAGCAATGTGAGATCTCAGCTGTTAAAAGGAAGAAACTTCCGATTTTTTGCGGGAGAAAACCCAAATAACCAAAGACCTACATACTAACACCCGCGAAAACCTCAGAAAACAAATATGTGTGTGTGTGTGTGTGTGTGTGTGTGTGCGCGCGCATCTGCGTGCATACGTGCATACGTGCATACGTGCATATGTGCATATGTATATAAAATTAATCAATGTCAAAATATCTTGCCAAGTTATGTTTTAAATATTAATAATAATTTAACAAGAAATGTTTTGAATTTCAACCATAGTAATTAAATATTTAGCCTAAATCTCCTGCAACTTTGACTATTTGGGTTGATACATGTAGGAATTAATGCTATCAATATTTTTTTTAAAAAATGGTGCTGGGAAAAACAATATTGTGTTGAAGCTAAAATACAGATATTACTATATTCAAAATACTTGGCATTATACTTCATTTGGTTGTCAGAATAGTCTTTGCATTTTTTGTTACACTGGGCCTTGTAATTTTTTTTCTCTTCTGTCTAGAGGGAAAAAGAAATGCAAGTAATATTTAGCAAATTTTAGTCATGATTCTTTTAAATCATCTTAATGAATGTTTTACTATGAACCCTTCTCATTACTTTTTAAACTTTTAATCTGAAATATGTATAAATCCATTTGAAGCCTTTAAAACACCTTCCACAGTACAGTGAGAAATTAATTTGATATTGGAGCCAGTATTTTTTTTTAAATCCCTAATTTATGTATCATATAATTTTATTCTGCCAAGATGACCAAGTAGAGTAATTGATTTACAAAATATAATGAGATCATATTATTGAAAATGCTTTAAGTTTCTTCCTGGAATTACTTGGCAATTGAAACAAATCAGATTTTATCTGTGGCTTTCACATCTTAAAAATAAACTCAAAAGAGGAAAGAAAAATAAGGGAAGAGGGAAAAAAATAGTTTTTTTTTTTTTTGAAATTGCATTGTAGCTGCTATAATGAGTAATTGTAATATAAACAAATAACGGAGAAGAATCAAAGGAAGTTTGTCTCTAGCAGAATTAGTAATCTTTATTTCTTGTCATTCCTACCTTTGCAGTAGCCACATAAAATAGCATTGCAAAAGAAAAAGAGTCTCCTGGAACTGGTCTATTTGCAGGACTGGAGATTTAGATTCCCCGTATTTCTTTCACCCGCTATAACAGAAAATAAAAATAGCTTGCTTCAATAAGCTACTTTTGAAACCAAAATACAACAGAGACTTCCAAACTGGACAAATTCGATTGTATCTCCCATCTTCCCAGCCAGTTGTTATGAGGGGAGGTTGCCAAATTGAGGTAAAAAGAATTCTGGGGATAATAACTGGTATTTATTTTCCCATCAATTGGAAACTTAATAAATCAGCCAGCCATTGCCATGGAACTGTTCTCCACTAAACCTGTAAGGTTAACACAGAGTCACTGGGAGTTGGTATAAATTTAATAAATCATCATTATATAGTTACTCCTCTTTTATACTGGACTTTGTTTATTGTAACCCCACTATTTTATTCTATTTAATGAGTTGCCCAAAATAGAAGTTTGTGTGTTCTATGGGGATATGGTACAGCTTAATTGCAGCATAATAATAAGCTGCCAATTTTGTATTTTGACTTGATCTTTTTCATAGCAGGTCCTTTTATTTCAATACAAAGACTCACCTCATCATTTGAAATGTACACACCAATGCTCTATTGATTCATAACAAAATAAAAAGAAAATAAGACACAGTGTGAAATAATATAGGATACAAAAGACAAAAAGAAACAAGCATCTGCAGTTGTCTAGAACACTGGTCCTCAGCACTGTGGGCTGGGTGAGGGTGGCAACGCGGATTGGATGGTGGGTAGAGGGGATGGTTCTGCACAAATGGCGCACTCATTCATTCAGTTGTTCACCTGCTGCTTGTGCGGCCCAGTTCCTAATGGGCTGTGGCCAGGTACTGGGCCATGGCCTGGGAGGTTGAGAGTTGGGGACCCCTGGTCTAGAACATCCAGTCAGAGATAATTCAATATGATGATGGTGACTAATTATTTCCCTAAAATTGTGTAAGGCATCTCTAGATGGATTTAAGTTTTTAAGCAAAGAGTACACTTTCATGCACATGAATTCAGATATTGAAAAGTACATCACTTTTCAATATCTGAAAAGGTAAAATTAGTGTGATATTTCAGACTGACTGCAGTAATTTCCTTTTATTTAATTTATTCAGTTTGGATGCTGTCCATCTCCAACAGATTCTTGCCATTCCCTGCTTCCATTCACACAAATATTGTGTCAGTGATATATAGTGATGCTCAACTGCTGCTGTTGATCATGAGCCTGGATTTTTTGTGTGGTATCCAGAGGGACAAATGGTCTTGGTGAGAGCTTTCTTGGAAGCTTCCAGGATTCATGTCCTATTTGATTTAATTTTGTTTAGGTTATTTTAATTAACAAGACATAAATTGGAAATGGGCATGATGCACAGCAAAATGCCTGCATCATCTCTTTCCAAGAATATATCTAGCTCTTTCCTAGGCCTTCAGACATTTTAGACAATGGAAACAGACCAATGTTTTGTTTGGAGGTATGCCCATCTTCATTCCCCTTAAGACAAAAAATAAACTATGTAGTAAAACTATGTGGCAGGCTAGAACAATCTTACCAGTTTGCAGAGACTTCTATGTGGGAGATGTGCAATAATCATATGATTACCCCTTTTTACCTTTGTGATATAGGTATAAAGGTGGCAGGGCTTCAATTATGCAAGGGCAAGAACCCCTCTAGTTTGTTCTCTGGTACATTATTCATTTATATTATTTCTATGTCCCTTAATCAAAATATCTTACAATAACAAACAATAACATATACTTTATTTTTTAAAAAGTTACTTTTTTACAAGTTACATAAAGAATAATAGTTAAAGCACATACAAATCAGAAAATTCAATTTTCTTTTTAAATTTTATTTTATTTTCAATGCAGTGGATGTAATATGAAAGAAAATGCATATAACTCTAATTTGATTTTATAAGAACATGGATCTGGGTAGTAAGCAATAATCATAGCTTTTTGTACATAGTAAGTTTAAAGCAGGTGTCCCCCACCCTTGCTTTATTGTAATATTGACATTTTATCAACTTTCCCATTAGTTTTCTAATAACATTTGGTACAATATGTAAGTATTCAAATCTTTCTTGTTTTCCAAGTTCTTACCACTAGCTGGCTGGTTGCAATCAACAACAAGAACAGCCACTATCAGTTATATATGCTTTAAAGTACCATTACCAGATTCTTAGTAATGTTAGTTTAGGCTATAATATAAAATCCCGCATTGTTATTTATCTTACTTAAACTATAGTTTCATTACTAAACAAACTGACAAGACCACCAAACTGAAAATAAAGTTGTAGCTCACAAAGATACAGTATTTTCTGCCTCAGATGACAATCCCTTCCATTAAACAGGAGCTACCACAATGAAAGTCTGCTTGCAAGAACATAAAGGATTTCTTCCCTGGTTGATGTGGTAGAACCACCAGCTGAAGGCGAGAGGGCCATCTAAAGAAACATTCCACTTTGGAATCTGTTCAGGGGAGGAAATGTCTGAAGTCAAGCCCTTAGGTCTATATTTGATGTTTCTCAAGGGAAGGTAGACTGTCAAATCTGTCAAAGTTCTTGTACTATAGGTGATCAACAATAAAATATCTTCTTAGACCTAGCCATATGTGGTTCTGGTTGCTTTGGCCTGGCAATTTGATTGTACCAGATGACTAGATACTTGTAGCAGTCCTGTTCACATGGACAGGCCTTTTGTGGAAATGCTGATATTATTCTCTTTGAAATGTAATGGATTGCTAATGAGTAGCCTATGGGTTTGGGCAGTATTAGACATTTTTCCTCAATACATGTTCCACATTTAGTACTCTGGATAATACTTCATACACTCTCAGAAGAGGGAGAGAGGATAAAACAAGAAGGTCTATTTTTAGATAGTTGAATAATACAAAGACCTATTCTCATTGAGGCATTTGCATTGTCTTTTTTCTTTAAAGTTACAATATTGTTCGTAAATTAAAATGAAGAAAGGAGACCAGGTTGGAAATTCCACACACACAAAAAATTAACATCTGAGAAAAGAACAAAAAAGAAAACTGAATGCAAAATAACATTATGAAATCCCCTCCCCATACTGGGGCTAACATACCTTTCAGGAGCTCAAAGGTAGTCTAGTTTAGTCTAGCCAACAAATTTTCCAGCTCAGCTAATCACCCTTTTTTCTTATTCCCCCTCTCCCACCAGACCTTTCCCCATAATTATCATTGTTTCTTGCAACTACAAGATAATGAAGCTAAGAATAAAAAAAAATGTGAATATATTTTTATTATTTTTACATTTAAAACAATGCAGTACCGCAAAGTCGAAGTGACCATACATTCACATTATATACAGCTAGTCTCAACCATTAACAATTAGCCTACTTAATACATTGTCTATCTTTCTGTCCAATCACAATATATACAGTTTGTTCCAGTCTTGTCACCTTGTCTTATACCAATCATAAAATCTGTTCCAGACTTCAAAATATTCTGATTCCCCTTTATTTTAAAGTTCAAGAGTGAGCCTATCTGCTTCCGCACAGGCCAACACTTTTCTGATTATATCTAGCTTTGATGGTGTATTTTCTTTTTTTTTTCAATATTATGCATAAGTTATGCACGCCGCAGTTAGTACATGCATAATTAGATAAAGTGTATCTTTCTTAAACCCCTCCGGTATTATACCTAGGAGAAAAATTTCTGGTTTAAACAAGATTTGGTCTCCCACCATTTGTTCTAACCATGATTGAATCATTTTCCAATATTTTTTTTTGCCTCATTGCACGTCCACCACATATGATAAAAAGTCCCTGGTGTTTTTTTTACACTTCCAACAATTTGGGGCCAGATTTTTAAACATTTTGGAGAGGGGGGAGAGGCCATCTGTAGAACATTTTATAAATATTTTCTTTATACGCCATAGCATCGTTAGTTTCTGATTAAGTATCCAAAGTTTTTTCCACTTAGCCAATTCCACATTATAACTGAAACTTTTTGCCCAGACGACCATAGTTTCTTTGACATGTTCCTCCTCTAGCTTATATTCCAACAAAAATCTATACAACACTTTGATCAACCTGTTTTCTGTCTGTATCAAAAGTTTATCTAATATTGTGTAATCTTTGGCAATACCTTCCTTCTTCCTATCCTGTGCAAACCTTGATTGTATCTGTAAGTAGGACCACCATTCTACTTGTACCCCTTGTGATGCCAATTCTAATCTAGTTTTGATCTCCCCGTCTGTTCAATAACTCTTTATATGTAACTATATTTTCCATATTAATTAAATTTGGGTGTATGTATACTTCCATCATAGATAGCAAAATGGGTGTTTTGGTATAGTGGTTGTGTTTAATTTTGTTCCATATTAATAACAGGGACTGTCTGATGTAGTGCCTATTGAAATATTTGTGTGCAGATCCTTTTCATAGCAAGGAAGGCATGCCATCCTACTTGGAGGTCATGACCTTCCAATTTGAGTAATCTTTTATTCCTCAGCATTAACCATTCTTTTAACCATGTTAGAGTCGCCGCAGTGTAATAAAGTTCCCAATCTGGTACTCCAAATCCTCCTTTTTTCTTAGTGTCTTGCATAATCTTGAGTTTTATTCTTGGTTTTCTTCCCTGACAAATAAATTTCAAAACCAATTGATCCAAATCCTTAAAAAAACCCTTTTTTTCTAATTTAATGGGAATATTCTGAAATAGGAAAAGAAATTTTGGTAATACATTCATTTTTATGACTGCAATCCTACCCATCAGGGACAATTGTAGGTTTTTCCACCTTTCTAAGTCTTTCTTGAAGCTAAGAATAATTTTTGAATACATGTTGTAAAGGAGGAACCAAACAAAATGTTTGGAATTGCCTCTTTCAGTAGTACATAGTTAAAATATAGAACTTCCTTCCACAAGATGTATTGATGGCTATCCAACAAATTACAGTGGTATAATGAAATTACTCTATATATTGCCTGCAATTCAGAGATGATATGCCTCTCAGTACACTTACCAGTCGATAATACTATTGTATAGGCCCAGTGGGAATAGAATGCTGGACTGTATGGGTTGTTAGCCTCCTCAGGCATGTAGTAGGTCTTATACAAAGAAGCACTTTTTGAAAATGATTGAAAAACAATTGTGACATCATTTTCAGTAGCTCATCTGGCATTTTACTAAAACAAATATAATGCTTGATTTTAATATCTTTAAAAAACCCAGGAGGGTTTGTTGGCCAATTACAGAACTTATGCTTGGAATGTAGGATGTCCTTGGCATCTTGAGCTAATTGTATTACATTGCACTTTTGCAGCTTGTTCATAAAATGAATTAGGAATGTGAGCCTCTAAATGAAAAAATGCAAATGTGTGCCCTTGAGATCCATTTTGATATCCCACTGAGATTAGGAAATATGTAGGCAGTTTAATTTGGCAAAAGTTTTAATTTAATTTTGCTTGTTGATCCTGGTGTTCCAATTCTGGGTTGTACTATGTTCCACAGCTGTTCCCTCCCCACCCAAGAACCTTTTTGTCTCTTTGTAACCCCAGAAGAGTTAAACTAGTTGTACCTGGAATAAGTATGACTCTTCAGTTTCTTTTATTAAAAGGAGATTAAGGTTTGCTGTCAGATGCACCTGGTTTTTGAGCTCTGAACAAAGTTGTTAGAATTGTTTATAAAAAGCAGCATATGAAGACATGAGTATATAGGAATGCTAACTTTATCTAAATGGGCAAAGATTTAACAGCTGTTTCCTTTGCACAGTGAAGATGAGTCTTTAGGGATTACCTGACATATTTTAGCCATTTATGCATACAATATATGCCAAGGAATGTGGTGTTCTCTGCCAACATAGCTAATTAAGAAACCTATCTGGCTCATTCAGAGCTTAAGGTGAACACCTATTATAGCAAAGTGGCTAAATATAAGGAACCTGGCTAGGCTAGGATGAAGAAATAGATGAAACTCTGTTGGCCTTCTATCATTTGTCTAGAAAGATGTCATATGAAATTCCATTCCCTTAATCCTGATTTTCAGTACAGCATTTGAAATAAATTACACTGAAATATCCATAAGGGATTTCTCTTGTCCTAATGCTAAGTGTAAAAATCACATTTCAGTACAAAAAGAAGTTCTATAAATAAGTTGTCTTGCAAAAAGTGTCTCAGTAACTGCCAAATTTAGCTTCCCCCTCCAGTTCTTCACCTTGTGTAACGGAACAGTCAGATCAATCTCATTCACTATGAATAATGGAAAGTCTTCCTGTAATTCATGCTTATAGAAATGGACAATTTCAAAGCTGTGAAAAGAAAATAGATAATTATTGTTTGAGATGTGGACCTGCTACCCCTAGAAATCCTTTATAATCTATTGAGAATGACTGGTCAGTGTAGGATTTGTAGCAGTTTCATTTATACAGTTTGTATCAGGGAGAGCAGTATTTCTTACAGCGAATAAATATATGCCTGGTATACATTTCCTAAAATGTATTACTTCACATTATCCATATTAATGGGAATTGAATCCAGTTTAGCAATTTAGTTTTTATGAAGGAAATCCAGGAATGAAATTTGGTGAAATCATTCATGGTGAGTACTTTTTGTGATTTTGAATTTTTAATAATGGTGTTTGGGTATTCCTGAAAGATATTTTAAATTCAAAATGAGAAACTCCAGATGATATTTCATGAAATATTAAGATCTATAGAACAGCAGGTCTATCTGGGTATTGAAAACCCCTGGGATAAGATAGCAAGATAATTCTTGCCCTGGAATTATAGATATTACGAGAATGTGATTTAGGATACTACCCTAAACCTTTGCTTTTAAACTATGTTTTGTTCACAGCACGTATTAAACCATAAAGTAATGGTGAGATATCACAAATCAACCTTCTAAACCATTTAGAGCAGTAGAGGAGATGATCCAGTCATATGGTGATGTTACAAGAACCATAAGCAGGACCTTTTTCACTGGAGGGATTTAAGAGTGAGAAAGTTGCTGGATTTTCAGTAAGGCAAACCTAATCCACCTCTGCCTTTAAACGTCTAACAACCTTGAAGTGGAGAAATGAATGGAAGATGGAGATTGGTGATTTCAAAATTGTAAGGAGATGGACAATAATGTGATTGGGTGGAGTTAGTTTTTTTCTCTCATATTTTGGAAGCCCATGTTTCTTAGTTTAAAATATAATATCAAGCTTATTGTAGGGCTTATATTACAGTTCCCATCCATTTTCTATGTCAGAGTAGTGAGAAATTATACACTATTTTAAATTTTGGGGCTAATCATGGCTCACCCTGGCCTTGCATGTGCCAATGCAAATCCAAATGACATTTTGTACAAGAGTAATCATTTCTGAAGTTCTTGTTATCCTAATGTAGTTGAAAGTCTTCTGAACTTCATCTCTTAGACTTAGAATAACTATATTGTCACTCTGAATGTATACCAATTGGTATACATTAAAATGAAATTTCATTGCATACAGGTTTCAAAGGGTCACAACCTCCAATATACACTTTATAAATGTGTCAAAATAAATAAATACATACATACATACATACATACATACATACATACATACATGCATGCATGCATGCATGCATTCCAGGGTTGGTTTCCGGCAGTCACTACTGCCAGTTTGCTTGTGTTTGCACCACCCCCACATATGCATGCACAGTGCAATAAAAATTATTCTGCACACATGCAGAAGCAGAAAACAAGACAGAGGACTGGTTTGGGGGCATGGCAAGCCTGGGTTGCTGCTGGTTCCAGAGACCCAGGCCGCCAAATTACTACCAGTTCAGCTGTACCGGCCCAAACCAGTAGGAAACCATCACTGATACATACATATACATGCATGCATGCATGCATGCATGTATGCAATCATACTTATGTGTATACCCACATATATTATATAATGCAGAAGAATGACACAGTTCTAGTTCGGATGTATACATGTACATGGTGGGAAAAATGACTCTTGTGAGTTTGCCAGATGGATGGCATAGAGACCAAACCTGTTACAGATTCTTCCACCTCTATAACTGCATGTGAATGTAAATTTTTGGTCACGGGTCTCCTCTTATCCCTGCATCATGTGCAATAACCAAGATAGAGGAAGCAAATTATAAGAAGTTCAGGATAATGAGCAAACTCTTGAAATCTACTAACTTTCTCATCCCTTCTAAGAAAAAAGCTGAAATCATTTTCACATTCTACAGGAGAAAACCACTGGAGTAATAAAGGAAAGTTCCTTGACATTTGCTCATTATCCAGAACTACTTCTGATGTGTCTGCGGAGATTCTCAGTCATGCAGCTCATGGCTGTCCCAAAGTTGTTTTTTCAAAAGACAACTGGACTTTCTGGTTTTCTTTGAAGACGTTTTGCTTCTCATCCAAGAAGCTTTTTGAGTTCAGAACTGAAGTCCAGTTGCCTTTTGAAAAAAGCACCTTTGGGACTTTAGAGGGTTGGTGGCTGGAAATTTGGAAGGATTCAGGGAGGGAATTACATCCTCAAACTTCTAGCTGTTGACATTGTTGAGAATTTTTAGGCATTATATCTCTGCATCTCCTCGCTCATTTTTTAAAAAAATGTAAATACTTTTTTTTAATGAGTGAAACTATATAACAATAGAAGCAACAGAAGTCTTAGAAGCATTGTTATTCAGAATGTAGAAAAGAAAACGATAGAGAAGAGAGATCTTTTATTTCTTTTTGCTTGGAAGGAAGGTGACCTGTCATCTTTGAGCAACTTTCCATCAACCTCCACAAGTTTTCTTAGGGTAAGAGAAAATGAAGAAAAGCTGCAGTCATTCTGATCTGGGAAAATTGGCAAACATTGTTTCCTTGGCTGGATAAGAGAGGCATGGCTTGACTTTTAAAGAAACTGCTGTGGTGAAGATCACCTTGGAGTAAATGATTCATATTAGTTAAGTGTGAACTGGTTCTGGGAAATGTGAAAACTTGGCTCTGAAGTGACTGAGGTGAGCTTTTTTGTAACATTCTTGAAAGCGGAAGTAGGTTGCTTTCGTTTTTATTAAAATGGAATCATGGCCATTTATTTATGTTCTGTCTGATGATGTTCCGTGAGACTAACTATATTCTCTAAAGCAAAATCTATATATCCAGTCATGGAAGTTTTGACCTGAACAGGATAAAACAGGTATAAGCAATCTTTTGGTGGCAAGGTGCTGTATACAACATTTCTGTGGGGGAAGAAAGTGAGTGGACTACTGATGAGAAATAAATAAGATTGCATTCTGCTTGTAGAGAAAGCTTAAGATTTTTTTTTTCTTAAATCCTGCCTGGGAAGGAAAGTAGAGAGGCTTTTTGTTTGTTTGTTTGGACAGCTTACACTGCAGTTTTCATGTGTCTCCTTAAGCACTGCCAAAGAACACAGAACACAGAGGTCACTCATCCTTGGCATCAATGAACACAGACAAAGCCTTAGACAGCCAGCACTATTTCTGGTCCATCTGGCTCTCCAAAGACTCTCTTAAGGATCTTAAACAAGAGTGAAATAAGTGAGAAAAGAGATGTAGAATAGTGTGCCAGTAGTTTTAATACAAAATTTCCAGACATCCTTAGTCTTCTTGGATTCTGTTTATAGTATAAAGATATATCTTTAATCAATCAATCAATCTTTTGGAAGATTCCTAAATTAACCCTAAATTGAAAGAGATTATCAGCTTCTACCCATATTATATCCTCCCCATCTTTGGTAACATTAACATTATAATGTCAATACAGTAACAATTATATCTGGCTGTTGCAAAGATTTTTGAGAAAATGTGTCTAAAGTGCACTACCACAGACCAACGGTGTGCCATTGACAATTTTGGCAAAAACTACAGTAAAATATGCAAGAAAATAACAGTTGATTCAGAGATCTTACATATTGCTCAATCAACTCTGGCCCAATCATTAAATTATGCTGAATAAGATCTGCAAGAGGTGAATGATACTCAGTGTATGCCTTTTGAGGTCCATTCATAATATCTTGCATAGGAAAATACCTATTCTGTATCTAAAGATAGACTTTTCTCCATACTGATGGAATAGTGGCCTTAATTATATCAATGATTTCTTTTCCATGAAATGATTTTGTTCAATCACTGGTGTATAAATACATTCATCAATAAGTCCTGTATCCACTGGAGAGATAAACAACACATACACACCACACACACAGAGAGAGAGAGAGAGAGAGAGAGAGAGAGAGAGAGAGAGAGAGAGACGAGAGAGAGAGAGAGAGAGAGAGAGAGAGAGAGAGAGAGAACACCCTCACATCTACAAACTTCATCACAATATAGTGCATTCAGTGGGTATTTTTTGTGTTTTCTCTTTGCAGTGA